>NC_063332.1:113905549-113957654 GCF_021869965.1 Rhincodon typus
CAGGCCAAGCAGCATCATAGGAGCAGATGCTGCTTGGCCTGCTGTGTCCTATGATGCTGCTTGGCCTGCTGTGTTCATCCAGCCCTGCACCTTGTTGTCTCTCCAGCATCTGCAGTTCCTACTATCTCTGATTATATTTTCTGAATCCTGTCTAGACTGATCACTTATAATTTACGTAATAATTATTCTTGTATTACTTGGGTGCATGAAAGCAGGATTTCCTTGGCAGGTTTTAAACTTTTTTTTTTGCTTGTTTCACTCAGCATACAGAGCCATTCTAAGCCAACCTCTAAAGACTGTTCGAGAGATACTGGTTAACCAAACAGCCCACATATTGGCTTGTTATAGGAAGAATTGTGCCAGCCCCTCATCTGCTGGCCAGGTGAGTATATTTAATAGCCTCAAACCAGAACATGTAATCTTCAGTGCAAGTCATTTATCTATTATCTAAGAAATAATGGAGAGAGGCTTTTTTTGTTGCCAATTATAATTGCACCTTTTCTGAATTATAACAATACCATTGTTACATGTTTATTTTGGATTGCTTTAATTGCTGTATAATTTATAGCAACTTCATGTCTTCGATTACACAAAGCCATTACATTCTTACAAAAATAGTATTTACATAATAAATGTAATTAGCTTGAAAATCATATACTCTACTATCAAGGCTTGAATTTCAATTATACAAACAGTCCTTAAACCAACATACTCCTGTTCAATCACTATCTGGAGAAATGAAGAATGTGTAATACCACTATAATGAGTATGTACTTGGTCACAGTGGTTAACGAATGCTAAGGCTTTTGGTTTTACTGAAATGTAATATATTCTAATGTAAATAAGCTCATTGTATGCAGACATATATAGATGTTAGAAATTTGCATACATGCAACTTGAATATTGAACTACTAAGCTTTTACTTGTACTAGGATAGACAGAATACCAAAGATTCTCCCTTCTCTGTGGGGGAGAAAACATCCTCCTCACTTCAGTGCTAAGTGACTTCCCCTTATGCTGAGTTCTGAGACTGTGGTCTTCATTTTACCGAAGTTGACTCAGTATCAGTTTTGTGTGTGTGTGTGCGTGTATGGAGTGGGGGTGGGCGAGGGGCGAGATGGCGGTGTAGGTGGTGTAGTTGTATCCATAAGCCGCTAGTGAGTTTTCTCATGGCTTCTCATCCCATTACATGCACACCAAGCCAGAATCCACACGCATACACACACACTCACCCATACTCACACAGATACACACACGCACAGGGATGTGTAGATTAGGTGGGTTATAGGGGGATGGGTCTGGGTGGGATGCTCTGAGGGTTGGTGTGGAGTTGTTGGGCTGAAGGGCCTGTTTCCACACTGTAGGGATTCTATAACCAGAAAATGATTGCTGGGCATAGTCAGCACCATGCTCTTCTATAGTAGATACAGTAGTAAACAAAATGTTTTCCCCAGTTACATAGTGCTGTTGTCAAGTCAAAGGTATGTTTTGCCTACTATGTTAATTATTAATGTGATATATGAGTTTCAGTGCCAGTGTGATATCAGATATGTAGGCCACTTACCTCGATGGCTGATGGGCCATATCAAACAACTCCCATTGGACAGTCTGCAGCATGCTGATTGTGGTCAACCAGCCTGTGCTTGAAAACCTCAGAATACCATGCTATTAAACTGTGTCTGCTAAGTTATCTTGACTCTATTAAGTATTACACAGGAAGCCAGTCAGGCTCACAGTATGCATGTAATAGAAGCTACACATATTCACACACAGGATCCTGTTCTTTATAGACAAATGTCATTTGTCCATATACTGCACCATTTTCATTGAGGAGAGGGTTACAGAGACTGCCAATCCCTGCTGCATTTCCCATTTTAATGCAATGACCATTCTGAGTCTACCTCCTGGTCTGTGTTTAATCAGCTAAGATTAACAGTTAACAATTCCTGCAACATCCCATGCCATCAATGGTTCAAGCAATCAGCACCCTCTTGTCTTGCTGTATAAATTCGTGTTCCCTTCCAAAATTTTGTTTATTGCCTCCCAGTCCTCATGTGTATGAAACAAAAAGTTTTGAATCTGTGTCTCTTTATAGCAATACAAGAAAGTTAGTGTCAGGAGGCCTCTGCTTGTGCAACTCAATAAGTAATTAAAGAGTCTGAGGTAGCAGAATTTTAAAGTTATACATGTAGCAAAATGTTTTATCTTGGATCTTAAAATAACATTTACTTTGGTTCCTGTTATATTAGAATATGAACAAGTATGGTTTATGCTGAAGCACAATGCTGACAAATGTGAAGATGAGAAACAACTGAAAAGCTATAATTGTTAAAAATTGCTTTAGTTGTTTTTGTTTGTAAAATAATCCAGTAGTCTACCGAAGCAAACTTGACACGTTGATCAGATTCTTTCTTTTGGCCTCTGTAAAAAAAATTCTGAAGATTTTAGGTGAACTCTCACTAAGTTCTATCCTTATAAGGCATTAGAATTGGTAACTTCTGCAGGGTGTTGGAACTGGAGTTCTCCTGTTCCATGCACAGAATGACTAACTTAACATTTGAAAGAAGACGAATATGGACAGAAGAAACATAAACTTAAAACTAATGTGCGTACATCAGCTGAAATAATTAAAAAGAACAGTCATGAGCATTCAACTATTGAAAAGCCATGGATTTAAACATTTAGAAATGTTGTAGTGTGTTGGATTAATCTTCACTAATTGCTCCAAGAATTTACTAGAACAAAGCTTTACAAAATGTTATTTTGTTTAAAAAATCTAATTGAACACGGCAAGATAAGTGTCGTCATGGATTTGGCTTACTTCCAACATGTTCACTTTCCAAGATAATGTAGTACAACTGATTTTATTCATTTTTTAAGACGGTCTCATAAATAAATCAGTACCAGACTTTCAATTCAGGCATTGGCAACGTGACATTTGGATGAATTCTGGGCCTCGACTCCAAACATAAGACGTGATTTCATGTTCAGTTCGTCTAATTCAGGAGTGAGCAGGAGGTGGGAGCTGCCTCGTTGGCAAAATGGCAAAGGTAGATTGAAGACATCTTGAGAGCAACCATTTCAATTTGAGCAGTCAGCTATTCGAAAGCCAGGAGTTAGGCTGAGGCAAACATGACAAAGTAAGGGCCAGTACTTATGCCGTTGCTGGTAATGCCTCACAGTTTCCTCATAAAAAACCTCCAAAGAAACTTGTTTGGATCCCACAGTGAACCCGACAGCCATGCTGTCATTCACATGATTGTTTGGGCTTGCCAGGAAATATTTTGAAAGTTTTATCCGTTTTGCAATGGAAAGGGCTCTTAATTGGAGCCAAGTGGTTTCCGAGCATCTTATCCACTATTGGCCTGCTGAAAATTCAGAACTGTCCCAGAGCCATGGGGTGATGAGAAGTCCTCTGAGACAACAACTTTCAAAGCCCAGCTGCACTGGGACCCAGTCCTGTGGCACTTTGCAAATCCCAGCCCCACTGTTTAGCATTTGTATGCCCTTAGTTATTGCTGAGAAAATCCATATTTGCTTTTTATCCTGCACTCATAAAGACATTACATAAGAATACCAATTCAAGGAGAAAACCAACATTAATGCTACTTGAGGGCTGATTCAGTGCAAGTAGACTGTCATTAATTGAGGCAAAGCCTCAAGGTTGAGAATGAACCATTAATGATTCTGTATATGTTACCAGAAGAAATGACTGAAGTCCGAGTGGCCCCCATGAGTGGCTAGAAAATGAGGGGCGATTCCATCTCAGCCATTGTGAGGAGCTGTGACCAGATTTCAAGTCCACCCAGCAACTAATGAGCTGCCTTCGGGACTCCCATTTCTTGGACAGGGAACCTACGTCCTTTAAAGACCTACCAGCAAATCAGAGGATCAAGAGTACTTTGATCACAGCTGTAGCCACTGAACTGCATAGATGTTATCCTGGCAGTAAAGTATGTGTTGGGGGAATCACTGGGGCAAGTCAGACAAATCCCAGTGAGCAAGGGAAGGTTGACGTTGGAATGAGGTTGGTGGTAGGATCAGGGTTGTTGCACAGGGGAACCCTTTATAGGTCAGCTGGCACCTTCTTCCCAAATCCGAGCTCCTGGGAGACCACACGTCTCAAAAGCCCTACCAACTGCTGATAGAATTCCAGCAGAGGGACACAAAGACCCTCAGTTAACCATTTATGTCACTCATATAGTCAGAGAACAGGAGGGCCATTAACCACTTTCCTAGCTGCTGGTTAAATGCAGTGCAAGTATGGAAACAGCAGCATGCAAACTCCAGCTTCCTTCCTAATTTTTCAGCCACATCTTCCCCCATCTCCATCATCCCAGATTCCATTCTTGCAAACCCCGTAACATAATTTGAATTATTTACAATTTTCACTGAAGTTATAATTAAACTCCCACACAAAGCAATCTAATTTCCTATTTAAAAGCATTTCCTTTTGACCATAAGTTTTAAGGCAAAAACACAACTAACAGAATTTCATTGGTCTTTGTCAAAGAAAATGAGCTAATTTTAAGCTAAGACATATTAATCATGCTGTGAACATACCATTGACATTTCAATATGATGTATTTCAGTAGTTAGAGATACATTTGGGAGGAATGATAAGTTGCAAGTATATAGAAAAGGTAGCAGCAATGCAAGTATTTGCCAAGTTAATCAGCTACAGCATTAATCCCAGGATAAAAATGCCAAAATCAGAGTAAGTTAAGCGTAGGCATGTAATATGGTCTCTTGTGTAGATTAGAATGTTTTGTTATTGATAGTGATTTGCAACAGCAGTCACAACAATATTCTTAAGAGTGTTGTTCAAAAATGCAGGAAAACACACACATTATAACATACTGTCCATCAGCACTGGAGGAATTTGCATGCACTGTACAGAAATATCTTGGGATTTTTGTCAATTTGGAAAATTGCTTACTTTATATTAGAGATCATGTGCAGAGCTGGCTAGTAAAGAAAGGTGAATAATCATTTATTCCTCTACTTTGTCTTTTTCTTCTTAAAAAGACACACTACGCTGTGTTGAGGATATTGCCAGTTCTCCTGTTAGGAAAGTGTTTCAGGGAAATGGTAGTGATATTTTAAGTGTGCAAGAGCAACAGTTGAAGTTACAAATAAAGTAACCACCATGAGTCTAAATTCAACTAAACCGTTGGCTCAGGCGTGAATGGGATTTGGGCCAGTTAAATGTCCTGGAAATAATTGTAAGCTCACAATGTTCCAAGTTGATGCCTGATTCATTCAGATTAGCAGCCAAATCCAAGGCTAATTTTTCACTTGAAACAGAGTATAACTGAATCTTCATAATGATTGAATCTATAATGCTGTTCCCAAATCCAAAGTGAGTTCCTACTAATCCTTTTGTAGATCAAGCAGAATATAATGGCTTAGCAATTAGCATCTACCCGTAGGTGGCTGAGGAGCTTAAACAATTGGCTGATTAACAAACAAACAGGTGTATTGGAAGTATTTGATATTGCGAACATGCTAATTTCTACTCCATTTGCTTTGTAGAGTACCTCTAGCAAGTCAGAACTGCATTGCAAATAGTTTGTTAAATTGGAAGAAACGAGACCAGAAGCCCTGGTGGGAGAAAAAGATCATGTGAGAGGAGGTGCAGTAAATCAAACGGAAGCAATAAGATATTAAAGCAGGGTAGCAATCAGGCATAGTGATAACCAAAAGGTGTCAGACAGGGACACAGTATACATACTTTAAAGGCCAGAAATTTCAAAAATGGTGAAAAGACAGAATTAAAGGTTTTAGAACTGAATGCAGGCAGCATGTACCTTAATGGATAAATTGCTAGCACAGATAGATATAAGTATGTATGACCTGATAGACATTACAGAGCCATGTTTGCAGGCCATCCAAGGTTGGAACTTAAATACTGAAGGGTATTGACATTTCAAAAAAAAGGAAGCTGGAAGATGTGGTGGGGTGGTTCTGTTAATTAAGGTTGTCATTTGTGCAGGATATAGAGATGACTTTAGCTCAGAAAAACAAGATGTAGAATCACTTGGAGTAAAGATTTTTAAAAATAGGAAAAGTAGGGAATTACTTACGGGAGAGATAGCAAGAACTGCAGATGCTGGAGTCAGAGATAGCACAGTATGGAGCTGGAGGAACACAGCAGGCCAGGCAGCATCAGAGGAGCAGGAAAGTTGACATTTCGGGTCGGGAATAAGGGTCCCGATCCGATAATCAATTTTCCTGCTCCTCCGATGCTGCCTCCAGCTCCACACTGGATTACTAATGGGAGTAGTTTTTGGCCCATCTAACTATCATTATGCTGTCAGAAAGAATATACAGGAAGAAAGAAATGGTTTGTATAAGAAAATTTCAATAATAATGAGTAACTTTAATCTTGTGTAAATCAGATTGGCTAAGATTGCCTCATTTCCCAGGCTTACAATCATAGAGTTACACAGCACAGAAACAGACCCTTCGATCCAACTCATCCACGTCGACCAAATTTCCCAAACTAAAGTAGTCTCATTTGTCTGAATTAGTTAGTTGTCTGCATGGAACAGATCCTTAGACCAGTGTGTGCTGGATCCAACCAGGGAGCAGGCTATTCTGGACATGGTAGTGAACAATGCAACATGATTAATCAATAGTTTCATGGTGAAGGAGCTTCTAGATGACAGCAATTGTAACATGATAGAATTTCATATTCAGTTCAAAGGGGAGAAGTGTGGATCAAAGATGAGTGTTTTAAACCTGAATAAAGTAATACGAAGGATATGAGGCAGACTTAGAAGAAGTGAACTGGAAATGAGTTTAAAGGCTAGGACAGTCAAGATGCAGTCGTACAGCAGTGTTAACAGATAGTTAATAACTCATAGCAAAGATGTATCTAAGTGAGAAATAAAGTCTCTTTGAAGTTTCTTCCATCTGCAGCTAAGTAAATAAGTTAAGAAAAAGACCAAACTGAAAGAAATGTGGCATAAAATCAGCAAAGATTAGTTAGTGATAGTCCAAAGATTGCTCGGATTCTAAGGACTTGCAATAAATGACTTAAAGAAAAGAGGGACAGTGCAGAGTTTGAGTGAAAGCTAACTAATCATTTAGAAACAAGTAGTAACAGTTTCTACAGGTTCAAAAATTGGAAAAGAATAACTAAAGGCTGTTTGCAAGAAATATCCCAATTTGACTCCAATCTCCAGCTTTTTGCCATTGCACTCTTCAAGTACATGACTTCTACCTTTTGAAATTTTCTATGGAATCTACTTCAATCACCATTCCAGGTGAAAAGAACGTTGTGTGAAATAATTTATTTTCTCTGTAGTCCTTTTTTTTTGCCTTTTTTAAGAAAATATATGACCTGTGCTGAATAACCACTTGCTGGAGGAATCACTTTCTTCCCCACATAAGCTGTCAAATCCTCACAATTTTGAAAACCTTACTTAGGTTTCTCCCTAACCTTCAGTGCTTTAAGAAGAAAATGTCTAAGCATCTCCAAGCTTTCCACAAGACAGTTTGTGGAGCTGCCTATTCACTAGCTCGGGACATTTCCCCCACCAGCACAGCCGCCGAAGCATCTGACTAACCATGTCCAAGTGGATGGGCTAGTATAGGAGTTTGCCCATGACTTGCTGTGCACAGACCCCCAGACCGAAGGCTATGCCTTGACTTGCTGACAACCTTGTCGAGCTTCCTGGCTTTGTATCTGTGATGAATGACAAGTTACCACAGCAGTGATATGAACCTGATATATCTGGCTGAGGAGGCAAGACACAAAAAGAAAATACAAGGCAGGGCTGCTGTGAGCATTCAGGTAGGCTGAGCATGAGTAAATGCTATGACAGCATGCAAAGTACCCAAAGGTGCAGCCTCATCACTCCAACTGCTGGATGCATGTCCTTGAGCCCACAGTGTCCTTGCAGCAATGTTGTAAAGATTGTTAATGGTGCAGTCCAAGGTGCAATTTGAAGTGCAGAAACATCCTTTAAGTGGATTGGAGGTATGCATGAGGATTCTCAGAGGCTGACATCTGTGATTCATCATAGTAAACCTCATCCAAGGCTGCGACATCCTTCTTAAAGTGTGGTGCCTAGAATTGTTCTAGTCCTCCAGGTGATCTGTAAAGATTTGGTTTTGCTTTCTTGTATTCAATGACCTTATTTACAATGCCAAGTATCTTATACATTCTCAACACCGTCAACTTACCCACATGCTTCAAGGGTGTTGGGAATATCAACAACATTGTCTCATCAACAACATTACTTAAAAGAATTTAATAGGGTTAGCCAGTTATTATGTTTATCCATCCCATTTTGAATAGTTTGTGTATATTTTCATTCCCCTATTTCTGACACCACTGTCATGTCCATGGAGGATGAAAAGATGTCAGAGTTTTTACTCCCTCAGCAACCTAGAATCCACATTACTGGTACTGGATTACTCATTACCTTTAGAGTGATTGCGACTTTGTTTAGCATCTGCCTGTTAACTATTTCACTCTGATGCCCCTACAATTTATATATTATTTTATCTCTTACACTGTGTGCTTGTGTCTTGTTTGATAAGATTGATTTGGCACCTTAACAAATGCCTTGTGGAAATCCATGTACAACATATCAACAGATTCCCCTTCATCCAATCTACTTGTTACTTCCTCAGAAAAAACAATGAAGTGATTGAATATGATTTCTCCCTCAGAAATCCACAGACACTGAAAATTAGAAAGTAGAAGATCTATCACTCATTGAAGCTCTGTCATTCTGAAGACTTGTATTCATTCTCCTAAATCTTCATTTCAGCAATTCTTCCTTCAATAGAATCTGAACCTAATCTGAAAGAGGCATTTGCTTTGCATTCTCCAGGGGTAAAATCTACATAAACTGGACTAACTTTACTATTCCATATTTGCATTGCTTTGTGATTTTACTTTTCCATGGAGTCAGTAACCTAAAAATGCATTAAGGAACAATCTAACCATAGATATCCCAGTGGGTTACTGTTTTCATCAAACTAGTTTATAAACTGTAAAGTATCTTTAATAACGTGGGTGAATTTCAGACCATTTCTACATGTTAAGTTGCTATGATACCTAAAATAATAGAAAGAAACAGCATTAAAGTGTAGTAACTTCCCAGAAAAATATATGCTGGTCAGTCATTAGCCACATGATTCAGCTTAAAGACAGCTTTTTGCCTATAGTTCTCCATAAACTGATAACAATAGAAGCCCAAGATGATGAAACCTGTCCCCAAACTTTAATTCTCTAAATTCAAGTTTGGTTCCAGTGAATCTGCACTGCACTCCTTGCAAGGCTAATCTATCCTTCCTGCAGTGCAGAGGCCAAAAGTGAATGTGGTACTCCACATACTCTGCAACCAAGGCTCTATACAACTGAAGCGCAACTTCCCTCCCTTTCACTTCCAGCCGTCTTGAAATTAATGCTTTTTGCCTTGGCCTAAAGTGTACAATAGTCAAAGCCAAGGAAGGGAAGTAGGATTAATTATTCTATTAGAAGTGTTGTAATTTAACCACTTGAGGTATTTGAAAATGAGTAACAGAAAAAATTAATAAGTATGTTTAAGTCTTTATCCTTCACTTCATCGTTATTGATGACATATGGTGACAAAGAATGCATTCAGCATAATTGACTATGGCTGAGTAGAGATTTTCTGAGCTTTCAACATTTCTATGACCAGCACTAGTTCTAACATCATTAATAGGATGTGATTCAAGCACAAATTAAACAGTATCAAATGCCAAAGAAAGAGTAACTTCTGTGCACATATTTTCCATCTATTACTTTAGCTGTATAATATATCAAAACTCACTTAAATTTCAATTGTGGTAGGCAAAATTGAATGAAAGATAACTCCAGAATCTCTTGCACTAAACAAATTAATCTACTAAAACCTGTTAATTGTGATTCTGCCTCATTATATTTGGTGTGAGATGCTGGCATATACTGTTTAATGAATGATAAACATATCATCAGTTGCTTCAGTCAGTGCCATTTTTTTAAGAGTTGCAAGAATATAATCCTGTCGAGTGGTTCAAATAATGTCCGAAAGCATGAAAGAAGTTCAAGTGGTTCAGAAGAATTTCCAAACATCCAGCTTCAGCTTCATAAACAGTCAAAAAACCGTGAAAGTTTGGAAGCATTTTCAGAACACCAGTTTGGATTGAATTCCCATTGACATATTATTTGCAATAAAGTGTATACAGTTTATGATGGCTCACTGAGCAGATTTGAAGTGTACCATTTCAAATGGAGCTGAACTGCTGCCAGTTAATTACATTCCATTGAGTTGAACGCAGCAAATACACCAGGGTATCACATGATGAGGCAAAGTCTTCATGAGTGCTAAAGGATTTTAATGCTCGACTTGTAGAACAATATTATGGGTTGTTTGTTGCTGCACAATTCGTATTGCCATATATATAACAACAACTGTAGGTGAAGTCTTATAGAGGTATGAGCAACGCGGGCTGTGGAGAGATTTGTGGTGAAATCAGATGAGAGATCAGACAACGCTATTGTTGATATCAGAATCTTCATGCTCCATATTTTAATGCTTTTCACAAATGGTATAGTGAGTTTCTTGCTAGGCAGTGGTGAGTTGTCAATTTAAGGCAGATTATTCCTTGTGAAACACCTTGTTAACAGCCTGGCTTGCCTTATTAATATTCAGCTTCCGATCTCACCAAAAAAAAAGCTAGATTTTGGGAAACCTTGACATTGAATTCAGCACAGATACCAAGTGAATTCAGCTCACTGTATGCTCCAAAGGACCTCCACTGGTGCCAACATCTCAGGGCACGCTAAATAGGCACTACCACACATACCCCATGTCTACAGACAATAGCGTCCAACATATTGCCAGCTTTTAGGGCGCACCATAACCTATTTCTGATCCACTTACCGTACACTTCTGAACTTCAACGTTGCACCTTGGACTGCACCAGCAACTATTATTGTAAAGCTGCATCGAGATTACTGTGTGCTCAGGGACACAAGCCCAACCCATGGACTGGACCAGACTGCATCTTTAGGTTCTTTGCTTGCTATAATGACCCAGCCTCACTCTGAGTCTGGCTGGATGCTCATAACATCCCGGTCTTGCCTTGCCTTTTTGCACTTTGCCCCATCAGCCAGAGGTACCAGGTTTATATCAGTGCTGTTATGCTTTTCCAGTTAGCACAGACACAAAGCCAGGAAGCTTGTCATGGTTATCAGCAGGCCTCAGCCACGTCAAATGGATAGCCTTCACTCGAGATCCTGGCACAATATGGGGGAGGGAAAGTAGGTAGTGACCCCAGCAAGTGAATAGATAGTGCAGAGGGCATGCAGGGTTAGTGGTGTAGGAGTTGGAGTCAGTGAGAGCGGGGGAGGTGAGATGTTGCAGGCAACAGTGAGAGTGGTAGAGAATGAGCCCTGGTGAGAGGTGGGTACAGTACACCTCCAGTTTTGCAGTTTTGCCCTTGACTGCAAAGCGGGGCAATGATTTGCCCCTCTGTCCCACATCCAGGGCACATCATCAGCTGTGCAGTGCAGCTCTGGACTGTAGTGCTTGTCTGGATACACAACCTGCTTTTAAAAGTATTGTTGGTACAAGAGTGAATTCCAGGATACCTGTTGAGTGGTAAGTTGTTCCAAGAACATGCATGGTAAGTTGGGGCTGAAATCAAACATGAGGAACACCACAGGAGCAGGCTAGGCTGTTAATGAGGCAAGTTTGGTAAGATACAGTGAGAAAATCCACTAGGCCTCATGGAGAAATCCCTCCAAATGGCTTGATACAACTCAGACTTAGTCAAAAGAAGTAAGAATCAACTCTCTTTTATTTAGTAATAAATTGATCTTATTTTATCATACGCTTCATCTGTTCCTTGATGTGGGATGTGGCTGCTTTGGCAAGGCCCATTTATTGCCCAATTCTGACTGCCATTGAGAATATGGGCTGCCCTTCTGAACTGGGGCAGTCTCTGTCGTCTATGTGCTGTCACAGCACTGTTAGGTCAGGCATGTCAGGATTCCGATCCATGATGATGGCCTGTTTCTATTCCTGTTGTCCTTCTATATGGTAGAGGTTGTGTTATTGTGAAGTACTGTCAAAAGAAACCTTGACAAGTTGTTGTAATATATCTTGCGTACAGTACATACACACGGAATTAACATTTAAAGTGTTGAATGGAGTGCCAAGTAGACAGATTGCTTGGTCCTGAGTAATGTTTGGTGTCAAGAATAATTTTGGAGCTGCTCTTAGCTGCTCTTAATTTGAGAGGATTCCATTACATTCTTACTTTGGCCTTGTAAATGTTGGAAAGGCTTGGGGACAGGAGCTGACCCACCCTTGTAGTCACAGTAATTATGTCACTGATCCAGTGACATTCTTAGCCAATTGTAACTTCCAAGAATGTTGATTGGTGTGGAATCCAGAGATGGTAATACTGAAAAGATTATGACTGGTTAGGTTCACTCTTGTTGGAGATGCGAATAACTTGCTGTGTAAGTAGCAAGTGACATTACTGTCACTGGTCCCAGCTGACCAGCGTTCACAACAAGCCTAAAAGTTGTCTAGGTCTTGATGCACACAGGCACAGTTGCTTCATTAGCTGAGGAGTTGTAAATGGTACCAAACATTGTGGAATCATCAATGAACATAGGATATCTATTTCTGACTTTACATTGAGGGGAAGCCATTGATGAAGCAACTGCAGATGGTTGGGCCAAGGACACTGTCCTGAGAACTTCCACAGCGATATCCTGTGACTAGATGATTGACCTCCAACAACCAAGACTATTAGACCTGTCCTAAAATAACCCAAACTGAGCATCAATGAGTATATGATGTGGTGACAAAATACCAACTGATAGCAATATCGATGATAGCAATATGATGAGTGTATAATGGGCAGCAATTTGCCAGATTAGATTTCATCCTTTTTTATTAATGCATAGGACATATCTGGGCAATTTTTTTTGTTTGTAGGATACATGCCAATCTTGTAGCTGCACTCAACCACCTTGGATAAAAGCCCAGCTGGTTCTGGAGTACTAGTCATTCATGTTCCATTCAGGAAGTTATCTACACATACAATTTTTTCAGTATCCAGAGAACTCTGACTGTTTTGAAATAATGTAGAGTGAATCCATTTAGCTGAAGATTGACACCTGTGATGGTAATCATGATCTTCATTAAACTCGAGTTGGTCCTCTGGCTTAATGGTGACTGTGGGGTCAGTGAACTGCCAAGCCATGAGATTACATACTGAGGTGGAATGCAACTCTCTTGCTGTTGGTAATGTTCCATATTATCTCATGATACCTAATTTTGAACTGTTCAATTTGTTGAAATTTTATCCATTCCAAGTGTTTGTGTTGTGTTCTAGCTGACCCTTAGTATTTCAGAAAAAAAAAATCCATATTTTGAAAGCCTGAAGCTAACACTGATTTTTGTCAGTTTCATTAAATTAACCTATGAAATTCACTAATGGACAGTTTGAAACCTGTTTCTTCAGTGTGAAGATTGTTTCCATGGGACTGTGATAACTGGACACATGCTTGTGTAACAGGTTGATTGGTCAGGTACTTTTTCTATCTTGTCAGTTCTCTCATCACTTGCCCCAGTCTGGATGATATGACCTTCAGCACTCAGCAAGCTCAGTCAGTCCAGCGATAATACCACTAGCTCATTGCCTCCTGGGTTCGAATACTGCTACGGCAGATGGTGGAATTTGAATTCAGTAAATATCCAGAATGATGACCAATGTCTAATGATGACCATGAATCCATTGCCTATTGTTAGAAAAACCCATCTGGCTCACTAGTGTCCTTTAGGGAAGGAAACTGTCATCCTTTCCTGGTCTGGCCTACATGTGACTCCACACCTACTGCAGTATAGTTGACTCTTAACTGTCCTCTGGGCAAAAGCCAGCGACGCCCTCCTTCTGTGAATGAATAAAGAAAAAAAAAGTAGTGATAGTCCTGAGCCACTCCAGAGGATAGATACACAGAGTGTATTCTGTGCCTGTGCTACTCCTTCAGTGCCTCTTCCAAGTAGCATTAGATATGAAGATGTGTCAATTCATCCAGGGCGATGGGGTTAGTGGTTGATAAACAGCAGCAGGCTTCCTTGCCCGTGTTTGGCCTAATGTGATGAGAATTCTTAGGTTCTGAAGTCAATGTTGAAGATTCCCATACCCTTTGTTTGTGTACTGCTGTATTGCCATTTCTGGTGGTTCTATCCTTCCTGTGGATACACCCAAGGACAGTGATGGAAAAGACTGGGATATTGTCTGTAATTTATGTTTGTGTGTGTGTGACTGTGTCAGGATTTTGCTTCACTAGTTTATAGGACGACTGTCCTAATGTTAATGAGGAGCAATTTGCAGCTTTGACTTTGACTATTTGTGCATTTGTCATGTTTACTGATGTGTCATATCAACTGGGACTATTCTTCTTGTAATCTTACATTGTGGTTTGACACTACTTAGTGTCTCGGATGGCCATTTTCGCAATTTGCTCCCTCAGCCAGACAAACCTGGCTCATATTAATACACAGGCAGTTCTGAAGCAGGATCACTGGATTCAAAACAAGAACTCTGCTTTCTCTCCAAAGAGGCTGCCAGACCTGCTGGGTTTGTCCAGCAGTTTCTGTTTTTATTTCATTTTAATACTGCCTTGCTGTGCCATTTGATACGGGCACAAAGCCATGGTTACCATGGTTGTCAGGAGGCCTCAGCCCAGTCAATGGGTATAGCCTGCTGTCAGGGGATCCCAGCACAGTAACTCAAGCACAGCCTCTGAAACCAGTCCAAGGGTGAGTGGTGATGAGAGAGGAGAATGTTCAATGAGACCTGGGTATCTTCGTACATTGAAAGTAAACATGCAGGTTCAGCAGGCAGTAAAGAAGGTAAACTGTATGTTGGACTTTACAGCAAGAGGATATGAGTACAGGAACAAGGATGTCTTGCCCTTTTCAGTGCATTGGTGAGGCTACGCCTGAAATATTGTGGGCAGTTTTGGTGTCCATATCTGAGGAAAGACTTTTTTTTTTCTCTGTAGCGGAAGTGCAACAAAGATTTACCAGATGGATTCCTGAGATGGCAGGACTGATGTATGAGGAGAGATTGAGTTGCTTAGGATTGTATTCCCTGGAATTTAGAAGAATGAGGGGTGTCTCATAAAAATCTATAAAATTCCAACACGACTAGACTGGTTTGATGCAGGAAGGATGTTCCCAATGGTGGGGGAATCCAGAACCAGGAATCATGGTTTAAGGAAAAGGGGTAAACCTTTTAGGACTGAGATGAGGAGAAATTTCTTCTCCCAGAGAGTTGTGAGCCTGTCGAATTCACTAACACAGAAAGTGGTTGAGGCCAAAATGTTGTGTTTTCAAAAAGGGGGTAGATGTAGCTCTTGTGGCTAAAGGGATCAAGGAATATGGGGGAGGGAGGGATTAGAGAATTGAGCTTGGTGATCAACCATGATCATGTTTATTGGCACAGTAGGCTCAAGGGGTCAAATGGCCTACTCTTGATGCTATATTCTATGTTTCTGTGTGGCGTGGTCTTCATTGCTGGTCATGGGGGAAGAAGACAAGCAGGATTTCCAGGACCATGCCTGCAAAGTGGGACAAAGGGTTTCGCCCTGTCTGTCAAGTCCAGGGCAAATGTCAGGAACCATGCAGGGCAGCTCCTGATGGACAGTGTTTGTCGGGGTGCACAGTGGGCATTTAAATATGGTGCTGGCTCCAGGGACGATGGTCAATCCCAGGAACTCTAGTGAGTGGTGAGCTGTTCTGGGAATGGCACATGGAAGGATAGGGTGGAAGTATGGCTCAAATGGCAATTAAAATGGTAAGTTTAGCAAGATACACTGAAAAAAACTCGCACCCCCTCATAGTGAGAATTACTACACTAAATCGTGTGACTCACTCTCAGCAAAAAAATGGCAAGTTTCCATCCATAGGCATGATTTTAATTCATTCAAAACTCAGTAACTTGAACAAATTTAAACTTGGGCCTCATCTCTCCAGATCACATTTCGAGGCTTCTGGATACTCTTCAGTCATGTAACTGCAATGCTTTGTAGCTTATTTTCTTAGGTCCAGTGTTATACAAATATATATTTTTAAATACCCACATTTCATGTGATATATAGCACACAAAGAGTCTTAGTAAAATTCACAAAGACTGTTAGAAGTACTAAATTTTGGAAAATATATTGAAAAGTGATGATATTTAAAAGTATGGTATAAAAGAAGCATTTATACTGTATTCTGGCTGACCCGAAGTATTTTTAAAAAAATGAATCTATATTTTAGCCTGAAGCAAACATAGGTTCTGTCCAGTTTGATTAAAATTGTGTATCATCTCCACTAAAGGACAGATGGATTGAAACTTAAACTGGAATAACTAGACAAGAAGGCGCTTTTCATATTTCCTGCCCTCACTCCTCACTATATCAGCTGACTCTTTCAGTCATGTACTGGATTGTGTTGGACTGACTTCAAAGCACTATCATTACTAATGTAGAACATTTAAGAATCCAATTTGTAAGCAGAAATCACATTGTTTTCTAATGTAAAATTAGCAGATATATTACTCGCACATTGCAAAGTAATTTTCATTTGATTAAACAGAAATAAAGGTCTGTTCTTTTGTGTGAAGAGTCCTTGTTATTGAACCATGTTTTTATTTTGTCTGCTAGCTCATCCTTCCAGAGGCCATGAAGTTGCTGCCAGTCTACATGAACTGTCTCTTAAAGAGTTATGTTTTACTGGGGAGTTCTGAACTTCCTACAGATGAGCGAGCTTTCCAACGACTATTGGTCACTTCTATGGATGTGGTCAGCACCCAATCCTTTTTCTATCCACGGCTTTTACCTATCGTAAGTGAAGACATGCAAGTTTAACATTTGGGAAGTTTTGCATCTGATTTGGGTGATGCTTCTCTGTCATCCGTAATGGAGTCCCGAGAAACCTCTGCTCAACATATATGCTATACGCTTCTAGATTTATTATTGTCTGCCTTCCACAGTGGACCGAGTGGTTCTTGGATGCAATACTGTAGGTATTTCCCTTTTCAAGGCTTTAAGAAAACAATTAAGATTTTACTACTCATTGAGGCCAGACAAATATGACACCACTGTTATGATGTTAGATTTACAAGGATGAAATAACCCTGTTTATTTAATGATATCAAAAGATAAAGAAATGCTAGATCTTATTAAATTGTTGCCAGGTTTCCACAACTTTTAAAATCTGACTGCAAGTGTTAGGCTAGAAATGGGTTAAACTGCAACAGTAATTTTAACTCTAGGAGGTTTTGAAGAAAGCCAGAAGAGCTGTCAAAATGTGCTAGCTTTACATATTAGGTCATAAATAATTAGTATTAATTACTGTTCTATTTCATTTCCAGCACACTTCAAAGTCTAATTAAAGCTTTATAGAAAGTAATCAATTCATAGAGGAATCACAAATGCTGCTGAGTTTTTAACTATTAGTTAGGGTTTTCCTGTATGAATTATATCTGTATTGCAGTTTCTGTTGTATCTCATGTGCTGCAAGCAATGAAAAACCTCAGTATGATATATAGGCACTGGATGGGGAGGAATGCAGCTAAATAAGAATGATGCCTGAGGTAAAAGAGATGTTATGAAGGCAGGTTACATAGATTGAGTTTGTATTCCCCTGCATTAAGAATACTAAAATATGATCAAGTTGAGGTGATTAAGATGATTAAAACAGTTCACATGTCATTGGATGGTTAGAGTGAAACTGGTGTAAGGATTCAGAATCAGTTGATATAAATTTAAGGTGGTTGGCAAAGGATGCCGTAGCAATATGGGGAAGAAATTTTTTAGGCATTGTGTGGTTAGGATCCAGAATCCAATGCCCAAGTTGTGGTGGAGGCAATTTGAATCATGGCTTTCAAAAGAGAAGTGGATCTTATCTGAAGAGGAGACGACAGGGAAAAGGTGGGTGAGTGGGTGATCTTATAGATATTTATGAGATCATGTGGAGTATGAATAGGGTTAACAGTAGGTGTCTTTTCCCTAGAACAGGGAATTTTAAGACTAGGGAGCACATTTTTAAGGTGAGAGGGGAGAGATTTTAAAAAGATATAAAGGCAAATTTTTTACGCAGCGGCTGGTTCACGTGTGGAATGAACTTCCTGAGGAAGTATTGGATGTGGGCACAGTTATATTTAAAAGACATTTGGATAAGTACACGAGTAGGAAATGTTTGGAGGGATATGGGCCAAATGCAGGCAGGTGTGATTGGTTTGTGATTATGTTCGGCATGGACTGGTTGGACCAAAGGGTCTGTTTCGGTGCTGTATGACTCTGTGTGACACAAGAAAATTGTTCTTGAAGAGAACCAGCACATACACACAATAGGCCAAATGGCTTCCTTCTTTGGTATAACCCTTCTACGATTCTTTGGACTACATCACTTGGTGAAGGTGGCCAGAACAACAGGACTTAATCCTAAAATTAAAGTTAGCTTTCGCAATAGTGATATCAGGAAACACTTAGGACAGTGGAAATCTGGACGTCTGTCTCTTGAAAATTTTGAAGATGAAATTAGTGGAATTTTTGTTTGATAAGGTACAGATTAGTATTAATCTAATTGAGTAATAGAACAGTTTGAGAGGTTGAATGGTCTACTTTTTTCCTATGTTCCCTATGTTAATGCATACTCACTAACTACTGACTCAGCTGAACACTTCTTTGTTTTGTAACAGCACAAGATGGATGTAAATAGTGAGGAGATTCCTGCTGCTGTTCGTTGCTCAGAGGAACGTTTAGCTGATGGAGGAATCTTTTTGTTGGAGAATGGGATAAATATGTTCCTGTGGCTGGGACTGAACTCTCAACCTGAGCTGATCCAAAGCATCTTTAATGTACCCTCCTTTGCACATATCAACACAGACCTCGTAAGTTATATGTGAAAAATACTTAACATTTGACTTGAAATTGCTAAAATTAACCTTGCTTTCCTCCCCCATGTGCTAATTTAATTATATTTTGCAGGAAAGAGGGTTAGAAGAATTAGGTTTGAGAAATCCAATAAACTGATTTTGTGGGAATTGACCAAAATGTTTGCAGATGCTGATTGATTTGTAACATCATTCAAACAGAATTTTCTCAGTTTGCTCATACCCCACTTCAAAACTCTGACAAGAAATATGGCAGAAACCCCAATTATTTGCAGGAACATGATTTACTGATGCGCTCTACAACCTCACAATGGGAGAGTAGTAGCAGTTACAAGTAATGCCCAAGTAACCCCATGTTTACTGATGTTGATTGAGGGATAAATATTAGCCAGTGCACTGAGGAAAACTTCCTTCTTTCTTATAAGTGGTGCTGCAGCATCTTTTACATCCACCTAGAAGGTAGGCAAGACCTCAGCTTAACTGTTCATCCTTAAGCTGGCACTTCTGATGGTGCTATCCAAACTACACTACAGAACCAGCCCTGAACTTTGTACTCAAGTCACTGACGTTGGGGTTAAATTCTTTGTTTCAGACGCAGGAGATCTATCTGTCGAGTCAAGGGTAGGCACTTGTAAATGTTTCATTTAAATATTTCATACGTTGACATCACGGGCAGTACTTTTCACTTTGGATTGACAGTGTCACATTGAGGGTCGCAGGCCTGTCCTGTATGGTGAACTGTGACCCAAAAGTGATTTTCCCCGTATTGGTTAATTAGTGACCAGAGAATGCAGTCACTGTCGAATAGTCTGGCAAGCTGTCAAGGCTGAAGAGCCAGTAATAAACACTGAGAAAGCAGCAACCTGCAGTTCAGGTAAGTAAAAGCTTCCATTGTGAGGCACTTCCTCTGCAACTTCCTTAAATTTGAAACAAAAAACATGCCCTGTACAAGATAGCCTGCAACTGGATCCATGAGATCTCAGAGAGCCTTAAAGCTGTCTGGAGCACTGGTCTCCCAGTATTCCATCGGGAGACATCCTCCAGGAAACTCGCCTGCTTACCATACCTCAGGAAGCCCAGAGGCTGACGAGAAAATTCCACTGGATTTCTGACAATTGGCCTTAATAGGGCTTTAACTCAGTTATTCATTGATTTAGTGGGTAGTCCTACACTCCGACCTCCAGAGAAATGACCTAAGCTAGGATGGTGCCAGCTGGTACACTGGCCAGCAGGGTGATGTTCCACACCTGCCATATCCACACTCGCTCCCGCTCAGGTCTAAAGATTCTGACTAGGTTTGCACATTTCAAAATAATGAATAGTGTTATTATGGTAGGATATCTGTGTGCACATGGCAAATTTATATCACTTTCTGTCACACTATGATACAATGAAAAACACAACCCAGCAGTGAGGCATGAGGGGCAGTTCCTGTAAAAAATATAAATGTTCATTCTCTGAAAATAGAAATCCAGCTATTTGAGCTTCTTGAGGAGATGTTTTGAGTTTCCCTTAACATAGATTTACATTTTTTCTTAATCAACCTGTTCCAAGATGTTATGACACAAACTCAAGAGCAAGTGAGGCTTGAGACCAGGTCTTCTAGCTTAGAGATAGGGACACCACTGCTACGCCACAAGGGCCCTAACACGAGTTTACATTTCAGATTGGAAAATTGGAATCAGCTATGGATTATTACTAACTTTCACATTATCTAAGTAAAATGTATGTAAAAGTAACAGTGACATTGCACTTTTGTGATGGGACAGGTGTATATCACAACATGATATCCTGAACTTAAGCCTACTATGACCATCTGAAAATGGATGGTAATCACCTGAAAGTACTTCACCACACTTTGACCAAAGTCAACTTGCATTTTGTTACAGACCTCATTACCTGAACTGGACAATCCATATTCAAAGAAGATTAGGTCAATCATTGCCAACTTAAGAAACCAGAATCCTTTTTCCATGAAGGTAAGCAGAGATGTTTGTTATTTTTCAGGTTTCTTTTTGAGACGTCTTAAAACAACTCATTCTTTATTCTAATTGTCGATTTAATTGCGAAGCAGAACAGATTTGCCAGTTTATCAATGGGTGATATTAAACAAGAGCCCACTTGACACCTTGCTGTTGTAGGTCTGCACTATGTTCATGAAGCATTTATTAAGGTATAGATTTGTAATTATAGTCTCCAGTGTTAGGTGCTGAAACCTCCCTTCCAGAACTAGAGGGGTCCATCTCTAATGAAGAAACATGGCATCCAATGCCATCATTGGGTGCCAATTGCAAATTTACCTTGTGACGAAGCATGAAAGCCGGCTTTCCCACCAGGTTGAGGTTTGTCAGAAGAAGCAGAAGAGACTATTCAGGGTGTGTTTTGTGCATTTTTCTTGGGACCTTGAGGAGTCAGAATATAAGAGATGTTTGGGTCTCCTGTACACTGGTCAAAGAACAAAGAACAAAAAAAATTACAGCACAGGAACAGGCCCTTCATCCCTCCAAGCCTGCGGCGATCCAGATCCTCTATCTAAACCTATCGCCTATTTTCCAAGGATCTGTATCCCTCTGCTCCCTGCCCATTCATGTATCTGTCTAGATACATCTCAAATGACGCTATCATGCCCGCCTCTACCACCTCCGCTGGCAACGTGTTCCAGGCACCCACCACTGTCTGTGTAAAGAACTTTCCATGCATATCTCCCTCAAACTTTTCCCCTCTCACCTTGAAATCGTGACCCCTAGTAATTGAGTCCCCCATTCTCGGAAAAAGCTTCTTGCTATCCACCCTGTCTATACCTCTCATGATTTTGTAGACCTCAATCAGGTCCCCCCTCAACCTCCGTCTTTCTAATGTAAATAATCCTAATCTACTCAACCTCTGTTCATATCTAGCGCCCTCCATACCAGGCAACATCCTGGTGAACCTCCTCTGCACCCTCTCCAAAGCATCCACATCCTTTCGGCAATATGGCGACCAGAACTGTACGCAGTATACCAAATGTGGTCGAGCCAAAGTCCTATACAACTTTAACATGACCTGCCAACTCTTGTACTCAATACCCCGTCCGATGAATGAAAACATGCCGTATGCCTTCTTGACCACTCTATCGACCTGCATTGCCACCTTCAGGGTACAATGGACCTGAACACCCAGATCTCTCTGAGCATCAATTTTCCCCAGGGCTTTTCCATTTACCGTATAGTTCGCTCTTGAATTGGATCTTCCAAAATGCATCACCTCGCATTTGCCTGGATTGAATTCCATCTGCCATTTCTCCGGCCAACTCTCCAATCTATCCATATTCTGCTGCATTCTCCGACAGTCCCCTTCACTATCTGCTACTCCACCAATCTTAGTGTCATCTGCAAACTTATCTATACCTTCCTCCAGATCATTTATGTATATCACAAACAACAGTGGTCCCAACGAAGATCCCTGTGGAACACCACTGGTCACAGTTCTCCATTTTGAGAAACTCCCTTCCACTACAACTCTGTCTCCTGTTCCCCAGCCAGTTCTCTATCCATCTAGCTAGTACACCCTGGACCCCATGCGACTTCACTTTCTCCATCAGCCTACCATGGGGAACCATATCAAACGCCTTACTGAAGTCAATGTATATGACATCTACAGCCCTTCCCTCATCTATCAACTTTGTCACTTCCTCAAAGAATTCTATGAAGTTGGTAAGACATGACCTTCCCTGCACAAAACCATGCTGCCTATCACTAATAAGCCCATTTTCTTCCAAATGTAAATAGATCCTATCCCTCAGTATCTTCTCCAGCAGCTTCCCCACCACTGACGTCAGGCTCACCGGTCTATAATTACCTGGATTATCCTTGCTACCCTTCTTAAACAAGGGGACAACATTAGCAATTCTCCAGTCCTCCAGAACCTCACCCGTGCTCAAGGATGCTGCAAAGATATCTGTTAAGGCCCCAGCTATTTCCTCTCTCGCTTCCATCTGTAACCTGGGATAGATCCCATCCGGACCTGGGGACTTGTCCACCCTAATGCCTTTTAGAATACCCAACACTTTCCCCCCTCCTTATGCCGTCATGTCCCTCTCCTCGGTGAATACCGACGCAAAGTACTCATTAAGAATCTCACTCATTTTCTCTGACTCCTCGCATAACTTCCCTCCTTTGTCCTTGAGTGGGCCAACCCTTTCTCTAGTTACCCTCTTGCTCCTTATGTATGACTAAAAGGCTTTGGGTTTTCCTTAACCCTGTTTGCTAAAGATATTTCATGACCCCTTTTAGACCTCTTAATTCCTCGTTTCAGATTGGTCCTACTTTCACGATATTCTTCCAAAGCTTCGTCTGTTTTCAGTCGCCTAGACCTTACGTATGCTTCTTTTTCCTCTTTGCTAGTCTCACAATTTCACCTGTCGTCCATGGTTCCCTAATCCTGCCCTTTCTATCCCTCATTTTCAGAGGGACATGTCTGTCCTGCACTCTAATCAACATCTCTTTAAAAGCCTCCCACATATCAAATGTGGATTTACCCTCAAACAGCTGCTCCCAATCCACATTCCCCAGCTCCTGCTGAATTTTGGTCCTCCTCTCTTTCAAGCCCGAGAGCTCCCAGAAGTACCCCGCTTCCTGATTCTCAACAACCAGCACTTATTCCCCCAACCCAGTTCAACCAAGGGAACATTCCTCGGTGATTACATTCCTGTGGTCTTATTCTGCTTTGGCGGGTCACTACTTTCTGTGGTTACTTACTGGAAGCCTACTTAGAGTGATACTCAGGGCTATAGAGTAAACATCAGCAAATGTATTGCTTCAATAAGTGAAATATACTTCAAATGGCAGAAACGTGAATGATCATTTACTTCCACTGATCCCACTCTCCATGTCCCTATATTAAAACATTTTTTGAACAATTGAGCAGAACACTCACAGGGCAAGGTATTGTTTTAAAAATGAGGATCAGATCCTCTTGATCTAAGGGAGCAGTGTTACTTTGTCTACCAGGTAAAACCTTTGGGGATTCCTGGGCTAAAGGAGGACTAGATAATCTGTGCTAAATTCATTTCTCGGATATTTTTGTGGATCAGTAGGAATGCTTCTACAAGAGAGTAATATTCCCCTTTCATGGGCTACCCCCACATAGTCAGATATTGTATGCTAATCTCTTAACCTGCTCCCCCATTTAGGGCAGCACAGTGGCTCAGTGGTTAGCACTGCTGCCTCACAGCGTCAGGGACCTGGGTTTGATTCCAGCCTCAGATGACTGGCTATGTGGGGTTTGCAATGGTTCCCCATGTCTGCATGGGTTTCCACTGGGTGTTCCAGTTTCCTCCCACAGTCCAAAGGTGTGCAGCTTAGTTGGATTGGCCATGCAAATTGCCCATAGTGTCCAGGGACATACAGGCTAGGTGGATTTGCCATGGAGAAAATGGGGTTATGGGGATAGGGGAAGGGGGTGAGTCTTCGGAGGGTCAGTGCCGATTCAATGGGTTGAATGGCCTCTTTCCACACTGTAGGGATTCTGTGATTTTATGATTCTCTTCCATTCCATTAATGACATTGATTCCCACTATCTGCTGTGGAACCCCAGCTACACTCTCCTGCTACATATACATATTCCACCCACCAACCAGGCGAGCAATCTGGCATTGTCAGGCAGAAGGCTCCAGTGGTTTTGTTTAATTCTTGATTCATTCCTCCATGTCCTACCACACTAACGCACTGTCACCAGGCATTTCTTGGTCACTTCCTATTCAGCTTTATATTTCTTTAACATTGAGAATGTTCCTTTGGTGGTCCTCTCTGGGCCTTCTTTTACTCTCTGGTATATTGCTGCAAAGTGACTTGTACAACGGTAGAAGCTGGGGGCAGTTTCCACTTACCTGTTCCTTACTGATGACATAAATCACTTTGGGATTACATACGCAATTCATAAGTATGAGGATCTCAGAATGTAGGCAGACCCCCTCTGTGCAATCTACTGACATGAAAACTACTGGCACAAATGTGCTTCAATAGACCAAGAGGCTTGTTTTCCACCTCCCAAGGTGTTTAATCGCAATTATCACTACTTTGTTTTGATTGGTTCAAAACCTGGTGCTAAACTTGGTGAGTAATAGACATCATGGAAATGCTAAGAGAAAACTTTAGTTATATTCACCCTGTTTATAAACATATTTCACAATGTACACATGTCCCCAATTTCATAACCTAGAACATGACATCACAGTATGTTAAATGAGTAGGGAACAATGCATGCTCCACTGAATCATTTGAAGGACAATAATAGAAGTGAAATGTCATCAGAAAGGAGTTTCCATAAAGCAATTTTTTCTTTTTGTCACAATAAAACAGGAATGTTGTAACCAAAGTGTTATGACTGCTCAGTTGTGAACATCTTTTCTGCTTGTGATTCGCTCACCACTGCTGGGTTAGTGATTTCACTGAATACTGTTTTAGAGAGATGTTGAGAATATAGGAACTAGGAGCAGGAGTAGGCAATTCAATCCTTTAAGCTTGCCCCACCTACGATTACAGGTCAGCTCATCTCAACCTCAACTCCACTTTCCTGCCTGCTCCCCATAACCCTTTAACCTGCCACTATAATTATCTGTCTATCTCCTCTTTAAATTTAATCAATGTCCCAGCATCCACTGTGCTGTGAGGTAGTGAATTCCACTGATTCATCATCCTTTGAGAGAAGTCAATCGTCCTCAACTACTTCTCAGCCTAAAACTTTGACCTCTCATTCTAGATTGCCCCACAAGGGGAAACATCTGCTCTACATCTGCTTTGTCAAGCCCCTTTAGCATCTCATCGCTCATTAGATTCCCTCTCATTTTTCTAAACTCTAGCAAGTACAGGCTTAAACTGCTCAATCTCTCCTCCTAAGACAAGCCTTTCATCTCTGGAATGAGAACACTTGGCACTTGGAGCAAGGAAAATTGGGTAGAGTGTCATCTGGATTTCATCTACAGCTCTTTGTTTGAGCAGCATTGTTGGAGACCTACCAATGCTCCTTCATTGTTATTACTGTCTGTCATTGGAAGAAAACAACATTTATGGAGAATGAGACAGGGATAGTCATGTTCCCTTCTCAATTAATAACATAGCTCATTGCATATACCTTTGATTTTTACATGCAAACATAGAAGTGAAAAGTGACTTTTTAATATTTACTTTACAAACTTTTTAGGGGAATTTTTTCTAATAGCGCTATGGGTGTACCTACAAAAGGTCGTTAAGGATGAGCAATGACTGCTGGCCTAACTGGATACAGCGGTTAATAAGAAGGACATCTTACTAGGAATTCTACAGATTTAAACTCCAGTTCATGTCATCTGATACCAGAATGACATAGTTCCTGTTGTACATGCTCAGTAACTATACCCGCAGTATAGGTATTAATTCCCTTTACAGCTTGTAATATTTGCATCTGGTGAAAGAATTTTAGAAATTGGAATTAGAAATATTTGGCATATAATATCATCCATATCTGCCTTACACCTTGCATATTACTAAAACTTACTGAAGCGCTGTCTGTTGAAAAGTCCTTGTTAGTTCCATGACAGTGCTGAATGTGATGTCGTAAGTTAAACTCTGAGTTTATGAGCAAAAGTTAGACCAATTCCTTTACTTTCAAAAAACAAAAATTCCTTATTTTGTATGCATTAGATGTTGGCTAGGCTAATTGCCTAATTGTCAAGTAGAAAGTTGAGTGTAAAAATTGCTGTGGGTCTGGAGTCTCAGACAGATAAAGACAGCAGTTTCTTTCCCTGAAGGGTATTAGTGAACCAGATGGATTTTTCCCCAGCAGTCAATAAAGAATTCTTCGTCATCACTAAACTCTTAATTCCAGAGTTTTATTGGATTCAAATTCCACCATCTGCCTTAGCAGGATTTGAACCCAGGCCCCCAGAATATTATCTGGGTCTCTGGATTAATAATTCTAGCGGTAAGACCACTAGGTTGTCAACTCTCTGGTAGGGAGATGAGGCAAAAGATGCTGTAATAAAGTATTTGTCAGGTCATAAGGAATTATATAAAACAAGGAGTTTTTGCAACAAATTGTGTAACCTGGATCTTAAGTCTGACTGTTTTTTCTTTCCATTTGTAGTTAATAATATTAAAGCAAAAAGACAAATCAGAGGGGATCTTCAGACAGTTCCTAGTGGAAGATAAAGGCTTGCACGGAGGAGCTTCTTACATGGATTTCCTCTGCTATGTTCACAAAGAGATCCGTCAGCTCCTCACCTAAAGCCCTCCTTGACCCGTTCTGGTGGATGCCTTTTTATTTAGCCTCACAAGAAAAAGGAACAGTGTAAACCACACATATTTAAAATTATACATCAGTGTATTTTCTTCATGACTGTTAGTGTCAGGGCTTGAGTTTTCTTAGAGGAAACTTGTTTTGAACTTAACAGAAAATCTAGTATTCGCTATTTTATAATAACTCAATTGCTAGTATCGAAATGTCACTGATAAATAAAATAGTTGCTATTAATACATATATATTTAATATATGTAAGCATATGTGTACATTTGACAGTATCAGTACTCTCATCTGTATATGCAGTTATGTCTTAACTGATTTAAAACTGCAACTCCTTCACTACAATGTCAGTAACAAAACACTGTTGCTACATGGTGATAAATAAACTAGGTGATTTTTTTTTCTTTTTTTTAAACAATTTTAAACAACTAAGTATTTTGATTCCAATCAACTGGATGTGTGCAGAAGATAATAAAATAGGAGCAGTTTAGCAAATCTCACACCAAAGCAAAACAGCAATGAAGTAGAACAATGTCATCCAAATTATTTATGAATTTGATGCCATTTACTTGAACAGAGGCTGGCAGTTGTTGCAGAGGTTCTTCAAAACATATGAAACTTCTTACAATGTAATCTCAAGGTGGTGAAGTTGCGGGCAACAAGAAGAAGCTAACTGTAATACTTACGTCTTAATTTCAGTTTTATTACTTTTGACAATTTTGGATAAGTCCATTCCCAAAATCAGTAATTGATAAGAAACAGCAAATTTGAGTTGTATTCTCCCCGAACATCAATCCACCCCTGCCTCCCTACCGAGTTTATTGCTGCAATTTAACATTTACAGGGTAGAGTACTGAAAATCTTATGTCGGGGTATGCACATTTTTTCAATTACACATCCTCAAAATTTATTTTCTGTATTTTTTTGACTGATACCTATTTCCAAGTAGAGCTAGATTAATATGCAAAAACTATAACCGATTTCATTCTTTCATAGTATTGGTAAATTAACTGAAGTAATCATTTTTTGTGCAAAGGGCCAACGGTCTTAAATAGTTATTTTATTTTGCTTCATGCATTTTGTCTTTACAGTATTTCTGAAGTGTCACTAATGGACAGTGTGTTAAATTTACTTCATAGTATTGTGTGCTGTTGTGATTTATAGTCACATACATTTTGTACATTGGATTTCCACTCCTGATTGTCATTGCTGCTTTTTTCAAAAGGGACAAAGTATCTTGTCATGCAGCATAATGTTTGACCTTTCCTAGGCACGATGTTGAATGATACAGAATGATATTACAAATAACCTGTCATCAAAGCATAAAATTAGCATTTGTCACGCCAGCATCATTATCTCGCAGGGCTGATTGTACTGCACAGATGACTTTCACAATCTGATCACTGCAACTTTCTAAAGTGTGATTGAGGGGGAGTAAGTGCAGGGTGGTAGAGGGCTGTCAGGATTGGTGGTAAAGAACAGCCAACTTTGAGCTAATCAGGTCTGGCAGCATCTGTGGACAGAAAGCAGAGTTAATGTTTCGGATCCGATGACCCATCTTCAGATGACCCATCTTCAGATGACCCTCCTTAATCATTCGAATAGGTGCAACACAATGGCACAATTAAAACACAGTTTAAAGAAGGGATCAAGGAACAGATAACTCAGCGGTCATGATCCTTGCACTTATGCTGGGATGGTGTTCACTGATGCTGATCCAGTGGGATATATGAGGTCAGCAGAAGGGCACCTAATGTACATGGGACTTACCTTGGCTAATAAAGGCCCATTTCTTGATCAGCACAGGCGAAATCAAGGGCCTAGCTATCAGAATGTTCACGAAATGTGACTAAATACCATATTGTATATTAGTTAGAGGTGCATGCAATATTCAGTCATGATCTAATACAGGAATGGTGGTGATTTGTATTCAGCGCCCATTTCTTGCCCCGAATCAATACTACATCCAGTTTCTGGCCCTTTATCTCAGCTCAGCAACCCCTCCCTCCCACTTTGACAGTTTGCCCTGTCTGAAGAAGGTAAGAACAAACAGGAGATTGCCAGAAAAAAACAGTGATATGATGCCACCTGTCTCTACCATTTTCTGAGGAATTTCATCAGTCTCTCACTGGAGCTATAGCAGGACGGCAGTGGAAACCTAAGGAATTTCACCCTCAACTAATATAATGCATGAATATGGTTATGTGGACTTAGATAAATTATTCCAAATGTTGTGTATGAACAAGTAGGAAAGAAAGCTTGCTAGATGCAAGTGCAGAATTGAAAGTCACGTGCAGTCCTATCTCCCACCAATGCTTGATTGTAATGAGTGGAGAGCCTCTTAATTTCTGTTGGAAGAATTTTGCACACTTAATTCTGTAAATCTTTCAAAATACATAACAAACATTAACTGAGTTAAATATATGTAAATAAATGCAAAGCACAATGAAAGGTTGAATACCTGTACTCTTCAATAGTTTTTTTTTAGGTTTGGTGACATAAATTTTATATCAACATGCCTTTTTATGTCAGGGAGCGTTGGAGTAAAGTAAACAAATTTAAATTTGCCTGTAACTTTGAAAAACTGTCACAAGACAAGATCTTTTCAGCTTGCAATCTTTTGTGGTATGTAGTTGATGAGGAGAGAGAGCAAGGCAAATAGTTGATAACTGTTATGAACTGATGGTTTTATTTATCCCCAAGTCATTGTTTCAATCATGTTTATCCTGTTGAAAGCAATTTGTTCTGTGATGATGCAAAGTGCTGAAAATGTGTGGATTGATATGGGCTCTTGGTCATAATTTTTCCTGTAATTTGTGAGAAGGTTAGGAACTCAATTGAAATATCATTCGAAGTGAGCAGCACGTATTCAGTTCGTGACCACCATTAAGCACCCAATGATTTGAAATATGGTCATATTAAATGACAGGGGAAGCCTTTAATACATGTGGTATATTCAACTTCTGTCATTTTAAATTGTAATAGACATAAAACACTCAGTTATAAAACCCTGTAAAATTACAATGTGAGCTTTTTTTATTGCCAAACTAGAATTGTGCTGCAGTCATCTAGAATCAAAAGGGTTATATTTCCATTTGTGTATAAGACAAATTACACTTTCAAAATAAGGTCACTTTTTTGGTTTATTCTTCAATGTAATAAATACTTGATGCTTCTCATGCAGTTACCTACAAATGGCGATCATTAAAGAAACCCTTGCAGGTATGATATTTTACGATGAGGAGTAAGACGAGGGATGCGTGACAGATAAAGTCCTCATAATTCAGATCATGAAATGACTTTTCTGTCATGTATTTTTATAATGCAAATTTTTACCCTGTTATTAATTGTTAATAGAAAATTTGCAAATAAAACTGAGTGCCTTGTATTGAAACAGTGTTCACCTAATTTTGTCACAACAGCACATAAGGAAATAATGTGTTTATACAATACCTTCCAAGCACCAAACAGTTAGAAGACAACGGGTGGACTTTTACTGGGGCAGCAGATGTCAGAGCTGAAAGTGGGAGGCAATTCCGGTTTATCTGACTTAGCTACAGGACCTGGGGAGGTACATCCCTACCTGTAACCCGTGAGGCAACCACCACTGGGGCAACCTGCTGTCAGGTGTTCATGCAGCATGATGGTTAACACTGCTACCATGGCAAACCCATCCCAACAAGAAGCTTGCTGGGACGCCACTCATTTACACTGGGCAGAGCACTCAGGTGGCAGTCAATTTTCACAGGACATTCCCACGAAGAGCAATGTGATGCATCATTTATGCATCTGTTAGGTTAGTGCTAAATGTCAGCAAGGACAACAGGAGAGCACCATTACTTCTGCTTTAATTGTGTCTGTTCCATCAAGTAATACGTATATTTCTCCAATATTAATTTCCTTTACTAGTGCCATGAGATCTTTTCTGTACGCACAGAGAGGGGCATGTAGCTTCAACATAACGTCCCATCTGAAAAGGAGCATTGGAAATGGTTCAGCACCAAACCTAGGCTATGCACTTAAACTGCAACACGAAACTTGAACCAATGACCTCTGACTCAAACATGGCCTGGCCATGGGGGTCTCACAGTAAGCCAATGAATCCAGAAATAGCATTTATTGGAAGTTGATTGCAAAAAGTATACACTTGCCACGATCGTACCCAAACTGCCAAACACGACAGAATCTATCTTCAAGATCTTTTCAGCTTGCAATCTTGTGCAAGATCTACATAATTTCACTGTTAGAAGGAAATTACGTACAGCTATAAAGCAAACGAAATCTTAACTTTGTAAGTATTTAGATTTAAGTAATGAATTAATTCTTCTATCAGTTTGCATAGTTAAATGTTTTGAATATAATGTACAACTTGGGCCATACCACAAATACTATTAACAACATTTTGCCAGTCAAAATTTCCTTGTCACACTTTCCTGATAATGTTCCTTCTGTAATAGAAGAATACATCCTCAATTCTCCATGAACAATGTGACAGGAGATTTCCTCGATGTTATAGCGAGTTATTAACAACATGGGACAAATTTTCCCCTGATGGTGGGATAGGTGGCAGGAAGGTTAGATAAGTGCATTGACACTGGAAGAGATACTCTAGTTACCAGGCAGCATTCATTTTAGAACATAATCAAAAAATTCATGAAAAATCGCCATCATCTTCTCAGTTCCTCACCTTGCCCCCATTGCAACAGCAAATTACAAAATTTCAGTTGTGTAAAATTGTAAGGTAATATTTTGGTACCGAATATATCACAGAAGTCATTGGTGCACTTTAATATTTGACTTAGTTTATTGTCTTTTTCTGCAGCAGTGGCCTCGACAGTAAAATAAATGCAAGACACCAAATGCTCAATCTCAGTACTTAGAAATGAAATAAGGATAATTTTAATATTTTAATGTCATGCCCAACAAAATGTATGAATATTTAAAGAGATTAATGTGTATAATTAGATCAAAAAAAGATTATTTCAAAATCCATTATTTTAAACACTTTAAACGGTTTTAGTAAACATGTTCTGCACAGCATTTTCAAAAATTCAGCCTTTCATTGTTACAATTCTAACATTTGTTTTAATGCTGCAAGCTCAGAAATAAATGGCAGACAATGAGTTACTCTAAATAGATTTGAGAGTTAAAGCTCCCTTCAGAGCAACCTATCACTGTGAGCCAGAAGATTTATTTCAAACGAGCTAAAGTAGCTCATGGTTTCTTCTGCAAACTTTCAGCTGCAAATCAAAAATCATCTTCTGCATAATTTAATATCATCTGCAATGTGCATTATTAGGGCACCCCTTAGTGTAAACTCTGTGGGGCCTTTCTCCAGTTTAGGCCACCTTGACCCAAATTGAATAAAAGTTGGCTTCCACAGTGATTTATCACAGGAACTTTATCGAAAAATCACAAAGCAGTCGCTGATGATATCATAGAAGTCAAGGTTACAAGGACAGTGTTACTTCAAGGGAAAGCCAAGTTAACAAGAGAAAACCGAAACGTTGTTTGAAACAATCACTATATCCAACGGAGAGTCTCAAAAGCATGCAACGATACTGGATCCTGAAGTGATTCTACCAGGTGCCATGCCTTTTGCAGAATATCCACTTGCTACAGTGGTATGTAAAGGCCACATGACTGCATTCATAATTATGGAGCGTTTAGATACAGTGACTGTAATGAAATATAACTATAACAGGGCTAGAAATACAGTATCAAAAACCTCAGCAGGTCTGGCAGCATCTGTGGAGAGAAATCAGAACTGAATACTGAGGAAGCGTCATTGGACCCGAAACATTAACTCTGAATTCTCTCATTAGATGCTGCAAGGCCTGCTGAGCTTTTCCAGCAATTTCTGCTTTTGTTTCTGATTTACACCATCTGCAGTTCTTTCGATTTTCATTTAGAAATACAGTATTCTCAGTCACGACATCTTCAGGAAATAAGTAATGCGTGGCATGGTGGCTCAGTGGTTAGCACTGCTGCTTCACAGCGCCAGGGACCTGGGTTTGATTCCAGCCTCAGGCGACTGCATGTGTGAAGTTTGCACATTCTCCTCGTGTCTGTGTGGGTTTCCTCCCACAGTCCAAAGATGTGTTAGGCAGATTAGCAATGCTCAATAGCTCATAGTGTGCTAGGAATGTGCAGGCTAGGTGATTAGCCAAGGGAAATGCAGGGTTAGAGGGATGGAAGGGGTTGCATCAGGGTGGGATACTCTTTGGAAAGTTGGTGTGGACTCGATGGGCCGAATGGCCTCCTTTCAGACTGTAGGGATTCTATGATCCTAAGTGGTATGGAGAGTGGATTGCTTCATTTGTGAGGGATATTCTGACACCATTAGAATTTATGGATGTCCTTGGGGATGGCATTAAGATGCCGCTTATGGGTTAAGAAATAAAAAGCAATATTGTATAATTCTCACTATATTGGAAATGGGGATTGGAGATAAAATTAGACATCTGCAGAGAGTTCAGGGAGAAGCAGGTTGATAATATTGCCTCTTCATTTTTTTTGATAAAAACTGGATTAAAGACAATGCATATATTCAAAGCATGAAACTGATCGATGGGCTGAATGGTCTATTTCTGTTCCCACATCTTATAGTGTTAAAGGGGAAAGAGAGTGGGAACTTTGTAGAATGTCTGCATTATTCTAAACTATCTGCCATGTTTTCGATTCTGGAGATAACCTGACTACCTTCAGCATTCGTTCAGCTTTTCATCTGTAAAAGTGGAGGTTAAATTATTCTTTTGGAGCTGACATTGTCGGATTCTCAAACACTTTGCTCAGCCTAACCCTGATCCAATCTTTTACACACTTACCTCAATAGATCAAAGGAAGTCTTTACAATCTACTTTCCAATTTCCTCCTTAACTCACACTATTTTGCTCATCAATAGTAAGTTTGATCCAGCCAGTCTAGCCAGCTTTCTGAAGAAGACATTTGCTGCTAGGTCATTTATCATATCCTGGATGAGCAGAGAACTGAAACTCACACTGGCGGGAGTGCTTTTAAATGAGGACTTAAACTGTAACAACTTTAAACATGTCCCCCATGCTGGCGTGGAAAATTCAGGAATGAATTTTCACCACAAGCATTCTTCTGCTCGTACACTAAAATAAATTCCAGAAATATTCATGAAAGAAATTTTCTGGGGTCAGGACGAGGAAGCTGCTCCTTCCAGCTCCAAAATACAAACAATGGCTTATTTCGCTGGTCTGTGATGGAAATGTTCTTAGATGGCTTCTCCTCCCTGCAAGTCCAACCTGCTGGCAGAATCAATCGAAACATCCAAGACAGCATTAGGTATATATTTAAATGGAAGTAACGTGCAAATTTACAGGGAAAGGGCAGGAGGATAGTATCAAGTCATGAATGCTCATTTGGAGAGCTGGTGCAGACATGATGAGCCAAACGTTTTCCTTTTGCACTGTAACAGTTCTGTGGTTGGTCAAGGCATTTCCGTGAAGAACATTGCTCCCCATTCTGTAGCCTAATTTTGAAAAAGCTCAATAGCTGTATATGACTATGTATACGTAACTTCTAGCTAACATGATTGAGCCACCTTACAAACCAGACTAATAATCTTCAGTTGGTTGTTAGTGTAAGTCTTAGCTTTATCAGGATTGTTCACCAGATGGTATTTAATTATGGAATTATATCTAACATTAGGCATTATTTTGGGAGTTTTTCAAGCCTGGGTTGGTTGACTACAGTTCAATCCTCTGTCTATTGTAAACAGCCAAAGCCACTTGCTCTTTAATATCATCCACCAGCCCTTGGGGGTGATGTATCTGGTATTGTAATGGCATTGCAATTCATATATCATAGTAGGTGAAACATCTTATTGGCTTGGTACCAACACCATGCAAATGGATAATGCCACTTGTGCAACAACTGCATGGCATCTTTGGGGAATGACTAGTTTCATCTGTCAGTTCATGGCACACCTTGATTGATCACAGCCAAGGTATCACCGATCAGGACACTTATTCTTGGCAATATAAATTGTTCATCCCTTTGAGATTTAGTTGAAAGCAAAATGGAAAACTTTGACAGTCTATGTCTTTTTTCAGCAATACTTACATTTTCTGCTACCAAACAATTTGGGGAACTGAATGCACCTTCTCTTTACTGCAGTCATGTGTCTGTCACCTCCCTTACAATTTAACATAATTTTTTTATTCAGTAGCCTAGAAATTTATACGTGGTAACTTGGAGAAAATCGAACATAGGTGCTTAGATGCTGCAGTGATCTTGATGACTGCTATTTTCAGACTTTTAATAAGCAAAGATGGAATGAGTGCTTTCTCCAAACAATTGGATAATATCCATGACATGAAAGCACCATAAACTGCTGCTCAAAGCAGGTAACTGGTGTTTTAGTAACAATTTCACCAACAGATTGTCCTCTAACAAAGCTGCATTTACACAGCAGTGACTAAATCACTCACAAAACATTCTGAATCCACAAATGTGGTGACCATGGAAAATCTACAGGTGGAAATGGTCAGTGAGTAGTGATGGACACATCCTGGTTATGTATCAACTCATATCTGCCTGTAGTCTTCACTGATATTCATGGGTTAAAGGCTGTAAGTAATAGACTACTGGTAGTTAGAACCTGCAGAGACTAAAGCGTCTGACTCACTAAAGTTTCTGAACAGAGTGGCTGAAGTGGTCTGGGCTGATATGGTACGGTTGACAGGAGAATACTGAATTTTGGACTCCCTGAAAAGGGAAGAGGTTTCCTCCGGGACCAGTACTAACCATCTGAAGTGAGTATCACACAAATAAAACTATAGGCCTGAATTGTGTAGTACACCACATGCGGTCTGACTCATTCCCTTCTCAAAGGTTGCCCATGAAATTTTATAGCAAGAAAAATGTGCTTTTAAGGATCTTCCTTGGGCCGTCAGGTCTCTAAGGCAGAAATCGAATTCAAACAAACTTTCGACATATAGTGGAGCTCAAACTTTTGCTACATCTGCAGTTTTTACATCACGTACTATATGGCACTTAGCCAATGTCTGCATCTCTGTAAGGTTCCTCGTAATGCAGGAAATATTTGAAGTCAGCCCGTTTCTATATGTCACTTCTCCGATCAAATTGTTTCCAAATGCCCAAAACCATGGCTCAACAAAGTTCAGCCAAGTGTCAGTGGACTAACGACATACAGCAATGTCCTAAAAAAGAAACACTGTTTAAGAAGGTGGTCAAATTTTGGAAGTAGTTGTTGCCGGTTACGGTGGTCTTTTGCATTTTCCAGTGGGATTGCAAGTACATTTCCATGTGTCAAGACATTAGTATTTAAAAAGACACTTTGGAAACACATCAGGATAATTTGTACCAACCTTAATATGCATCTCTTCAAAATATTGAAAAGTTACCTCTGCTGCATAGAGAGTCCCTATCCATAGCTCTCTAACAAATGTTAATTTGTTCGTGATAGGCAGATCTTTCACAGCAGTGTTGTCATTTAAAATGAAACCTTTTATTCAAACATCATGACACTATAATATTCCTAACATTGCAGGTTCAAAAATTAGATATTCAACTCCTCAAATTAAAATAAAAATCTCTCAACTACAAACCGTTCTGAGCAGCTCTAAAATCCTACTTGGATAAAGATCCACTGTACATGGAGCTTAAGTGAATGTGAAAAATGACACAACAAATTAAATTTGAAATACCTTTATGGTATCACCACTGACTTCTGTCATTCTTACCACGTCAAAGATCTCATTGCCTGAACAGATAAAATAAACTTGGGCTTTCTGCCTTCGATTAAAAAGATGGAAATTTAATAGGTAGCTCAAAGCATGGCACAGCACAAATTCTACATTGTCATCATGATGCCTGCCAGATCCCATTCTAAAACTCCATTATTGAAAACGGTTTTCCTCAATAAACTCTGAGTCCTACCTTTCTGCCTCTAATCATTAAATAACAGCCCTGAGCAATTTAGATCTCCTTCTTCTTCTTTTACTTACAATCCCCCTTTAATACAACATTATTTTCATCCAAATAATCAACTTCTGCTTGTTCATGTTCTTCATAATCACGGAGTTGGTTTTCTTGCACTTTGCATCAGAGAAAACTTAGGCAAAGTAAAGGTTTAGACAAACGTTGTTGCCTTGAGATTTTCAGTTCTTCTCCAAAGAAGCCTAGTTTAAGGACACAGAGTAGGCCGTAGGCTTCACTACTCAGAAATGGCCGTGCAGCAAAGACAATGAACCTGAGGTTTTTCAAGAATGAGGGCTTTTAGCTGTTCTGTTTAGACAACAGGCAGAAGACCCTGATGTCCTTTGTGGCAATTTCTGCTACATTTTGTCTGCCCACTGCCTTCTAGGAGCTAGTCAGAAGTCACACGACACTATGTTATAATCCAACAGGTTTATTTGAAATCACAAGCTCCACCTGATGAAGGAGAAGCTCTCCGAAAGCTTGTGATTTGAAATAAACCTGTTAGACTATAACTTCTGACTTTGTCTATCCCACTCTAACACCGGCACCTCCACATCATGGCTTCTAGGAGCTAGCCAGGATAGATGCTGCCCAACATAATATGGATGCAAGCAGTCTATTAAAATGGCCTGAACATGGATAAACATATGGTTCAGGTGCTTATAGGCAGAATGTACCGTAGATATGCCTTGCCATTCTAATGCCCCGGCAGAGGGGGCATAGAAAAATTGGCCCAATTATCATCTTCCTCCTTAAGACGGCCACTAATATTTCATGTAATTGTCATCACTGTAGCAAATTTCCCTCAATTGTTTTTAATTCACTCTTGGGACATGGCGTCACTGGCTGGGCCAGCATTTGTGCAAGAATTCCAGGATTTTGACCCCATGACAGTGAAGGAAGGGTGATACATTTCCAAGTCAGGATGGTGATTGGCTTGGTGGTGAACTTACAGGTGCTGGTGCACCCATATATCTGCTGCCTTTGTGTTTGTAGATGAAAGCAGTCATGGATTTGAAAGTTTAGAAGGTATAAAACATTATATTAATCATTTCTAACCCCAACAGTACAATGCATTTTCCTTGCTTTTGTAATATTTGCTTTGACACTTATAATGCTTGGTCCATGCCACTATCTTCCATACTGCAGTTACAATGAACAGAGCCCTTGCTGATTCCAGCACAGTCACACTTATGCAATTAGAAATAAATTAACTTGATTCCTCACAATGTTAGGAAAACAACACAGGGTAATGTTAAATCTATGGGAAGTAAATGCTCTCAAATTGTTGAAAATTCATGCCATTTAGCACTGATTTGAACCCTTCTGGAGATATGACATATATGAATTACGTGTTGTCTGAGTTACCATCATTTCAGATAGAACTTCTTACTAATCAAAAAATTTTATAGTCCACTACTCCAACATCTAGATAATAATCTCATCTTCAATATAAGCTAGCAGATCAAAGGAAGTTTTAACCACATCTGAGCATAACAGAGATACTTCTGAACGCTTACTATTAATTTTCCCTCCCCCTCCGCTCCCCCCGCCCCCAACCCCCCCACTGCCCTTCTCCCTGAACAATTGCTCTCTATCTGTTTCACCATATATTGTTACTTTATCCCAATGTTTAATTTTGGTTTGTAGACATAACAGCCCCTCTCTGTTGCTGTGGTGCAGTCCTGTATTATGTCAATGATCCTCACTTACTTAATATCTTCCACATGATGTTTTATTTTTCTTCCTTTTATCACAGTATTTAATCTTTTGGCTCCATCTCTCATTTTTAAAAAATGTATTTCACCCTAAAGTAAATCCTTCTACAATTATCTGACAGCAGCAGAAATGTCTAAATGTCTATTATCCACTGGAAAAGCACCACCCATTTGCCCCAAGTTCCTCGATGTTTCCAATGAACTGACCCATTTTTATGTATTAACTAGATTCTTATCTTATACCAAGTTCTCATTTTAATTCCTGTGATCTTTAATTCAATTGGAAAAACTTTTATGTAGAACTTTGTTTAAAACTTAATTATCTACAAATCTGCAGCATCCTCAAAGAGTCATCATGCTTGCAATTCCTTTATAATGTGCTTGGGCTGTTTCTAATTAATGTATCATTGCACAAGTGCTCCTTTAGCTTACCCTTCGAATAAGAGTCCTTAAATTTATTTGCTCATAATGGTGGTTCATAGAGGCTACAAATGTTTGGATGTTTACTTATGTTCTCAAGGCTTTACTTGAAGTCTCAACTTGTTTAAATTTAACACTCCCACATCCGGGATATAACGTTGTGGGTTTAAACCCCATTGTAGAGACTTTGTGCAGAAGTAGAAAGTGGTGAAAAAGAAGGAGAACAAGTGAATGGTTTTTGACCCAGACATTTTGAATTTCTGCAGAAATCTTATGTGACTTATCAAAAGATTGCAGGGATATAAGCAGCTTAAAAGAGTCGGCATAAAATTGGCAAATGGACTCGAAATGTGGGTAAGTGTGAATTTGATCATTTTGGAAGAATAGAGAAGCAGTAAACCAGCTAAATGGGGAGAAATTACAGGACATGGTGGCACAGTGGGATCTGGGGGTCCTACATGAATCATATCAAGTTAATATTCAGACTCATTAAGTGATTAAAAAATGTCAAATGGAATGTTGCATTAATTGGAAAGGGAATGGAATGTAAAAGTAAGGATGTTTTGCTACAATTATATTTATTTCTCATGTGAAGTACAATGTACAATTTTGGTCATCTTATTTAAGAAAGGACGTAAATGCATTAGAAGCAGTTCATAGAAGGTACATTCGATGCCTTCCCAGGATATAGGCCTTATCTTATGACAAAAGGTTGAACAGATTACATCGACACCCATTTAGAGGAATCAAAGATGATCTTATTGAAACATACAACATTTTCAGGGGACCAGATAAGAGTGTGTGCTTGGACCATGTTTCATTTTGTGGGTGAGAATAAAACTGGGGGATGCCATTTAAGAATAAAATGTTCACCCTTTAAGACTGAAGAGATGAGAATTTTTTTCCTTTCAGAGGGTCATTATAGTGTGGAGTCCTCGCTTGGTAGTAAAGATCTAGAATATTGCTGTTGAAACTTTCTAGTATTGCCTTCACCGGGTCAGATTTGCAAGCATATCAAACCCAAAGGGATCAAAAATTTATGGTTCATGAGTAGAGTGTGGCTCGACAATCAAAATCAGTTCTGGACAATTACCCTGAAATTACAAGGGTTTGAACAGAATTTAAACTTGACACAGGAGAGGATGGTTCAATAATTGCAAATGTTTGAACTCTGTGACACTAAGACCAGCCAATATAAAACTTCATGGGCCAAGAAAAATAGATCTTCAGGTGTGTTGACAAAGCTTAGTCATAGAGTATGAAATGTTTATACTGAGGAGTCAGGATACCACATTGTTGAGCAGAAATGCATCTATTTCACTGGGTGTCTGAGAGAGAGTAATACATCAGAATGAATACAGGAGAGAAAGGCAGCAAGAATCTTCAAAGCTACTCAAAGGCTTAAGCAAATTGAAGCAAGGGTATCACATTACTCTGCAACAAAATGCCGAACTCATCTGCTTGTACACCCCTGATACAAAAAGTAAAATCTCACACTGACAGCGTAATTGAAAGCAAGGTCATACGATCAGTGACAGAACCAAAACACTGCACTTACGGCTAGTAACTGTTCCCGCGGCAAAACGATTGTGTTTGGATTCCAATCAGCTAAATGGAGTAAGAACAGAAATACATCCAATTTCATGTGTTGACAGTAGCATGTCAAAATTGACACCAAGGAAATTTTTAGCAAAACCAAATACAACTGTTCTGCAGATGGCCTTCGACTGAGAGTCAAGATTGCTGACCACCATTATTATACCCTTCAGGTAATACTTCAACAGTCTACCATTTGAGATGTTCTCTGCACCAGAGATTTTCTAGAAGAGAATGTCTAGAATCCTGGAGGGGAAACAGAGAGCCATTGGCCATATGGATGATATTTGAATGTAGTGTAAACCAAGGAAGGAACATGACCAGAGGATCATGAACCTGTTAAAGGCACTGCAGAATGCAGGCCTTACACCATATGAGAAATTCTCCACATCGATGATTACATTTCTCAGCCTCATTATTAAATTACAAGGCATCATGTGAATTCAATGAATTTCCAACACTGAGTTGGATTTGTTTGATGGATTTGTTTTGCTTTAAAGGGGTGGCACAATAGCTCAGTGGTTAGCAATGTTGCCTCACAGTGCTAGGATCCCAGGTTCAACTCCCTCTTCGGTGACTGTCTGTGTGGAGTTTGCACATTCTCCCTGTGTCTGTGTAGGTTTCCAGTTCAAAGTTGTGCAGGTTAAGTGGATTGGCCATGCTAAATTACCCACAGTGTCCAGGGATGTACAGGGCAGCTGGATTAACCATAGGAAATGTAAGGTTATAGGTTTAACACAGGGGGGTGAGATGCTCTTCAGAGCATCAGTGTAGACTTGAATTACTGAATGGCCTCCTTCCACACTGTAGAGATTCTAATGATTCTGTTCCATGAATGCATAAATGATGTACAGCACTTCTGAGGCATGGTGAACCAAATGGGAATGTTTATCCCAACTTAGCCAGTTTTATCAAATCTGCACAAGAGCATTTGAAGATAAGCCAGCAATAGTGAGTTCCAGGAAAGGCACAAGTAATGGTGGATATACTCTTGAGGGCAAAAATGGATTGAGCAGAATAACAACTTATCCTTTTTGAAGTTGCCTTATTCTATAGCTATAACCAATACTTTACCAATAAAGGGGCAAACTCAAACAAATTTGTGCCATTTAAAAATCTGTCAAGGAGTGCACAAAGTTCAGATAACTCTGTCTGCAAGGATGGTCAAAATATAAAGCAGCAGAGGTTTTGCTGAAAACATATTATTAGCAGAAACAACAGTTGGCAATAGTAGAAGATGTACTGATGTAGGAACTTAGTATGTTTTACAGCCTAGTCGATACAAAGAGCCACCCTACAGAAACTCCACAGGAACATTTGGGTATCATAATGTACAGAGCAAGAGTAGACTAATCAGTGTGGGGACCACGCATTGCAAAGGCATACAGGATTACCTGTTGTCATGCTAAATCTGCACCATATATGGCCAAATGCTTACAGAACAGACTATTTCACCAAAGATTTCTAGGAAGACAGTGGAAAAGACTCACGATGAATTTGTTTGATTTTAAAATGAAGATGGGTTTTGTCCAAGCTGACTATTATTTAAGATGGGTTGAAGTGGGAGAAAAACGTAGCAGAATTGCCACAATTCAAAATGGAGGGTGAAAACTCTGCCAACCTTAAAGCCAGGACAGAACTTTGGGTTAATAGATGCGATATCAGAAGCTACAGTCATCAGAAAAACAGATCAACTGAGCTCTTATATTGTCACAACACTTGAAAAGGCATTGAGAAGAATCAAGAATATGTCTGACAAAAACAGAAATTGTTGGAAAATCTCAATAGGTCTGAACTCAGAATATGTTGATCTGAATCGAATCAAGAAGTGTGATCAAGTAAAATTACCATAGAATATGGACAGCTATACTTAAACAATGTACAGAACAGTACAAACATTCCAGGAACAGTACAACATCATCACCTAGTGTTGAACTCAAGCAAACCAGAACAGTCAGAGTTTGACTTATAAAGTTTGGATTTTGGGCAGAGGGACGGTATGCTAATGATGATAACAGTGATGATGGCAATAATGACAATGATCTTCATAATGATATTAGTGGTTACAAAGCAGTGTAAGTCAGTAAAAGTAAGCCACTTAAGTGTTGCAGAGCGAGTAGAGATAAAATTTGGGGGGTGTGGGTGACAGGATGGTGGGGTGGACACAGTGTTACTGTCCCTACCTCTGAATCATGGAGGCCTGGGTTCAAGTCCCACCTGCACCGGAGGTATGTAATAATATCTCTGATTATAAAATATCTACAATCAAATTCATGTAAATCATGATGATAGTACTGATGCCATGATTCTGCTTTCAGTAGGAGCGAATGACCATGTGACAAGAGAGGTCTGAGACATTACACTAGAAAGTTGTATTTTGCAACCTGCTATGTACAGATTTAACAGAAAAGGTGTAATAGTTTATAAGGAGCTGAAGAGCTTTACTTGGATATGGAGAGTAAGCTGCCTTACGGGCAGTGAATGCGCAAACACCCACAGTCTGAGATCCCCCAGACAGGCATTGCAATGTGTGGTCGGCAACACTAGCTTGAAGGGTGAGATAAAGCACCTTGCTACCAGGACACTGGCTGCAGATTCTGTTAGTGAAGGTGGCTGCATCTCAACGTTTGAGCCTGACATAAGAAAAGGTGAGATAGGAAGGAGACAATTACTTTTGTAGCTATGGCCACCTTCCTGCTTGTGATAGACTCTCTCCCACTTGATGATCTACCCTGGAACTCTAGTTAGGCACGGAGACCCCTTTACAATTTCAATTGGTAGCCCTCCTGCCTGTCAGCTGCTAGTTGACCATCAGACCCTTGATTCACTGAGCTGAGGCAACCACTCAGTTCCCATTCTACCTGCTTCAACCTAACGCAAACAGCAAAACCCAGTCCACAGACATTTGGTTGAGATGGATGTTGATAGTGTTTTCTAATCCGGTTTGAACAACAGGCATTTCAGCTGTGGAGACTCTTGGGAACTACTTTTCACAAGAGTTCAGGAGTTCCTCTTACAGATAGCTCCTCAGCAAAAATCAACTGACAGGACTTTCTTCTGAGTGAAGAGTTTCCAATTTACACAATAAAACATCAATGTGCCAGCAGACATGTCGAAACTTGCATGAGATAACAAAGTGTAGAGCTGGAGGAGCACAGCAGGCCAGGCAGCATCAAAGGAGCAGGAATGTTGACATTTCGGGTTGGGAGCCTTCTTCAGAAATGGGGAGGGGGAAGGCAGCTGGGAAATAAATAGAGAGAGGAGGGGTGGGGCTGGGGAAGGTAGGTGGGATGGCGGTTGGTGAGTGCAGGTAGGGAGTGGTGGGGACTGGTCAGTGAGGTGGGAGGACGGATAGATGGAAGAGAAGATGGACAAGTTGTGTCAGGTCAAGGAGGCAGGGATGAAAGGGAGGGTTGGTCATGGGATGAGGCCGGGAGTGGGGAGATTTTGAAACTGGTAAAATCACATTTAGGCAATTGGGCTGGAGGATCCCGAGGCGGAATATGAGGTGCTGCTCCTCCAGTTTGCGGGTGGCGCCATTGTGACACTGCAGGAGGCCCAGGATGGACATGTCACCCAGGGAGTGGGAGGGGGAATTAAAATGTTTGGAGACCAGAGGGTGTTGTCATTTGTCGTGTACAGAGTGCAGATGCTCTACAAAATGGTCTCCGAGCCTCCGCTTGGTCTCACCGATGTAGAGGAGGCCACATCGGGATCAGCGGATGCAATAGACCACATTGATGGATGTGCAGGTGAGCCCTTGTCTAATGTGGAAGGTTTGTTTGGTGCCTTAAATGGAGACAAGGGGGACTGTGTAGGGGCAGGTGTAGCACTTCCTGCAGTTGCAGGGGAAGGTGCCGTGGGTGGTGGGGCTAGTGGGGAGTGTGGAGCAGACGAGGGAGTCGCGGAGAGAGTGGTCCCTACAAAAGGCAGATAAGGGTGGGGAGGGAAATATATCTTTGGGTTCAGTTTGTAGGTGGCGGAAGTGGCAGAGAATGATATGTTGGATACAGAGTTTGATGGGGTGATATGTGAGAACAAGGGGGATTCTGTCTTTGTTTTTGTTTTTGTTGGGGAGAGGCGATGTGAGGGCAGTGATGCAGGAAATGCAAGAGAAGTGTTTGAGGGCATTTTCGATCACCGGAGGGAGGAAGTTACAGTCCTTGTAATAAGAGGACATCTGGGATGTGTGGGAGTGGAACGCTCCAACTTGGGAGCAGACGCGGCAGAGGTGGAGGATTTGGGAATAGAGGATCGCATTCTTGCAGGATGGTGGGTGAGAGGAGGTGTAGTCTAGGTAGCTGTGGGAGTCAGTGGGCTTGAAATAGATATCAGTTTTGAGGTGTCATCAGAGGTGGAAACAGAGAGGGAGGTATCGAAGATGGTCCAGGCGAATTTGAGGTTGGGGTGAAAGGTGTTAGTAAAGTTGATGAACTGTTCAAGCTCCTCGTGGGAGCACAAGGCAGCGCCGTTACAGTCATTGATGTAGCAGAGGAAGAGGTGGGGAATGGGGCCAGTGTAGGTACGGAAGAGGGACTGTTCCACGTATCCTACGAAGAGGCAGGCATAGCTTGGGCTCATGCGGGTGCCCATGGCCAACCCCCTAGTCTGTAGGAAGTGGGAAGAGTTGAGACATGTGTTGTTAAGGGTGAGGACGAGTTCGTTAAGCGGATGAGGGTGTCAGTGGAGGGGGACTGGTTGGGCCTGCGGGAGAGGAAGAAGTGGAGGGCTTTTAGGCCATCTGTATGGGGAATACAAGTGTAGAGGGACTGAACGTCCATAGTGAAGATGAGGCGCTAGGAGCCAGGGAACTGGAAATCCTGGAGGAGGTGGAGGGCATGGGCGGTGCCCCGGATGTAGGTGGGGAGTTAATGGACCGGAGGGAGTCAAGGTAAGTGGAGATGAGTTCAGTGGGGCAGGGGCAGGCAGAGACAATGGGTTGGCCGGGGCAGCTAGGTTTGTGGATTTTGGAAGGAGATAGAAATGGGCGGTGTGGGTTTGGGGAACGATGAGGTTGGAGCTATCTCTATAGTTGCATGATTGCCTTCCTCATTGGAATATTAAGGCTGCAAGTGTGTTCATGTCTTTCCAAAGTAATATCATATGCCTACAATTCATGAATGCAGCATTGGTGCCTACGCTTTCACTTGGTACGCTGTCCCAGTCTAACGAAAGGGCATCCAGTCATCAATCTTACACCTTCATAAACAGGAAATCCATCTACTCTCTGAATATGACCATGCCAAGCTGTTCCTGTATCAATGTGCATTGCATCCTGAAAGCTGTCATGAATCCTTTCTCCTGAGGAATTTGCAACTTGCTCAGCTTTTTCAGACACCAACACAAGTCAATTTTGGCTTCTGGAAGAGGTGACTGATAATGTCCTGCAAGTAGAACCTGAAAGCCTCTACAACAACAAAGTATGCTGACTCACAGTACAATAGAGCAGGCTACTGGTACCTTGAAGATGCATTTTAGGTGCTTAGAAGATTCTTTAGGAACTCACTGGTATTATCCTGCAGGTTTCTCCAGCACAGTCACTGTGTGCTGCACGCTGCACAATATGGTGCAGAGGAAGGGCATGAAACTGTTCAGAAGCAGGGCCTAACCTATAGCAGCTGAGGGCAAAGATGATGAGGAAGATGATGTGGAGCAGGAGGTTGAGGTGTTGTCCATGGTCAATGGCCCTACACAGAGGAGGAGGAATTGGGTAGCAATGGGAGAACCAACATTGAGGCACAGCCATGTAGCTGTTGCTGAATTTTTACAGGAAGGGGGTCATCACCAGAAACCTTCTAATTCAAATTAGCTTCTCCCAGACTCTTGAAATGTCACAAATTACATCAACCAGTCCCTAGTGAGGCACATTTCTTTGAGGAACTGCCTATCCCCAATGATAAAAACAGTACATATTGAGAGTCAGTGCCATCAACATGACTGCAACTATGATCATATAATCCGTGGAGTCAGCGCACAAACATGCCTTGAGATGCCAGACCTTGCTCATATTTGTCAGAAGAGAAGGTGCCTGCTCAAACCATGCCCACTATGTCATGAACACCAATAGGAAGCCAGGATTTCACACCCATGACCTTCAGTGATCATTGGATGTGTGAACAGTACTGCAGCTTGTAATGCATTTGATAAACTGAATTTGGTCTTTTGAGTCCAATCATCGATCATCCCTGAAAGACAGGATATGCTTCAAGGAGCAGCTCAACACACAACCCATGTGTATCGCTGTTTCTCTGAAGAGCTTGAGAAGGAGACAGTTTTCCACTGGCAGACATACAGAGCACACCCTTACTCCAGACAGCATCAATCAGAGGCGGCCATAAGCATGAGGTCTTCGGTGTCATTGGTAAGAACCACCTTCATTCTGTTAATACTGTCCTTAAGAAAGATATAACCTTATTAAAAACATCATCATTGAATCATCACCCTCAACATCACAACGCCTTACCCAAAGTGAGTGGCTGAATTAGATCAGCTATATCCACGATAACATAGGTCAAATATTATTTTTTTAATTCATCAATACTCGTCATTTAAAAAAAAAGGCAGTCTTTAAACTGACTGAAACAGAAAACAGACACAATTTGCATTACAATGTAGCTCACATTCTACTCCATTTGAATCAAGAACCTCCCAGAAACAATAATCCCCCTGGAAATGTAGGAACAGCTTTCTTCCTCTCTTACCAAAAAGGAGATATTCACAGTGTTCAACTGTGGAGAATATCCATTCAGAAGCTAATTGTGAAGACAAAAGACCTCGATTTTCTTCAGATGACTGCACAGACATGAGCTAATCATAAGCTATTTCTTCATACATAAAATGTACAATGGCGTTTTGAACTTCTGCTGGCATTTAGAGAGAAGTCAGACATGTTCCTGCATCACCCGCGAGAGGCTTGGAAAGACAGCAGCTGTTTGCTCTTTCTCTCTCTCTCTCTGTCTCCCCTCTATCTATCTATCTCCATCTAAGATGGCACCACATTTGTTTAGCTTTGCGGGTCCAGCAGCATCTGTGAACAAAAAATCAGAGTTAACATTTCGGGTCCGGTGACCCTTCCTCAGGACTGTTGGACTGTTCTGAGGAAGAGTCACCAGATCCAAAACGTTAACTCTGATTTTTTTCTTTACAGATGCTGCCAGACCTGCTGAGTTTTTCCAGCAAGTTCTGTTTTTGTTCCTGATTTACAGCATCTGCAGTTCTTTCGGCTTTTATTTGTTGAGCTTTATTGTGTCCATACACACGCGCACACTTTTTTAAATTCATTAACGGGATGAGGGTGCCGCTGGCTGGGCAGCATTTATTGCCCATCCCTAATTGCCCAGAGGGCAGTTACAAGTCAACCACATTGCTGTGGGTCTAGAGTCACATGCAGGCCAGACCAGGTAAGGATGGCAGTTTCCTTCCCTAAAGGACATTAGTGAATCAGATGGGTTTTTTCCAACAATTGACAATGGATTTATGGTCATCATTAGACTCTTGGTTCGAGATATTTATTGAATTCAAATTCCACCATCTGCCATGGTGGGATTTGAACCCTGGTCCCCAGAACATTATCTGGGTGTCTGGATTAACAGTCCAGCAATAATACCACATGGCCATCACCTCCCCAAGACAGACAGATAGACAGACACAGATTTACATTCCCGCAAACTGAGAACCTTTGAAGGAAAATGACATTTTCCACAGCTGCATTTCTGAAAGGAGAAGCGATCAGCTACAACCTTAACCTGCCAGGTGAGTAGCAAAGCCTTTAGACAGCCTCAGTCAGAACAACCACAACCAAAATAAAACAATCAAACACCAAAATAAAACGCTGAATTTTAAAAAAGAGTCACTGGACTCAAAATGTTAATTCTGATTTGTCTCCCCACAGATGCCGCTAGACCTATTGATTTCACCATCAATATATGCTTTTGAGGCAGCTACAACTATTCTGTTAAAAAGCTTTGGGGCTGAATATGCTAATAAACCAAGGGCCAGGTGAGACCACATGACCTGCAACCTTGAGGATTCCAAGAGGCAATAAATTGTAGCAGTGAGTTATCACTTTATTTGCTAAGTAAATATGTTTGAGATTTTGTAGTCAATTGAATTGATGCCATTTACCAATCCAGTATGAGAGGGTCAATCCTCCCTTCTCAGAGTTGTCTCCTCATCTGCTGTGCCTGATGTTAGATTCCTGACCCTTTCTATATCCTCTGTCCTATTACTTGTTCTGGAAACTTTAATAACCTCTGCTGAGCCCTTAGCCCTCTTCAATTTATTCCATAATTTTCCATGTAATTGAACCCACTCCCCACCATCTAGTTAGTTTGGAGCCCTATCCATAGCCCTAGTTATGCGATTCACCAGGACTCTGGTTCCAGCATGATTCGGCTGGCCTCCATCCCATCGGAACATTGCCTTCCTTCTCTGGTACTGATGCCAATATCACATGAAATCAATCCATTTCTCTCACGCCAATTTTTGAGCCACACAATTACCTCTTTAATCTTGTTGACCCTGTGCCAATTTGATCATGGCTCAAAAGTAATCCTAAGATTATGTTTTTTTCAATTGTTTCACGGGATCTGGGTATCAATGGCCAGACCAGTAATTATTGCCCATCCCAAGTTGCCCAGAGGGTGGTTAAGTATCTACCACATTGCTGTGGGAGCAGTGGGATATGGACCACTCTGACTAGGAGGGCTATGGAAAATCTCAACATAAAACTTTAATGTACAACCGTATTCTGATAAATGCAGCACCAGAAATGTGGCAAAGAAAAGCATCATTGCATATAAGAACAGGTTGACAAATACTTGCAGTTCAAAGTGAGAGGAATCAGTTCCATGCTCTGAAATCTTGCATAGCTTTGTGGCCATCAAAGGCCTCTCTTAAGGTCAACTTTAATTACTTCAATCTCACAGAGATGTCTATCTTCAATTTGCAATGACAAATGACAAGGTCAAGTTTGCACGTGGCCAGGATTTGCATCCCATCCTGTTGGACACTGCATGCGTTTCACACGCACAGTGATATGATTATAGATGAGTTCAACCTGTACTGTGAAAGTGCCCAATTAATGAGGTACTAATGAGGTATTAATGCAAGCTAGTGCATGCAAATACATCTCTTGCCACTTACTGGTGACAATCTTGGCTCACCATTGAACACGTGATTGAAAAATGGGAATTTTTGCTCTTGACAGTAAAAAGCTTCTTGCTGACCATCTCATGTGATTTCCATATTTCTCTTCATGGACACACGTCAGCGCCAGGGACCTGGGTTCGATTCCACCCTCAGGCGACTGTCTGTGTGGAGTGTGCACATTCTCCCCATGTCTGTGTGGGTTTCCTCCGGGTACTCCGGTTTCCTCCCGCAGTCCAAAGATGTGCAGGTTAGGTGGATTGACCATGCTAATTTTCGGTAGTGTTCAGGGATGAGCAGATTAGGTGGGTTATAGGGGGATGGGTCTGGGTGGGATGCACTGAGATTCGGTGTGGATGTATTGGGCCGAAGGGCCTGTTTCCGCACTGTAGGGATTCTATGAATATCACTTGGGGCTGGGAAGATTCTGACCCATGATTCTATTGTACATATACAGCCTCTAGATTTGGACTCCTCCATAAGTGGGAAAATCTTTCTTTCATCCACCCTATCAAATATCTACATAACTTACCTAGTTTGTTCAGCTTTTCTTAATATTGTACCTTAGCTATTTGAATGTCGTCCTTGTAAAGCTTCTTAACACTTTCTCCAATGCATCTTATACTTTTACTTGTGGAGACCAGAAACATATACAGTACTTGAAGACTTGGATAACTAAGCTTCCCTAGCATAACTTAGCATAGCTTGCCTATTTCTGATTCCTATGCCTTTTGAAGTTAACCCCACCACTTTGTTTGCAACTGTTAAGGCTTTGTTTATCTGTGTCTCTGTTTTTAAGGCTTTATTCATTTGGGTTACTCGGTGGCGCAGTGGTTAACACTGCTGCCTCACAGTGCCAGGGACTTGGGTTTGATTCCAGTCTTGGCCATCTGTCTGTGTCTGTGTGAGTTTCTGTTGGGTGCTTGAGTTTATTCCCACAGTCCAATGATGTGCAGGCTAGGTGGATTGGCCATGCTAAATTGCCCATAGTGTTCAGGGATGTGTAGGTTAGGTGTGTTAGCCATGGGAAATGCAGGAGTAGGTATAGGTGGAATGTCCTTTGGAGGGTCAGTGTGGACTTGATAGGCTGAATGGCCTGTATCCACACTGTGGGGATTCTGTGCTCTATCCAGTGGAATGAGTGTTCTTCCCCTTGGGTACTCCATACTGTAGGCCCACCCATACATGGTTCTCATTTTTTTAAAGAGTGTCTGCTGACCTTTTCTTCAATGGGTATTCGATACCAGTCCATACCATCATTTGGCCTCAATAATGTCAGACATTTGTGACTTTATGAGGTAAGATGAGTTGTAATAGGCACAGGCTCCTATCCTGGTGGACCCATAGAAAAGTAGTTCTCCTCCCTACTGACACATCCATTAAACATTGTTCTTACATCTCACTAAGAATCTGGAATTAAGGGTCTAATGATGACCATGAAAACATTGTCAATTGTCAGAAAAACCCATCTGGTTCAGTAATGTCGTTTAGGAAAGGAAGTCTGTCATCCTTGCCTGGTCTGGCCTACATGTAGCTCCAGACCCACAGCAATGTGGTTGACTCTTAACTGCACTCTGGATAATTAGGGATGGGCAATAAATGCTGGCCTAGCCAGTCTCACCTGCATCCCTTGAGTGAATACAGAAAAAAAAATTACCAGTCTGATTATATCCAACATCCGCCTATTTACATTGTCAACAAGACTCCCCAAAATGAAAATGTATTGGCATTAAATTCTTGAAAATTTAATTTAAAAATACATTAGCAAGAGGACATCTTGTTACATTGACCCTATTTCCCTGTTACTGATAGAACTGCTGATGTAAATTAACAATATAAGAAAGCTGCGGGGGGCCCGAGGACTTATTCTATCAAAATGTTTCAGCCCTCCTAATACTAACCTTCTAATTGTGGAGGTGCGGGTGTTGGACTGGGATGGACAAGGTCAGAAATCACACAACACCAGGTTATATTTCAACAGAGATAACAAGGTGTACAGCTGGATGAACAGAGCAGGCCAAGCAGCATCATAGGAGCAGGAAGGCGGACGTTTCGGGCCTAGA
>NC_063332.1:113967654-114033438 GCF_021869965.1 Rhincodon typus
GCAGTTCTCTCAGTTTTTATTCTGAATATCTAGGGCCCAGGCACTAATCCCTGCAATACTGCACTTGTCACTGCCTACCACTCTGAAAGTGATGCATATATTCCTGCACTAATTCCTGTCTACTAATGAATTCTCAATCTACTTTGCGTGATAACCTCTAATGTTTATCCAATTCTACCGCATACACAAGTTCACCCCATCTGTTCTAGTAGTTATGTCTTCAAAAAAAAAGCTCTGGTACTTTTGTCAAGCATGATTTCTCTTTCATAAATTCATGTTGACTTTATGTGATCATGTAAATATTATCTAAGTGTATTTTTGTCACATTCTTAAAGTAGTCTCCAACATTTTCCCTACTACTTATGTTAGGCTAACCAGTTTGTAATTCTTGGTTTCCTCTCCCCTTTCTTTTTTAAACAGTGTGACTACATTCACCACCATCCAATCGGTCAGGAATTTTCCAGGACCTACAAAATTTTAGAACACATCCATTATTTCCACAGACAGCTCCTTTAGTAACCTGGGATGTAAATTATCATGTCCTAGTGATTTTCAGTTTTCAGTTCCATTAATTTTTCCAGCAGTGTATTTTTACTAATATTAATCTTGATCAATTCCTCTTTACCTAGACTCTTGCTTTCTGGAAATACTGGAAAAATATTTGTTTGGTCTTCTGTGAAGGCCAAACTTAAGTAGTTACTTAAGTTACTCTGCCATTTCCTTGTTCGCCATTAACAATTCTCGAATTTTGGGCAGATCTTCCTTTTCTAAATTCTGAACTACTTCAAGTTTTCAGACTTGCTATTTTTTCCAGCATCTTTATGATTCTTCTTTGGATCTAGTACTATTCTCAATTTCTTTTGTTAGCCATGGTTAGACCATTTTTCCTGTTGTATTCTTTTGCCAGAAAAGAGTATTAACTGTTGCAACACATGTATTTGATCATTAATCCACTCTTGTGCCTTTCAATAAAGTAACCCAGTCTATCATAGCCAACTCATCCTTTCATAGTTTCCTTTTGCATCCATCTTCAGGTAAAAGGGGTAAGTGGATGATCTATCTCAGTTTCCTTCTGACGTCTCTGATGCCAGTTTTCAGCCAATTCTACTCACTCAGCACGACATCAAGAAATGGCTGAATGCAATGGATATTTCAAAGGCTTTGGGCTCTGATAAAATCTCAGCAATAGTGCTGAATACTCATGTTGCAGAACTACCCATGACCCAAGCCAAGTTATTTCACTACAGCTACAACAGTGACAATATGGAAGATTTCCCAGCATGTCCTACCCACAAAAACAGGATCAAATCCATCTAAACAATTACTGTCCTAGAAGTCTACTCTTGAGCATCAGTAAAGTGATGGAAGCAGTCATCAACAGTGCTATCAATGTAATAACAGCCTGCTCAGGGACACTCAGTTTGTGTCCTGAAGTAACTGCACAGAAGCTGGTATCCCTTTACCAAGTCACCCTTTATTTACACGTACAAAGTACATGAACTCTGACTAGCCAGCTCAGAGTCAGTCCCAAGAAAGAAGAGACTCTCTGAATCTCCTGTTTATATTTGTCAGCCAGGGCTCCCTAATTGGCCCAAGTTAACCCAATCAAGGACCTCATAGTCAATGAGATCCACCTGACACTCGTTCCAATCACTACAGGTTCCAGCAGGGTGACCCAACTCCTGACCTCAGTACAGCAGCCTCGGTTGTTCACAGTCATTGGCTTAAAATCACAGAACTGCCTTCCTACCAGGTCAATGGGTATATCTACATCCCAAGGATTGCAAAGGTTCAGGTAGACTACTTATCACCAACTTCTCTTCAGCAATTAAAAATGAGTAACAATAAACGTTGGCCTAACCAGTAATGCCCACATCCTATAAATGAATAAAGTAAAAGTTGCAAAGTGAACTATTTTCAGTTGGTGAACAAATCTTTCATCTCATTGAATTAATTTAACAATGTACTCAGCTATTGATGAATATAGAATATGTAATTAGTACAGTTGTGATATCATTACTTCCTTTCTCTCCTCTCTGCAGGTATTTAACTGTTTTCAAGACAGTTTCTGGGTTCAAGAAATAATCTTTTAAATCTTCATGGTGTCAGTTTCCATCAATATATTACAGACCACAATAATCTCTTATATAAGACCTTCCTAATAACTCAGAATTTTTGTGCAGTAGTTCTTTTAAAGAACCTTTTTGCGATGTTTTCACGCTTTGATGACTGCCATAAAATCGAACACAATTAAGGATTTATTTATTTTGCTGCTTACAATTCCTGGTTCCTCTCATTTCTGAAATATAAGTATTGGTGAATGATCTTATCCCTGGGTATTGTTATTAACAGCCTTGAAAGAATCACCAGGAGGTATGCTAGCTGAATCGTTGCTGTTTGATTTGAACTTTGATGATCTGTTTGTCTCTGTCTGTGCAGCATTTTTTATGGATTGTCAAATTGCATCAAATCACTGGTGTTTTTCCAGTTACATAAGATGATAGACATGCAGCAAATCTCTTAGGGACGGGATAGATTTATCTGGTGCCCTTTTGCTGATAGCTGAAGTGACCCTTTCTTGAGAAGCAGATTCCAAAACATGAACTGCATTGATTATCAGGCCTCATTGTGGGCTGCTGGTTTCAATGCTGACAGCTATTTTTGAGCCACTGTAGCCACTGATGGTCGTGGTGGTCCCCATCTTGGCATCATTTTCCATTGTTTGATATTTTCCAGATGTGAAAATTGATGCTTAAAGCCTTTGTGCCCCACTTGCAAACATCCTTGGAGTGGAGCTTCAGATATCCTGCAGGTCTTCTCATGCTGACTGGCTTGTCATTGGAGAAAATCCTTGGGAATTCATCCATGTTCCATGTTCCAAATGTGCCCTAGTCAACAATGTCACCTCTCATCTTGACCAGTGCTAGCACACATGGAAGGTTTGCCTTTCAAAGGACTGACACCTTCATGATGTTGTCCTTCAACGAGTTGCTGCAGATACATCACAAACACTGAAAGTGAAAATTGTTGAGCCTTTTTTTCCTAATGGCTGGAAGTTAATATAGAATCGTACAGTACAGAAGAGGCCCTTCTGCTCATTGAGTCTGTACCACCATGTTGGCCATCTTTTGCAGCCACACTACAAAATATTGAAACCACAGCCCTCAGTATCATGCCCCTAGGAGGCAGCTTGATGCACTTGCATGTATTTCTTGTGAGTCAGCTAAAGGTGGGAGCTACTTTCCCTATGCACATTTCAAGTTCTGCATCAACAAACAGCTTGTCTGTCGGCATGGACTGGAGATAGCAAAATTTGCTACGCACTTTGTGCGAAAGTGCTGTTTAATGTGATCAAGGCTGGAGACATGACACGCTGTCTCATAGCCATGGTTTTCTTGGCACTTGTAGTAAGAAAGCATAAGATACAGGTATGAGAAAGACAATCCATGACATTTGTAGCCGAGTTTTCATGTAAGCAACTAGCACAGTATCTTCAATGTAGCAGAGTCCTTTGCCTACGGTATACTTACATTTGTCTTCACTCTTAGTCTGGACAGATTATAAAACTTGCTGTCTGACACATTACGTAAGTAAACTTCTATATTTATTGGAAGTTAAGGGTCATAAATATGAAGAAGAGAATAACCTAAAATTTTACTCCATCCTTCACCCTGAAACTATCAGAAGTGGTGCTATTAAACTGTCCAGAACAATGTATGTAGTCATAGAGCAAGCAGGTTCAACAAAGCAAGTACGGTGGGCAGTCAATTTGTTCCAAAATCTGATAGCTGCCTCCCCAGTGGTGCTTTTTTAAAAATTCATTCATGAGAAGTGGCCATCATTGGCTGGGACATTATTTACAGCCATACTACAAAATGTTGAAAACACAGCCCTCAGTATCATGCCCCTAGGAGACAGCTTTGGTGCACTTTCATGCATTTCTTGTGAATCAGCTACTTTCCCTGTGCCCATTGTCCATCCCTAATTATCCTTGAGAAGATGGTGGTAAGCTGATTATCCAAATCTTGAGTGAAATTTATGGAAATGAAGTAAAGCTGTATTGCATATCCCACTCCCTACACTTCTGTTATAACTGATGTATGGCGAAGATCATGTTCACAATAGATGAACCAACATGGAAACTGCAAAGTCCTTTATGCATAACTCCAGTAAAGATGTTCCCAGGCCGAGGAAAGAGATGCCCCTATGGTTCTTGCACTGATCTCTGACACCTTGGCTTATCTCTGACATAATGATTCTTGTAACTTGCGTGTCCTGTGGTAGGAATTCTACCCTCCAAGAAGAAACCATGAAGAACTGACAGTTGATGGGATTTTCAGTGCTTGAGCAGTTCAGCTGGAAGTTCATTCTTGCTGTGTTTCTTTCTACTTGTTAAGAAATCACTGGCTTTTTCAATCTTTAATAATTGTGTCCAAATCAGCCCTGGCAAAAGCTGTGGAAAAGGTACAAGATCTCTGCCTCCTAGCAGAACAGGGCAGCACTGTGGCACAGTGGTTAGCAGACTCGCAGCACCAGGGACCTGGCTTTGATTCCACCCTTGGGTGACAGTCTGTGTGGAGTTTGCACATTCACCCTGTATCTGCATGGGTTTCCACCAGGTGCTCCGGTTTCCCACAGTCCAAAGATGTGCAGGTTAGGTGCATTGACCCATAGTGCCCAGAGATGTACCAGCTAGGTGGGTTAGCCATGGTAAAAACTCCTTATGGGGATAGGATGAGTCTGGGTGGGATGCTCTTCAGAGGATCAATGCAGACTTACTGGGCTGAATGGTCTCTTTCTGCACTATAGGAATTCTATGATTCTAATATTCATAATAATGTTCAACCAACAGGACTTCTGTTGGTGAGTATTTTCCAATTTTGATAATGGTAGAACCAAACAACAAACTTTGATCCTGTACACCTGGATACAACTACTAGCCCTAACATTCTGAGAGAGAGTCCAACTCTGATATGCAACAGATACAGTCTCCAGAACAACAGCCCAAATCTTAGTTTCCCTGGAAGTCATACTGATCTTCCAATACAGTTCTGCTAGGCAACTATAAGAACATGGAATTTAAGGATTACTGTGTGAAAAATAGAAAAAGAAAACCTACATTATAGCATATGATTTATCAGCAGACTTCTACATTGCTTTGGTTCTTGATGTTTGATTTTTTTTTGATGTACGCACTTGCATTTTAAATGGAAGTTTAGCAAGACTAGAAAATAAATGAGAAAATGCTTATTAGGTTATAATACTCTTAGAGCTCAAACTTATTATTTATAGTCAACTTGCTAAATATGATTAGATGTCACACAGTAATTTGAGATTGAAAACCTTCTTGAGTATGTGTACCATAATAATTTTTCACTGCATACAGGCTCAAAGAATAAGCCTGCAAATTTCTTAAATGGTTTGGCTGTGTTGTCATTATTTCTCCTGTCTTCAAACAGCTCAGTGTGGAAACAGAAACAGCAATGACTCAATAGATTAAATAAATCAGAAAAACAAAATCAGACCTTTTTGCTTCAAAGCAGACAGAATCAAATTGCAAAACCATTAAAGCAAAGCTTTTGTCTATACATCATAGGTTTTGCGAAAAATGTGTAAATTGGTGATAACTGCGACTCTTTGTAGAAGTGAAGTTACCAATCAATCATCGATAAACTGCAATAGATGGTACACAGAAATATTACGCTGAGAAACAGGCTATTCTACTGATTACAAGCTCACTGAATGATCAGTTCACTTAATGCCACTCTCCTGCTTTCCGCCAGAATCCCTGCACATTCTTCCTTAACAGATCAGAGTTTGACTTTGTTCATTTCTTCACTTGTCTCCACCATATGCTCAGGCAGTTCATTCCAGACCTTAATCGTTCACTGCATGAAAACAGGCTGCTCCCAGGTCACTTTTGCTTCTTTTGCCACTTACTCTAATTTGTACATTTTCATTCACAATGCCTTCATAAGTGAGAGCAATTTCTCCTTATCTCCTCTATCCAGAACACTCATTATTTTGAATACCTCTAACAAATCTGCTCTCAGCCACTTTTCCCCAAGGAAAACAGTGCTAACTTCTCCAATCTATCTTCATAACAAAATATTCATGGCTGGAACCATCCTTGTGAAACTTCTCTCCCATCTCTCCAGTACCTTCCCATCATTCCCAAAGTGCAGTGTCTAAAACTAGTGACAATATTCCAGCTGAAGCTAATCAAATGTCTGATACAAGTTTAAAATAATTTCTTTGCTTTTGTGCTCTAAGTCCTTATTAATAAAAATAGGATTCTGTACGCTTTATTAACCACACTCACAACCTGTCCTGCCACCTTCGCTGTTGCTCCTGGCGTTTGTTAATTTCACTGTTGTTTCTGGTATTTGATTAATTTCGCTGCCACCGTGACAATGGGTTATGCACATGTATATCCAGGTCCCGCTACTCCAAAAACCACTTTGGAATTTTATATTCAGTTGCATCAATTCACTTGAAAATTGTATTTAATTAAAAGTATACTTAATTTAATATAATAATGCAAATTAGAAGAATAAAGGGTTTCATCATGTCTCTTGTTACATGGACTACTTCACACATCACATGTCTCAGTTCTCCTCAAAACAAAGTGGCTGCAATCTGGGAAAAAAAATTGCCAGGGATGGAATATTAAATTTATGGAAATATCCTGGCCTCATGTAGAACATGCCTTACAGTGAGATATACCTCTCAATGAGCGTTTATCGCAATGAGTTAATACAAAATCTTAGCTTCATGATTTATTGTAAATCCCATTCTATTTTAGGCTGAGGTCATTTTACTAAAGTTCCTTTTTCATTTGGCCAGGAACATTTTTTTCAATATAAATATCTTAAATATCTTGTGGGACAATGGCATGTATAGCTCATATTATCGTGATGGTTCATGTACCTTCATTTAGAGTATGTCAGGTAAATCAATGGAGTGAAAGTCAGTGTTTGAATGTGTAGCAGAGAGTGTGATTGATAACATGTCATATATCAAAAGAAGGAACAAATTATAACTCTATGGTACTTTAATGAAAAGACAAAAAAAGGATTCCCTCCACAGAGATATCAGCATAGCTACAAAACCGACATCTACCTAACAATGTGTAAAAATGTTCAGGTATGTTGTGCCTACAAACAGCAGGACACATCAAACCTGAACAATTAACAACCCATCTGTCTAGTCTCAGGCATCAGCAGTGTGCTGCAAGATATCATCTACAGTGCTGTCAAGCAACAATTAGCTCAGCAATATCCTGTTCACTGACATTGTTTCCGACAGTCCTGAACTTGTTACAGCCCTAGTCCAAACATGGACAAAAGATCTGAATTCAAAAAAGGAAGTGATGTTGACTGTTCTTGACCTCAAGACCAAATTTGACCAAGGGGTGGCATCAGTGAGTTCTAGCAAAGTTAAAGTCAATGGGTTTAAGGGAGGGAAACTATCCACTGGCTGGAGTTATTCTTGGCACAAAGGAAGGCGCTCACAGTTGTTGGAATTCATTTATCTCAACTCCAGGACATCAGTGTAGGAGTTCCTCAGGGCAGTGTCTTAGGCCCAACCATCTTCATCAATGACCTTCCCTCCATCATAAGATCAGAAATGGGGATGTTTGCCAATGATTGCACAATGTTCAGCATCATTTGCGACTCCTCAGATAGTGAAACTGTCCATGTCTAAATGCAGCAAGACATCGACAACATTAAGGCTTGGCTGATAAATAACAAGTAACATCTGTACTACACAGAATTCTATTATGTGTTCTGTTATGATCAGATCCAGGGCAAGTTTCCTCAATTCGTTACAGTCCTAGACAGGATACTCCATATTTTAAGCTTTTGCGAGAGGAGAGATGAACTGGTTCCCCATCTTTATTCACCCACCCCTCTCAGTCGTTGCAACAAGATTAACTGCGAAAGATTCACTTCCCTTCTAGATACCTTCCTCCCAGACCCAAATGAACTTGTGCGTTAAATGGAGATAATTTAACCAGGCTTTCTTGAATGAACAAAAAGATGGAGTTATTAATTATTAAACATGAGAAGAATTGGTAATGCAATACAAATGCACAGATTAGAAAAAAGAGACGAGTCCCAAAAGATAAAAATAAAATAAATAACAGATTTATGGATCAGTTTCTGAATTGTTTGTGGAGTGGATAGTTGAACATTGCAGCCATTGCATTAGAGGGCACTGATATGGAACAGTTGATTTTTGAGATTCTTGGTTTTGTTGGCTGATTGAAGTTCTTTTGTTCTGCTTCCTTTTCTAAAACTGGTTTACAGAACTCAGAGTGAGAAAGTGATTTTTTAATCTGCAAGACAGAAGAAACTACGAGATAGTTCTTTAATTGTGACATTACTACTGACTAATTCTTGAACCCAGTATGGTCCACATGAAAGCATTCAGTCTGACTAAACCCCTGCAGTAGATTTCATACTGATTTTTAAAATCTTTTAAGAGGAAAAAAAATCACAAACTGTACCTGCAGTTTGGGACATTTGGGCTTGCTGTTGAGCAAGAGGTCACTATCTTTGTACTCAGAAGAGATCATAATTCAGTCTGTTTAAAGTTTCATAGAATCCCTTACAGTGTAGAAACAGGCCCTTTGGCCCAACAAGTCCACACCAACCCTCAGAGCATCCCACCCTGACCCATGCCCCTATGACCCACTTAAGCTACACATCCATGAACACTATGGACAATTTAGCATGGCCAATCCACCTAGCCTGCATATCTTTGGACTGTGGGAGGATACCGGAACACCCAGAGGAAACCCACGCAGACACAGGGAGAATGTACAGACTCCACACAGACAGTCACCCAAGGGTGGAATCAAACGCAGGTCCCTGGCACTGTGAGGCAGCAGTGCTAACCACTGTGCCATCCCAAACACTTTGATAATTTAGAGGTTACACTCATTTGGTCCCACGGAATTATTTTACACCTGTATTTATTTTCTCTCTTAGCAAACCTATTTTTTAAAAAAAAACACATTTTGGAATCAAGGGCTACAAAGGCACATACTATTTTGGAGTTCTGAGCCGAATCATCTACAAGATGCACTGCAACAATCCACCGAGGTTCCTCAGTCAGCACATTCAAAACCCTTGATCAATGCCATCAAGAAGTGCAAGGCTTCAGATATGTAGGAATTACACCACCTGCAAATTCCTCTCAACTCACACAGCATCCTGATTTGGAACTACACCACTATTCCTTCACTGATGGTGGGTCAAATCTTGGATCTCCCTTCCTATCATCACTGTGGGTTATCACAATGTAACACACCATAAATCAAGTCCCACTATTCCTAGAAAACATACCAAATGTTAAAGATTTTTGAAGGTACAGACAGTATCACAATTTACCTGACTTCCAGACCAAGATTGATAGAAAGCATGGACTAGGCTTCTGCATTAAACAAGAATTATTATTTATAGAGTCATACGGCATGGAAACAGACCCTTCGGTCCAACCAAGTCTATGCCGATTATAGTCCCAAAATAAAATAGTCTCATTTGCCTGTGCTTGGCTCATATCCTTCCAAACATTTCCTATTCATGTGCTTATCTAAATATCCTTTAAATGTTGTAACTGTAGCCACATCTATAACTTTCTCTGGAAGTTCATTCCATACACAAACTCTGTTTAAAAAAAATTGCCTCTCATGTTTTTTTTAAAACTTTCTTCTCTCACCTTAAAAATATGCCCCCTAGTTTTGAAATTCCCTACCTTAGGGAAAGGACACCTGCCATTCATCTTATCTATATCTCTCATTATTTTATAAACCTCTATAAGTTCACCTCTCAATCTCCTACACTGCAGTGACAAAAGTCCCAGCCCATCTAACCTATCCTTATAACTCAAACCTTCCATTCCCGGCAACATCCTGGTAAATCTCTTCTGAACCCTCTCCAGCTTAATTGTATCCTTCCTATAACAGGGTGATCAGAACTGGAGACAGTACTCCAGAAGAGGCCTTACCACGTCCTGTACAACCTCAACAAAATGTCCCAATTCTTATATTCAAAGGTCTGAACAATGAAGGATAGTTTTTATAATATTTAATATAAGTAAATAGACTGTAGCTATAAGTAATTAGATATAAACCTTTGGCATTAACAATATTAACTAAAACTCTAATCTCCTTTACACAGATACAGAGACAAATAAATTGGGAAAGTAGATTTGTCAGAACTGACACAGGGTCAATGGACTCAAAACATTAAATCTGTTTTTCTCTCCACATATGTTGCCAGACCTGCCGAGTTTCTCTAGCACTTCCTGTTTTTCCTTCAGATTTGCAGCTTCTAGAATTCTTTGTGTTTATCTTAAGATATATTAGATCAGAAGACCAAAAGCTTCATCAAAGGGGTATATTTTATCAAGTGTCTAAAGGGAGGCGAGTGAGATAAAAAGATGGAGCTGTAAAAAGGGAATTCTGGAAGTTTCAGGCCTAAACAACTGAAAACGCAAACACCAATAGTGGAGTAACTGTGATTGGAGATGTGCAAGAGGCTAGATATCTCAGAGAGTTGTGGAGCTGGAAGGCGTTACAGAGAAATGTAGAAGCAATGCCATGGTAGGATTTGAAAATAACGATGTGGATTTTGAAATCATCACATTGCTTGACCAAGAGCCAATGTAGATCATCAAGCACAAGAGTAACAAAGACTTGCTGCAAATTAAAATAAGAGTTTTAGAATTTACAAGTTCTGTTATAATTTATCAATTTTATACAACTCTGCTTTACACATGATTAACATAAACACCTGTGTAAGATATGCATTTCACATAAGGACCAATGGGTAAAGTTTATCTATCAATTGACATTGGTGAAATGAATTTATCACATAAAGACACTTCTCTTTGCTTATCTGTCAAATGCAAGGTCACTGGACCCACTAGGTTCAGTCACACACAGTACATGTATGGGTTCTTTCATACTGGACAAGATAAACATGCAGGTGGTTATCTTTTCGGGGGCAGAGAATTTGCGGTCCAGTAGGAAAACTAAAAACACAGGCACTCAGTTTAAACTTTACAAATTCATTTTAACTCTTATTCTGCCAATATCTCAAAAGAAGTTCATTATGCAGACTATCACCAGAGCTACAAAGAATAGAAGTGAAACAAAAGAAATGATTAAGTATTAGGACGTTGTGCTAATGTTCAAGTATTTTCTGTAAAATTAGTGGATTGATAATTGCAGATGGAAGACAATGATTCCATGGGATGCCTTCCTTATGGGTGCTGCTACCTGCTAAATTATTTTAATCCATTTCAGAGATGTGAACATTTTTGACAAGGCGATTATTTGTTGCCCATCTTCCTGTCCCAGGAAAGGTGTTGTAAAGGCACAGTCCCTTTGGCACATACACACACACTTTGCTGTTAGGACAGGTAAGGAACAAGAGGTTTAGAGGATGTGTGAGGAATTTTTATTTCATCCACAGGGTGGTGGGAATCTGGAACTCACTGCCTGTAGGGATAGTAGATGCATAAACCCTCATAACAAGAAATATTTAGATGCACACAAGGTATATGGGCCACATGCTGGGAAATGGGATTAGAATAGTTAGGTGCTTGTTTTTGACTAGTACAGATTCAATGGTGTATGTATTGGAATGTCCCTTTCAAATAAAATAACAGTTCTTATGGGACACCAAAGCCAACATTGGCCAACTGAATGGCATGCTGGGAAAGCTGGCTAACTGTGCTGGGAATTCGATCCGGCCAGACAGATATGCCTTGATTGAGTACGTTGAATAGGTATTAATGGAACAGGAGAACTGAGATATTAAACCACGAAGCTTGCAGCATTCACTGTCAAATTGGATCAAGCCAGACAGATATACAAGCCATTCACCTTGATTGAAATTGAATAGCTGTTGATGAGACAATATTGCAAGGTTTTTGGGGGAACAATAGAGTTGCAGTAGAACTGTTTTTGAGACAGGCCGACTCCTAGGGTCAACTCAATCAACGGAGAAATTCAGTATGTAATACTGTCTTTTATAACACCTTTCCTGGGACAGGAACTCAATTTACATGGAATAACTGAATTGTGCTAATTACATTGTTACATCAAACTGCTGTTACTAAATGAAAGTAAGCCACTGTAGTTGGGAATGGTGTGGATAATATCTAAAAGAGGCCACTCAAATCAGAGGGGCTGATACTTCAGAGACAACACGAGCATGTGAAGCAGGAACCTTGGGAACAGGAAGAACAACCTCAACTTCAGTTCAGCCAGTTGTATTCGGGCTAGTATAAACTTCTTTATCATCTGGCACTTCCAAAGCAGATTTTAAACCAATGTGAGAACATAGGCATTTAAGAAGTGTAAGGTTACTTGCGAAATTAGAGGGAAAGATGGGTTTCATAGAATTGCATATATATATCTTGTGTTTCAATGATAATAAATCATGTTTCACGGTAAACCATGTCTCAATATTAGAGTAAAATGAGTCCCACTAAGTAAGCAAGTAGATCAGACACACATGAAAATGATACTTACAACGGGCCAAAGGATCTTTGTCTGTGCTGTAGACCTCTCTGACTCTATGAAAGCAGTTTCAGATTTTGAGCCAGCAACGCTGAAGGAATGGTGATAGTTCCAAGTCAGAATGAGGTGTGACCTGGAGAGGAACCTGCATATGGAGGTGTTCCAATGCATCTGCTGACCTTCTTCTTCCAGGTGGTACAGTTTGTCAGTTTGGAATTTGCTGTAGAAAGCTTTGCTGAATTGCCTGTGATAAGCTTTCATATGGAAACAAATAAAGCAGGGCAAAGTCCATAGGATCCAAAATTAGCTTAGTGGCAAGAGACAAAGGGTGCTGGCAGAGGCTATTTATGTGACTGGAGCCTGATATGTAGTAGTATACAGCAGGGATCAGTGCTGGGTTCCTCATTGTTTGTGATATTCATCAATGATGTAGATGAGAATGTGGGAGGGATGATAAGTTTGTGGATAACACAAAGATTGGCCAGGTGGTTGGCAGTGAGCAGGAAGGTGTTAGCTTGCAGGGCAATATTAATAGATTTGTCAGATCGGCAGGTCAATATCAGATGTGAGGTTATGAACTTTGAAACAAAACGAGGTAGTGCTCAATAAATGACAAGACATTAGGAAGATCAGAAGAATAGAGGGATCTCAGAATGCTTGTGCACAGATCTCTGAAGGTGTCATGCAGGACAGGTTAATAGGGTAGGTAAGAAGGCATATGGGATGCTTGCCTCTATCATTTCTGGTATAGACTATAAGAACAGGGAGATCATGTGGGAGCTGTACAGTTAGGCCACAACTGGAGTACTGTGCGCAATTCTGGTCACTGCACAATAGGAAGGATTGCACCAGAGCGATTGCAGAGGAGAATCACCAGAATGTCACCTTGGAGGGAGCATTTCAGCTCTGAAGAGACGCTGGATAAGTTTGGGTTGTTTTCTTTGGAGCAGAGAATTTGAGGGGGGAACCTGATAGAAGTGTATAAGATTATGAGGGACATGGACAGAGTGAATAGAAAACAGCTGTTCCCCTTAGTTGAAGCATCAATAACAAGGAGACGTAATTTTAAAGTGAAAGGCAGGAGGTTTAGAGGAGATTTGAGGAAAACCTTTACGTTCAGAATGTGATAGGAGTTTGGAATGCACTGCCTGGGAAGGTGGTTGAGGCAGGAAACCTCACAACCTTTAAAGAGTACTTGGATGAGCACAGGAACATTCAAGGCTATGGGCCTACTGTAGGAAAGCGGAACTAAATTGTAGGTAATAGAATATTTTTGTCAGTACAGACTCAATGGGCCGAATGGCTTCTTCTGTATGATATGATTCCATGCTACATTGCATCTTAAGATTATATATTGCTGCAACGGTGGTGGTGAAAGTGAATGCTTAAGGTAGTGGATGGGTTGCCAATCAAGACGGCCGCTTTGTTCAGAATTATGCTGAGCTTCCTGAATGTTGTCAGAACTGTACCCATTCAGAAAAGTGGAGCATATTCTATTGAAATCTTGATTTATTCCCTCTAAGTATGGACAGTCTTTGAGGAGTCAGGAACTGATTTGCTCATCACATAACATCAAGCTTCTGACCTGTTTTTGTAGCCATTGTACTAATATGGTTGGTCCAGTTGAAGTTCTGGTCAATAGTCATCCTAGGATGTTAATGGTGGGGGAGTCAGTAATATTATTAAATATTTTTATACAAAAAATCCTGGATAATTACTGTTAATAGACCTGGGTCCAAAACTAACAATTAGTAATCGCTTGACCAAAATTTCACATGGACTACAATAAAAGTCATAAAATGGTCACAGTGATTTGTCAGGATGTATTCTTTTAAAATCAGACCTAATTATGGGGGCTGAATAGATGGAGTTTACTTTCTAGCTGGGTCACACCTTATGCCAGAATATTTGACTTGGTACTTCCTTGTAAGTGTTGAACCAAACCAATACAGAATCTGAACCTTTGCCAAGAGCACAGAGTAAAGTAATAAACAGCTTTGCGCAGGACACTGACGGACTGTATGAAACTTTGAAAGTGTTTACCGTGAGACAATAGCCTAGAGACTCCTGGAAAACACACATACAATGATTTATCTTCAAAATTCTATGACAGAAGGCTCAATAAATTGTGATAACAAAAATCAGTGATGAAGTTGTTCCCAAACCATGGGATTTTCTTGAAATGTGCCCTCCAGAACTTCCCATAATCTAGCAAGTAATGAGGACAAAAACAATGACTTAAACACTCATTGTGGGTATATCCTTAGTATTGTATTCAAACATTATGCATCATTTTTATTCATTCTTTCATAGGATGTAGGTGTCACTAGCATAGTCCTCATTGGTTGCCCATCCTTAATTGGCCTTGAACTGAATGGTTTGTTCAGCCATTTCAAAGGGCAGTTAAAAGTCAATAATATTGCAGTTGGTCTGGAGTCATGCGTAGGACTAGATTGAGACAGGATGGCAAAGTTCCTTTTGTAAAGCATATTAGTGAATCAGATGAGATTTTTTAAAAAGAAAATCTAATGATATAGCCACCATTACCAAGAACAGCTTCACTTCCAGATTTATGATTGAATGAAACATCCATCAGCTGCCATGGTGGGATTTGAACCGATGACACAAAAATCATTAGCCCAGACACCTGGGTTACTAGTCCAGAAACATTCCTGCTGAGCCAACATGGCCCTAACACTACCCTACCCTTGAATTAGTTATTCTGTGTTTGCCTCTAGTTGGGTTTTGATTAGTCTGCATTAATTTCTAGATGAATTGACTATTTTAACTGTTTTACGTTTTATAATATTGTTGCATTGCTGTAATAAAAAGAACTATTTATCTTTATAATTAAATATTATAAAGTAATCCTTATAATAAAATACTATTAAGTAGACTCAACTTTTATACATTGGGATTCTAAGCAATCCAGATTTTTGCATGTGGAGCTGTATATACCAACAGTGGTTAACTCAGAGGAATTTATTATTCCTTGATATACCTAGTAAGTATATTTTATTCAGAGATATCTTTGTATAGCCTCAGTACTGTTGGGAGGGAGGACATTTCATTTTAGGACTGAGTTTTTAGTTAGTATGGCTGTCTAAGTTTTTTTTAAATAATTTAAAATTACTCCAAGTTGAGTATTAAAACTAACAAAAAGTTTGACTGAATAAAGTTACCTTGCCAGGCTGGCAAAGATAATAGAACCCTTACACATTGCCCTGCATTAGGCTAACATGCTAATCATCGTAAACAGTTAACTTGCCTTCCTGCTCCTGTGATGCTGCTTGGCCTGCTGTGTTCATCCAGCTCTACACCTTGTTATCTCCACTTCAAACAAACCTAGTTCAAACTTCCAGCTGATCTTGTCATTTTAACTTCAAAGGTAAAAGATTTCCAGATTTCCACTAACTTTGGTGTGAAAAAGTGCTTCCTGATTTTACTCCTAACTGATGTATCTCTAATTTTAATATTGTGCCTGTTTGATCTGAATTTCTCCAGAAGAGGTTATAGTTTATTTGTAAATAGCTATTAAATCATTTTATCATTTTATTTGCCTCATATTGATCATCCAACAACCGTTGAGTCTCAAAAGAATATAAAAGAAATTTAAGTAGCATGCTTTTTACGAGTTTTTATCTTTAAAAGGGTATGGTGCTGATCGACTGAAATAGTATCTGGTCTGAGGAAATGTAAATATAAAAGAATGGTGGTGAATTAGATGATTTTTCATGAGAATAAGAAAATATGAGGAGGTATGGGGTGAGATTTTTACAAATAATGAGATTATAGGATAGGTTTAACAGAACAAAACACTAAGTTTGCTGAGAGGTTTTAACAAGAAACCACAGATTCAAGATTAATTGTCAGAAATTTAAAACAGAAGCTAGGCTCACTTCACAGAGCTGTGAGAATCCATTGCATGATTCAGTTCCAGGCTTACTGGTTGAGGCAAAACATATGTCAACAGTCAACACTAGATTAGATGCGTGAATAGAGGAAAAAAGACATAAAGAGATATTGGTGTGAAAAAGTGCTTCCTGATTTTACTCCTAACTGGTGTATCTCTAATTTTAATATTGTGCCTGTTTGATCTGAATTTCTCCAGCTCTGTGAAGTGAGCCTAGCTTCTGTTTTAAATTTCTGACAATTAATCTTGAATCTGTGGTTTCTTGTTAAAACCTCTCAGCAAACTTAGTGTTTTGTTCTGTTAAACCTATCCTATAATCTCATTATTTGTAAAAATCTCACCCCAAGATCATAAAGGCTCTTTGTATGCAGAAAAAATGCAGACATGAACTTGGGTAAATGCCTTGTTTTAGCGGTGTGACTTTTAATGATTTTTTTTCTACATATAATTGATAGCTGTATCCATGTAAGTGAAGAAATATTATACAGCTTGATCCTTGTTAATTATTGTAACACTTTGTACCATATAAAGCAGGTTGCTGAATACGTGTTTATCTTCTGCATCACTAACTGCTGTGCTTACTGGACTCTGTGTGGTGGAGAGTTACCCATCAAAATCTGGGTATTCTTCTATCCCTTCCATTCTATGCATAATCATTTACATCTTATTCCCTTGTGGATGTTTCGGCATATGCAATGCGCAGCTGACTTTGTGCACTAATTGTCATTTATAGTCCTTATTTGCCTGTTAAATGGATGAATTGCTTATTCAGTAACAATCACAACAGGTTTTCTCTGACTGGCTGCATATATTTGCATTAAATGGAATGCATATTACATTCAAGTATGTGTAATGAGTAGACCCGCATGTACTCAAAAAAATGGAAGAAATATTTAACCCACAATTGATAAAACCTAAAGAAAAACACAGTTAATAAAAATTAAGCCAAGCAGCCCTGAAATTCTCAAGAGGTACTGGATTCTGTCGGTCGTCTTCCTTAATTCTGTGGTGGTGTTTCACTGGAAAGACCAGAGGTTGACCAGGATCCAGGTAAACTGCATCCTAACCTTGCAGGTAGATTCATGTCCCTCATAAATCTGGCATCATAGAGAGTCAATTAGGAAATCCCTCTCAACATCTCTGTAACGTTCTTGCATTGCTGTTCAGAGATAGTAAGAACTGCTGATGCTGGAGTCAGAGATAACACAGCAGGCCAGGCAGCATTAGAAGAGCAGGAAAGCTGACGTTTCGGGTTGGGACTCTTCTTCAGAAATGCATTGCTGTTCAGACTGGTTGAATGAAAAGCACAACGGTGAAATGTACACCAGTGACTGCAGTGCTTCCAGACAATTCAGCTGTTAGGAAACTGTCGAGTCGTGAAGTGGCCTTTGGCCTTTATTCGTTCTATTGTAGTTGGTAATTGTGAATATCTAAAACTTTATGTGCTTTCCCTGCAGTATGATGATAGCCCAAGATCCTCAGCCACCTCCACAATCCCGCCTTCCTCCGTCCTCACACTTACATTTTCAGTGCTTGTCTGGGAAAATGTAGATTAAAAGGAATTTTTTAAAGATCGAAAATGCTGGAAATATTCAGCAAGTTAGGAAGCATCTGTGGAAACTGTTAACAAAGTTAATGCTCAGGTCAAAGGTCTTTTAGAAGAACACTTCCAACTTTGTACCAAATGAATTAGATGCGTTTATGGAAATGTTCTGGAATATAGTGGCAAAGTTGGAAGGAAATTAATTAATTTGGAGCTTATACAGCCTGGGTGTGTATGGTTCTTTGGGAAAAGTAACTTCTGTAAAATAAATCCAATAACCTTTGTAAGCTGTGTCAATTGGCATATGATCAGTCATCACTGATAAAACCTTCAACAATTGCTCCAATCTCATTTGGCAACCGTGTTCACAATCCACCAATAGTGAGGGCATCTGGGAGTTTTCCAATACACCAGACAGAGAGGAAGGTTGATGGATTCCATGGAACTTTTAGAGAGACATTGGCTTCTTTTCTGGTTGGTAGCATTGATACAGCAATAGAGTGTATTTGGAACTCTGTCAGTGTTCTGTAGGAATTTATAATGAGCAGACAATGTAAATAATTCACTGTTAAAATATATACTATTGTCAATACTGGCAATGGGAAGAAACATCAACAGCTACAATATGACAAGTCAAAAAACATGATTATACCCTCACTGGAAAATTATATCTCACATAACCAGGCTAAAATTTAATTTATGACATTATTGCACTGCTCTTTGTGAGACATTGATGTGTGCAATGTAACTTGTGTGTTTCGTATATTGTGGTAGTGACTTTACCTCCAAAGTGCACTTAATTGCAATGCATTTTGCGCAAGTGATAAAGGTGCTTTATAAATGCGAGTACATACGTTTGTCTGTCTTTCTGTCATCCATAACAAAACAGAAAATATTTATAATGGCATTGAATAAAAATTGAGAAAGATTGGCCTTTGCTATTGGTAGTTATGTAACATTACCAGCTGAAAGATAAGTTTAGCGCAAAAAAATTAACATCAAACCTATTTTGAACATTTTATATAAATAACTGAGAATGCAATGGTTTAATGTGAAAATAATGTTTTGAATAAAGGAATGCTCTGCAAGCCCTAATTATTTTGCTGAATTGGAAGTGACTATTAACGTAATTTCAGCAGAAGTCAATGGGATATGAGAAATAATTTAGCAAAATATAATTTACATTACTTCATTTGATAATAATTTTCCTGTTTTGAAACATACATTTGCATAACATTTAATTGTCTCACACTTTTATCCTAAGTTTATTTTAATAGCAAGAAGCAGAAAAGAAGTTCTGCAAAATCTATCTATCTAGATGTTAGGAGCATCTCACACCATCCTTCATGCTTTTTACAAATGGTACGGTGACTTTCTCACTTGGAAGAAGCAAGTTGCCAATGAAGGGGGATTATTGCTTGTTAAATGCCTTGTTGACTGCCCAATTTGTCTCATTCACGTTCAGTTTTCTATCTTGCCAAACTCACTAAACAAGCTTGAGGTCAAGAAAACACAACATGAAAAGCACAGCAGGTACCTGATGGATTCAGATTGCCACTAGCTTTGAAGGACCTCCATGTTAAGTTCAACTAACGTGAAACTCGGGGCACAATCCACGAGCACCAGCTGCATGCTCCCCATGTCCAAGAGTATTGGTATCTGGCATCTGCCAAATCCACAATACAATCATGGTACCTCGCCAATACAATGGCAGGATGCTCTGGAAGCACAGACTGGCACTGTGGGGCACACCAGCAATTAGCATTGAAAGGCTGCAGTAGTGAACACTTTTTGTGCATAGACAGACACCCAGCTCACAGACTAAACCAGGCTGTATCTCAGGGGCTGCTCTCTTAGCGTTTGTTCAGTTAGAGCCTACTTGGACATCACATCATCCATGCCTTACTTTGCTGTGTCAATTAATGACAAGGCGGCTTGCATCAACTGCATCAATCCCACAGCTGATCCAACTGCTAGCAGCTACACAGCACGCACACACAGTCACACATTGCATGTGCCGCAAGTAGACAACCATGTCTTAAAGTCTTTGGGGAGTGGTCCTCACTGATAAGCTATCTCAGTCAGTGGAGTCCTGGCACAGTAAGTCAAAGGTGGACTCTGATATCAGTCCAGGTGATTGGACGTGGTCAGGGATCTGGTCAGGGTATTCTCGGTGCTACTGCCATCTAGGGAATGGGTCCCGGTCAGTCCTGCGGTGCCATAGAGGCCAGTCCAGGAGGCAGGGCTAACAGGGTTGGGGAAATGTAGAGCCTGGGCAGTTCTCATCCAGGGCTGTCCAGTTGAGTTGTTCAAGGGGGTGGGTTATGGTCAGGCCGTCGAGAATCTACCCAAAAAAACTAAGGGGAATGGGGGATAGAGTGGGGGACAATGGCATTGTGGGAATGAGGCTGGGAAAGCTAGCCTTCAGGACTGGGGGCTACAGGTTGTGGGGAGAGGAGAACCACAATTATAAAGGGGGGGGGGGGGGCAACTGGGGTAAAATGAGCAATGAGGTAAATGGTTAGGAAGCAGGTAATATCAGGAGAAGAGGGTGTTTCTGCACAATCAGGGCAGCCTGGTTCAAGGGGAGGACCACACCTGGCATGGCCATCTCTCATGCCAGGATGAAGGGGTGTGGAAGACAAGAATAGGCACAAGTGGAGAAGCTGAGGACCTGACACAGCATGAAATCTGTGAGGTTTATGAGATGGGTGACTGGGAGAGAGGTTTGGTGGTTCTGGGGCTCACTGATACGTTTAGCGTGAGGCTGGAAGCTTGTTGCCTTCCATTGTGCTGGAAATTGGAAGTGCACAAGGTGGGAGAAATTGGTTGTGACCACACTCAGAGTGGTGCGTGGTGACGCGGGGGATGAGGCAGTGTGTGTGTGTGGGTGTGTGTGTGTTGGGGCGAGGGTGGTGTCTGTGGTACCTATGGATGTCAGACCTTTCAAAGGCAAAAAAACATTGGACACAGAGTCACGCACCATACAGGATACAGAATTACCAGGTCCCTATTCTCTGGACATGGTAATGTATTGCCTTCTCCCTCTGTATGTTACATCTCGTCACAGACATTGATGGACAACTCATTCAGTGTATATTAACAATCCTCCAAGTGCTCTTCAATGCTTGCCAATTTTTGGGATTTATATTCTAATATCTAAAGTTTTTTTTAAAACCTGGTATTTTAACAAAACCCTTAAAGGTTGTTTAAAATGCTGGAATTTCTCTATGTAGAAAATGATGATACCTCTCAAACTATTGCATTTTGCCTTTGCATTCTTTACACTGAACATTGAACAAACCATGAAGAAACAATGCCTTCCACAATAGCTTTTTTTGTAATAGAAAGAAAAAACAAAAGTTGATGTAACAGTACAGAGGTTACAATCTGAAATCCAAATGCTACAGAGTGTGATGGAAGCAGCTTCAGTGACAACATTCGAAATGGAGTTGTACACCTATTTCGAAAGGAACATCCGCAGGGCTTTGGGGAAAATGTGGGTGGGTTGCTCTTGCATGGCAAGATGGACTGAATGGATTCCTTATGTGCTATAATGATTCTGTGGTTGTATGATAAGTTGTTATCTGGTGACAATAAAGTGAATATATGCAGGATATTTCTTGCAACACCCTTCATCAAAACAGAAAATTTAATTTGGTAAGAGCATGTGTAGGAACATGGAACTGCTGGAGGAAAAAAAATGGGAGTTGAAGCTTAAGTAATCAAAGTGAGGTTAGCTTCACACCCTTAAGATAGAATCGAACTGCCCAGCAAAATGATAATGCCGTATTTGATCTCCCCCATTATAGAAGAGGCACCAGCAAGTGCAGCAGATGCAGCGTGTCGGAGCTGAGGAAGTGCATTTAAAGTGCTGTTTCACATGAAAGGGAGTCATAGGGCTCTGGACAGTGGATTCGGAAATTGTGAACTGACAGTGTGTTGCGCCCATTGGCACTGCCTTGAAAAGTGTCTGTAGTGCAGTAGATGGAAGCTAGGCTGATCGAATTGTGAGAAAGAGGTGGGGCAGGAGGTGATAGCCAATCCTACAGAGGGGTAGGGAGGGGATGGGCAAGCATAAACTGGCGGTGGGACAAAATAGAGTTTGTGGATTAAAATGTTTGATAAATAGTATCTAAAAGAAGAAAAGTATCATGAGCCCAAAAATGCTTCAGCGCTAATTTTTCGTCATAATACAATCTCAAGATAGCCCAAAGATCAGTTAGCCAGTGGCAACTGAATTTTATAATTCTGTCATAGTAACGGCTTGTATATGGAGAAATCACGTAAGGGCATTCAGCTGTAAATTTCTACCCTACAGCTCACAGGCTGAAATAATAAATATCAAACTTCAGCTCTGTAATGGTTTGCTCCATTCAAGTACCCACTGGGCTGGAAATACGATATTAAAGTGGCTGTAGCATTCCCTGTAAGAACTGGAAAATTCACTTTCAAATCATGAGCATTTTTTTCATGTAATTTAAGATAGCACAACAGTCTGTTTAAAGCAAAAATGAAAGAGGGTTATCCTGTACTTTATGAGAACTAACAAATGATTTCTTGCACCACTCAGTTGAATATGATGAAAATAGTCCCTCACACCATGCTTCAGTGTCTTAGCCACTCGAGACTGCTGTCTCAATAGTACAGCTGCAGCTAACACATGCAAATAATCATTCTCTTCAAATTGTTTACCCTAAGCTACAGTTAACTCTGTAAAGTACCATTGATGTTCATGCTAGTCTTTCCCCTCACCCGGTGAATTTTGTTCATAAATATTGCCAAATTCATTGTGCTACACATTTTTGGAAACAAATGTTAATGCATTTTAGATAACAAGGTGTAGAGCTGGATGAACACAGCAGGCCAAGCAGCATCAGAGGAGCAGGAAAGCTGACGTTTCGGACCTAGACCCTTCTTCAGAAGACCCTTTTTCTGAGGAAGGGTCTAGGCCCGAAACGTCAGCCTTCCTGCTACTCTGATGCTGCTTGGCCTGCCGTGTTCATCCAGCTCTGAACATTGTTATCTCAGATTCTCCAGCATCTGCAGTTCCTACTGTCTCTGATGCATTTTAGTTGTTTTTGACAAGTGGCTTACCAGTCACTGAAAAGGACTGCCTTGTTTTATTCTCACATTTCCAACCAAATATGGTTAAATGTGGCAGGCACTGAAATCCTAGGTTATGAAAGAAGAGACACACATCACCAAAAATATACTTGCTTAAACATATTTAATAAATCAGTTATTTTAAAAGAATTATCAGTACATTTTTATCTACATACAATACAGTGATATTTGTAATGAGAACAAAATGCATATACCTTGCTAATGTGGGGGGAATCTAGGACAAATGATGGAATATATTTCATCTGGCTTGCTTTCTGAAAAGGGGGCTAGACATCCCAGCTGACCTTTCAGTGCAAGGCCTCCCATATCTTCCTCCAAACAAGCAGATTTGAGGGCAAAAACAGAAGTTGCTGGAAAAGCTCAGCAGGTCTGGCAGCAGCTGTGAAGAAAAATCAGTGTTAACGTTTTGGGTCCAGTAAGACATCCTCAGACCCTCCCTTTACAGCATCTGCAGTTCTTTTGGTTTAGATTTGAGGGCAGCTGTGGGCCTTCCTCCAATCAGGCAGATTTGAGGGCAGCCATGGGTCTTTATCTGAATTCAAGATCCCCAGGGGCAGAAATCCAACTTAATGATAGCTGCCAGCCAATCAGTGGCCAGCAGATCTTACATATGACAGCAACATTGAGAAGGCCATGGCTGCTGCTGCTGCTAGGTAAACCAACATCACGACGATTGAGATCCAGGTAAATACCTTTTGGGAGGTGATTGGGAAGGCTTCTGGAGTAGGGGGAGTGACGGGCAGGGGGCTTCCAGCAGCCATCACCTTCCCCCCATTCTCTAGATAATGCTCTGGTTCATGGCCCTGATACAATCACACACACAGACATACATGTACTCACGCACATATACACACATGCTTGCATGCACGCATGTAGATAATTCCCTTGCAAAGTCGTCCAAAGATCTTCTCTTCACAAAACTGAATCCAAGTAGTGATTTCTGACAGATACTGCTTGATCAAGAATCAAAGTTGCTCACAACTTTCATCCCACCTTTTTGTTGGGACTGTTTTAATTCAATTCCCTTCGGCATATCCTCCACACTGAAAATCTTTCAATGCCAAATGCTTGAGGGCAAGAAGTGGATCCACATAGATGATGCCCTCACCCATAGCAGTCCCATGACCATCGTGTCCAGTAGTTTTTAAAAGCACTTGATCAGGTAGGTCTCACTCTGAACAACAAGTATGAATTTGGAAAAAAATACATTATCATACTCTTAGGTTATATTAATTATAGAAACATAGAATCATACAATAGAGAAGAGGCTTTTTAGTCCCTCAATTCTGTACTACCAAAACCACATTAAATCTGCACAAATTGCATCTTTTAGCACTTGGCCCATAGTGTTGAAAGTTATGACATTCCAAGTGCTCATCCAAGTGCTTTTTAAAGGTTGTGAGGTTTTTTTTTAAATATAGAGTCCCCATAGTGTGGAAGCAGGCTCTTCGGCCCAACAAGTCCACACTGACCCTCAGAACATCCCACCCAGACCCATCCCCCTATAACCCACCTAATCTACACATCCCTGAACACTATGGGCAATTTAGCATGGCCAATCCACCTAGCCTGCACATCTTTGGACTGTGGAAGGAAACTAGATCACCCAGAGGAAACCCACGCAGACATGGGGAACATGTGCAAACTCCACACAGACAGTTGCCCGAGGGTGGAATTGAACCCAGGTCCCTGGCGCTGTGAGGCAGCAGTGCTAACCACTGAGCCACTGTGCCGCCCCGTTTTCTGCCTCAACTACCCTCCCAGGCAGTGCATTCCAAATTCCCACCACCATCTAGGTAAAAAGAAAATTCCCTCATGTCCCCTCTAAAACGTCCTGTCTTTCCCCTTAAATGCAGTGCCTCCCCCACACCCCCACATTCTTATTTACTCTTCAACTAAGGGGAACAGCTGCTTTCTATTCACCCTGTCCATGCCCCTCATCATCTTATATGCCTCTATCAGGTCCCCCTTCAACCTTGTCAGCTCCAAAAAAAATAATACAAGCTTATCCAGCCTCCCTTCAAAGGTAAACTCCATTCCTGGCAACATCCTTGTGATTCTCCTTTGCACCCTCTCCAGTGCAATCACATCCTTCCCATTATGCAGTGACCAAAACTGCACACAGCACTCGAGCTGTGACCGAACCAAAGTCCAACATGAACTCTTGCTCTTATAATCTATGCTTCAACTTATAAAGGCAAGTGACCTACGTGCCTTGTTAACTACCCTACTAACCTGCCCTGTCACCTTTGGGGATTTGTGGACAAATACCCCAAGATCCCTTTGATCCTCTGAGCTTCCAAGTGTCCTCCCATTCATGGATTACTTCATTGTCTTGTTACTTCTTCCAAAATGCATCACCTCACACTAATCAGAGTTAAATTACACTGCCATTGTATTACTGTAGCAAGGGATAAAAGTAGAATCACAAAAGACCAAGGCAATTGAAGAATTTCAACAATCCAAATCATTACTGACATAGAAAGATTTTTAGGCGTGATCAACCCACTGGGAAAATTCATCCTAAATGTATCCGAAATCAAAAAGAGTCTTTATGCTACCTACTGGGGAAAGGTTAACAATGGTACTGGGCTGGTATGCAGAACAAAAAAGCATTCGAGGGGCTTAAAATGCTCATCTCTTCTGAAGTGTTTGTACACCATGATCTCAAACTACCAACAACATAGCAACAGACATATTGTCTATACGGCTCAGGGCTGTACTTCCACAAACGTGGGAAAATAGCATAAAGAAACAAGATTGTTATGCCTTTAGATCCTTGATAGACAGAGAAATGTTATGCAGCCATCAAATAGGAAGCATTAGTGCCACATGAGTCTGCAAATTTTTCTATCTAATTCATTTGCAGTTCAGATGGACTATAAGCCTCTAGTCACTCTCGTAATCTCTAAAGAAATTGCGAAAGTGCCACTCTGACAAATCTTCAATAGAGCAGGCACTCTGTTAATACCAACAGTTGACCAGGTTGCAAAGCAAGACCTAATGCTCATCTTGGAAGCTGAAACATATTCTTCGATAATATCAGAGAACAAATTCAGAGATTAGGGCAACCCAATTGCGAGATGCAGAATATATTCAAGTTGGACCATACTAGAAGCGTGTCAGCCTTGCAATGAAGTGCTAAAACAATATCATCACCAGAAACTCCTGAAAGTAAATGATGACCTACTAATCTTCAATAACACACTCCTGACCCCTTGAGCTCTGAGAGAAGACATTTTCCAAAAACTCCATGGTTGTCATTTGGGATCAGTGACACGCAAAACAAATGCACAACAGTCAGTATGATGCAGTGATATTTTAAAAGCCAGATTAGATAGTTTATTTTGACATGTTATAGTTGGGCCATCAACAGATATATTTCCAAATGTAGTATTCTGAATGAAATGGTAGGCTGTTTGTAAATTAACATTTCAGACGATTCAGTGAAGAATATTGAGTTCTTTGTGTGAAAGGGATTGTACATTTAAGATGGAGATGAGAAGAAATTTCTTCTCTCAGAAGGTAATAAATCTAAGGAATCCTACACCATAAAGGGCTCTCGGGGTGCATCAAGTACATTCAAGGCTGAGACAGACAGATTTTTAATCAGTGAGGGGATCAAGGGACATGGGGAGAAAGCAGGAAAGTGGAGTTGAGGATTATAAGATCAGGCACGATGTCATTAAATGGTACAGCAGACTTGATGGGCTAAATTACTAATTTCTGCTCCAACGTTTTATGACATTGGGTGATTATTCATTAACATAATGAATTTTCTATGTTTTTATGTTATTACCATTCATTTGCAAGCTAAGAAGAAGTGGAGAGTGAAATACAAACTATCAAGATGCTTATGACAAAAAATAACAATGTGTATTCAGCCTTATCTCATTTCAGGCTGGCTCTCTTAAGGAATGTAGTTCACCAACAGCAGTGCTAATAGATAGACCGCTAAACCGTCAGCTTCCTTTGCTAAGGCATAAGCGTCAGATCCAACATCACCTCAAAACTGAATAAGGCAAAGAGTGGAAACACAAAGAGACCAAAAGTCCCAATTGTATAATTGCCAGCATGGAGCAAAGGTACTATCCCCGTTAATACCTGGACAAAGGTGTTGATAAGAGATTGTCAAATTGAGGTACAGTCATCAAGCTGACAAGCTGCCATGTTGCATCTCATTCAAAAACCTGAGGGGTCCTCAGAAAATATAAGAGGTTCTGATGTAATTCAAAACTTCAAGGCAAGGCTTACCTGAGCATTATAATAAGTGGGAGGATGAGATGGACTTTGCATCAACCATCTCAAGGAGTGGCTTGAGTCCAAGCACTGAGCATTCACCCATCACCCTCGACCAGAAATACTGACAATTAGGTTAGGAAGAGATGGAAAGGCACTGAGCAGGCTCAACCTGTGATGTTGAGACTTTGAGGGGAGATGGTAGGCAGATGAATGTTTTAAATAGTCTATTAAGCCTGAATTTGTGGGGAGGAGTGGACACATGGTTTAAATTTCTATTTAATAAGATTGTGGGGAAAATGACAGTGTCCACACTGAGTCAGACTGGTTGTGTTTGTGTGCGAACACCAGTGAATGAAGTTTTTTTGCTTATATTGTAGCTGAACTAGCAGAAGGCATTACAAAGTTAGAAACTCAGGAAGATAACAACCTCATCTAATTGTGCTGAGTAAATGGCTCAATAACTTCATCTCTGGGGGACTTGAGTTCAGAGCTGCTCTGGGACAGAACACAACAGATTGACAAAATACTTTGAATTTAACTCTGATATTTTGTACCAAGGTATCAATTGATACAATCGTTGGAAAATGCATGAAATACATATTCAATTATTAACTGGAATTAATTGTGTCCTCAGCTTCCCTAACTCGGGGGATTTATGATATTCAGTAGAAAATGGGTGATAATGAAAGTAAAATCAGTTGTGGGTAAGATCAGCTGATGATATATTATGGTTTGCCTTGCATCACTGCAGAAGGCAAGTTTCACCTCTAGAATTTTCCATTCAATCTCATTTGTAGAAAACAAAAGCCAGGCTCTAACAATGCTTTAGTGAATTTTTTTTTTTAAACTTAGATTGTGCTGGTTTTAAGGAACCACATGTCTCTCTGGACTGACTTTTGTTTTCTCTGTTTGATTACTGTAATATTTCAGTATTACAGTTCCAAGTACTCATACATCAGGGGCTACTTATGAAGCAATAATATCAAAACAGGAAATTAAATATATGAAGTACTATTTTGTGTCAATAAAAAATTGCAAATACTGCTTGTCCAGTGTCAACCCTACCTGACCTGTTTTAGTCATAGCTGTTCTATCTACTTTCATATTTTTAAGGTTTTGGAGTAGATTTGTAGCTCATTTGTAGCTCGGGTTGTGGGTGTTGAGGTTGGCTGTCTCGCCAAGCTGCTTTCTTGTTTCGCAGACGTTTCGTTACCTTGCTGGGTAACATCCTCAGTGCAGCCTCTGATGAAGCGTCGGTGTGTTTTCCCACCTAGTTTTTAAACTCTGGGGTCCGTTGAGATGGATTGCCTCACTTCCGGTTTTCCTTCGTAGTGGAGTGTGTATGGGGTCGAGTTCAATGTATTTATTAATAGCATGCTTTGTAGAGCGCCATGCTTCTAGGAATTATTGTGCCTGTCTCTGCCTAGCCTGTCCCAGCCAAGCCTGTTCCAGGATCTTGGTGTTGTCCCAGTCGAAGTGGTGGTTCTCCTTGTCCATGTGGATCGAGATGATGAGAGAGTATTGGTCGTCTCTTTTTGTAGCCAGTTGGTGTTCATGTACTCTTGTTGTTAGTTTCCCTCCTGTTTGTCCGATGTAGTGTTTCTCACAGTCTCTGCAGGGGATCTTGTAGATGACATTGGTCCTGTCCATGGTGGGGAGTGGGTCTTTAGTTCGGGTGAGCAGTTATCGTAGGGTTGACGTGGGCTTGTGCACCACTCTGATGCCCAGCAGTCGTACGAGTCTTGTGAGTTCCGACGTGTCCTGACGTAGGGTAGTGTGATGAGTGTGTCGGGGCATGTAGTATCTTTCTGATGCTGTTCGTGTAGGCATCTTTTGACTCAGTTCTTTGGATATCCATTATCCTTGAAAACCTGGAAGAGGTATTCTTCTTCCTCTTGGCATAGTTCCGTGTTGCTGCAGTGTGTTATTGCCCTGTTAAATGGTGTTTGCACGCAGCTTCGTTTGTGTGTGCTGGGATGGTTACTGTTGAAGTTCAGTACCTGGTCTGTGTGTGTGGCTTTTCGGTGTACTTTCGTTTGCAGTTGCCCACTTGTCTTGCGCTCTATCATGACGTCTAAGAATGGGAGCCGTTTGTTCTTCTCCTCCACTTTGGTGAATTATATTCCGGTGAGGGTGTTGTTTATTAGTTTGTGTGTCTCCTCTAATTTGGTCTGTTTAATGATGACAAAGGTGTCGTCTACGTGGCGTATCCACAGTTTTGTTGGATTTGTGGAAGGGCAGTCCTTTCTAGTTTTGTATCACTGCTTCTGCTATGAGTCTGGAGATAGGTGATCCCATGGGTGTCCCGTTGATTTGCTCATATGTTTGGCCGTTGAAAGTGAAGTGGGTAGTGAGGCATAGGTCCAATAGTTTGAGCATGTTGTCCTTGGAGATGGTTTCACTGGGGTTGCGCTCTTGTTCCAGTAGTGTTGTCATTGTTTCCCTTCCATATTTTCTCTGCCTTTTTATGTTTTAACATTACACAAATTTTATACTTCAAAAGAAGTTTTCAAAATTTGCCTTTATTCTTCCTGTTTTCACTGAGCATTTTAGAGAAGGCAGCAGCCATTTAGAAGCTAAGAATTTTAATTAACTAAAAATTGGGCTAAATTGTAATTTCTGGAGGAAACATGTTACAATCAAAGAGTCACAGAGTTATACAGCTCAGAAACAAACCCTTTGTCCAACTCGTCCATGCCGATCACATATTCTAAATTGATCTCATCCCATTTGCCAGTATTTAGCCCATATCCCTCTAAACCCCTCCTATTCATATACCCATCCAGATGCCTCTTACGAGCTGTAATTGTACCCATTTCCACCATCTCCTCTGGCAGCTCGTTCCATACATGCACCACACTCTGCACGAAAATGTCATGATGAACCCGGCAGCCCCTTAGCTCCCTTTTAGGTCTTTTCTGTCTCACCTTAAACATTGCAGTCATGTAAAGCAGCTAGAGATAGTAAGAATTGCCGATGCTGGAGTCGGAGATAACACAGTGTGGAGCTGGAGGAGCAGGAAAGTTGACGTTCCGGGTCGGGACCCTTCTTCAGACCCGACCCGAAACGTCAGCTCGCCTGCTCCTCTGATGCTGCCTGGCCTGCTGTGCTCCTCCAGCTCCACACTGTTATGTAAAGCAGCTAGTCTTCTTTGGCTGCAAACACCCTAACAATGAATACTGAGAAACAACTAGTTTACGCGCACAAGATGGAGGTTTTTTTTCCTGGGGTACATTTTGCACATATCTTGAAGGCAGCAAAATTTTTCCTGCTTTGCCTTCTTATTTTCTCACCATAAAAGGCATTGAATGTTTTTGATATAGACAGACCCAAAGTGAAACAATCATTCCAATTTCTTCAGACCCTGGAATTGCCTAATGTAGACAGACAGGTAAATCAGTATACATGATATCCTGGAACTTTAGCATGACTAACTTAAGGATGTAGGGAGATATTTTACAGCCTTCCATTCTTTGACATTTACTTGACATTAAAGCTATTTCACAAGGACACACCAGTCAGGCTAAATCCATATTAAGTGTGAATTGTCCAGTGGAAGACAAATGCACTATGGTTGATTGGCTTGATTGTTTGATGAGTCTGCCGTGACCAATGGAGCACAAAAACATATTACTCCTTATGTTCTTAAACCATTAACAAATTTCAAAGGGCACAAATTCATGGTTTGCAAATAGACACCAGAGAAATTCAGAAAGGTTGCTGACCCTGGATAATGCTTCCTGTAACCTGCACTGCTTCTGAGCAAGTAAGTGTTTAAAGCCAAAACAAAGCTGCTTTCAAAATAGTTACTGTAATTTTTGAAGACGTTGTAACATGTAATGACTGTAAAATAAGTACGCAGTAACCAGTCTCTGAAATAGAATAACACAAATATTTAGCGTTCTGAAAAATAATTTTGTTTCTTCAACAAGTTTGTAATGATAAATAATTTCACAGCAGGCAAAAGTTCAATGCTGTATTTGAATGCAGCAAAGATCATAAATTATTGATGCAATGTCAAAATATGTTTCCAGATGGACGAAAGTTTTCACGTGTGGCTTTGAGGGTGAACAGGGTGATCTTATTTTTCCAGCCTTATTTACTTTCAAAGCCACAATCAGCAAACTCCATAAATACATTAAGTTAAAGCTGAAAGTTCAGTTCCTAATGCAGATTTGTTAAAAATTATTCGAGATCCACTCTATAAACTGGCTTTTCAGCCTATACAATGCTTTCCTTTTATTGCTTTAAATCTCTTCATCCATACAATGTGGCTACCGGGTTCATCGTGACTTCTTTTTTAGCCTTATTTTTCATAACATCTGAAATTTTTCTAAAGATTGCATAAAAAAATGAAAGCTTAGTTAAGCATTGAAAAACTAGTCACAGTGGGGGAAAAAATGTGAAATTAATATTGCGACAGGTAGTTTCTTGTTACGGCCTAATCTATCTTATTGGCTGGATAAACGTTACTGGGACAAGCATAAATTGTTTACTGTCTAGTGAACAATGATTCCTGTATTAATACTGGTGGAAAAGGTATAGGATTTGTTTTTTTAAAAAGTGAATTGGGGCTATGATTGAACATTGAAAACAGGAGAACAGAAGAATAATTCATGTTTTACTTCTTTTTAAAAAAACTCAGTCTATTCAAGATAAAGATCTCTCAACTTGAGATTCTAATTTCTTGATGATTGCTTCTATTTTAACAACTATGTTGCGTGTCACTGTTTCCCTAAACCTTTTTGTTTCTTGCAAGCTCCAAATATGACATACTATACCATCACTGCATGGGATTCATCCTCTTTCTCTTCACTGTTTTCCATAGAAAAAAAATGGGCAAAGAATGTTTCTCATTTCTGTAAATTAATGACGTCTAAGACAACTTATTCAAAACTATTAGGCTCCTTCACATTTAGTAATGTTAAAATGACCATGGTGTCAATTGGTATCCATATTAGTGCCAGAATAAAGGCAAATTTGAGTCACTGAAAGCAAGGGATTTGTGCAGATTCACCCCGATCAATAAATTCTTATACTTTGTGATGGAAGACAAACAGTTATCTGGTTGAATACATTGAAATTTCTGTGGTATGTGAATAAATTTTAAAATCAGGAACTGGCATTAACAAATGGTAAGATGTTGAAGCAGTCTATATCCAAATGCAGCAATTCTTGAACAATATTCAGGCTTGAACTGATAAGTGGCAAGAAATGTCATGCCACATGTGTACTAATACCATGGAAATACCACGGCTACAAGAGCAGGTCAGAGGCTAGGAATACTGCAGTGAATAACTCATTTTTTGAATCCTCAAATCTGGTCTATCATCTACAAGACACAAGTCAGGGGTATGATGGAATTCTCTCCACTTGCCTGGATGATGCAATCTAATAAGCATTCAATAAGCTTGTTACCATCGATGACAAAAAAAAACCCATTTGATTGGCATCTAACACTTCTAATGTTCACACTTTCCATGACAGACACATCTAGAAGCTGCACTGCAACAATTCACCAAATGTCATTCCATAGCAGCTTCCAAATCTGCAACGTCTCCAAACTAAAAGGGCAAGCTCAATAGATATAGGAATAGCACCATCTGCAAGATCCTCTTTAACCTACACACCATCCTGATTTGATACAACATTGCCTTTTTTTCTATCGCTGGGTCAAAATCCTGGAACTTGCTCCCTTACAGGACTGTCAGTGCATTTACACCATTTAGTTGAAGGAAGAAGCCCATGGCTACCTTGTCAATGGCAGTGAAGGATGGACAATATATGCAGGCTGAGCCAGTGATGCCCACTTTCCACACTACATGAACGAATAAATAAAGGGACCTATTAAGTTTATAATAGAGCACACTTCAGTGGAACACTGTTCAAGATAGTTCTGAAAGCAAAAGACCATGCATATATACAAAAGTAGGAGCAAAGTAGACAATTCAAATACTCAAGTCTACTCTGCCATTCAAATAAGGGCCTTTTGGATACAGATTAGGAATCAAACAAAGAGGGGCACTCACACTGCTGGGAGTGTATTATAGGCTCCTAAACAGTCAGCTGGAAACAGAGCAGCGGATATGTGGACAAATCACTGGGGTGTTCAACAATAATAGTGTCAACTATGTTGATGGGAGAGTGGTATTATCACTGGACCGTTAATCCAGAGACCCAGGTAATGTTCTGGGGACCCAGGTTCAAATCTCACCACGGCAGATGGTGGAAATTGAATTCAGTAAATATCTGGAATTAAGAATCTAACGATGGCTAGGAATCCATTGCTGATTTGTTAGGGGGAAAAACCATCTGGTTCACGAGTGCCCTTTAGGGAAGGAAACTGCAATCCTTCACCTGGTCTGGCCTACATGTGACTCTAGACCCACAACAATGGGGTTGACTTGTAACTGCTCTCTGGGCAATTAGGGATGGGCAATAAATACAGCCTGGCCAGTGATGCCCTCACCCCGTGAATGAATAGGATGAGGGCAATCAACCTAACCTGCACATCTTTGGATTGTGGGAGGAAACCAGAGCACCCGGAGGAAACCCACACAGACACGGGGAGAATGTGAAAACTCCACACAGACAGTCGCCCGAGGCTGGAATCGAACCCGGGTCCCTGGCGCTGTGAGGCAGCAGTGCTAACCACTGTGCCACCATGCCAGCCCACACTCCTTGCTCAATGTCAGTGGAAATAATTCCCAATCTGTTCAACCCATCTTCATGAGACAAACCAAATATTCCAAATATCAATCTAGACAAAATCTATAAGTGAGAGGCTGGAAAGGTACAGCAGTTCAGACAGCATCCAAGGAGCAGGTAAGTTAACGTTTCGGGCTGAAGCCCTTTGCCAGAACTGGAAAACCAACATAGTGAAGTCTCATCTAAGGATGCCCACCATAAAGTTCCCACCTCCCCACTAAGACAGCTCAGTGATTCTCTCTCCCACTGCAACCTCCCCCCGCTGCCCCCCCACCCCCCACCATATTGTCCCCTCCGCCCTGAAGCTCTTCAACCACATTCTGAAGCAATCTTGATACCACAGCCATGTCAGTCCTGACAAAGAGTTTTGGCCTGAAACATTGACTTATCTGCTCTTCGGATGCTGCCTGACCTGTGTTTTTCCAGCCTCACACCTATGGACTCTGGCTTCCAGCATCTGCAATCCTTATTGTCTCCAAAGTCAATCTAGACAACGTCATCTAAACCACTTCCAATGCATATACAACATTCTTGAAGTAAGATCAAAATTGTGCATAATATTCAGGAAACGGTCTCACCAATTTCAAATTACAACCTCATTTTTCTGATGAATTCCTCATAAAAGGATAGCATCACATTAGTTGTATTGATTACATGCTGTACCTGCATACTATCATATTGTGCACCATGCATCAGAATACCTAGATCTCTCTACACCTTGAATGTCTGCATTCTCTTTAATTATGTAATTTTTAAAAATTGAATATATTTTCCTACGTTGCACTCCTGCCAGATTTTTTTTTTTTTATTCACACACTCACCTATCAGTATCCTCCTGCAAACTCATGTTCACAATACCTTCCTTTGTGTTGGTTGCAAACTTAACTATCATGCTTTTGCTCTGCTTATTGAAGTCACGGATGTAAATTGTAGGTGGAGGGTCCAAAACAGATCCCTCTGGGACTCCACTCACCACATCCTGCCAATCAGACAAAGACCGATCTACGCAGACTGTTTTTCTGCTGGTCAGCCAATCTTTTATCCATGCCAATACGTTATCCCCTACACCATGAGCTTTTATTTTCTCAAGTAATCTTTGATGTGACATTTTATAAAGAGCCTTCTGGAAATTCAGGTACAGTACATCCACTGGCTCTCCTTTACTACAGCATGTTACTTCTTTAAAATCTAATAAATTGGTTAAACACAGATTGGAAGGAGGTTTGAGTCTTGGAGTTGAAAGGAAGCTAAGAAATGCAGCTTTGACAGGAATCTAAAAGACCTTCAAGGAGTGCTCTTTGGAGGCAATAGCAGCAGGTGGCCAAGGAGGTAAATTTGAGGGGTACAGCGCACACAACCTGGCAGCCATGACTTTACCTGGGTGGTCAAGATGGTAAATACATCTTCAAAGGATTTCATAAGCATTGAACCACAATCCTCTCAAGCTACTCAATACACAACAGCCAGTATAGTCCTGAACACTCTGGTTTGACATTCAGATAGTCCATTCCAACCTCACACATGCCAGTGACACCAGCCTCAATCAACAATGTTGTTTCCACAGAACGCCATCTACTCAGCTGTTACAGACACATTACCCAAATCCAGTACTACACAATCACTACACATTTTCTGTCTCTCTTCAGGAATAGGTCACCCACAACCTTTAGGAGCAGAGCAGAACAGGTGGATGAGTCTTCATTTTCTGTGCCTTTGGTATCTAAAACTGCTAAGTACATAGAGTATAACATAATCCTTAATCTACCATATCATTGCCTACTTGCACCCTGTCCACATTACCATCTTTCTTTGCATCACCAACAAACTTAGATACCTAGTTCTCTCACTTCATCTGAAGCAAATAGTAAGCAGCTGACATCCCAGCAATGATCCACTATTCAATGTCAACTTGAAAATGCCCCAGTTATGCCCACTTTCTGCTTCATGTATAATGTGAGAAAGAGAGAAGCTGTTCATTTTGGAAAGGAGTACAAAAGAATAGAATATTATTTAAATAGAGAGAAACTGCAGAAAGCTGCAACAAAATCGGACTTGGGAGTACTTGTGCATGAAGCACAAAGTTAGCACACAGGTACAATATGTAATCAGGAAGGCTAATGGAATGGTGGGCCTGATGTCAAGGGTGGTAGAGTACAGGAGTAGGGAAATCTTAAGACAACTGTACAAGGTGCTCATGAGAATTACAGAATCTCTACAGCGTGGAAGCAGGCCATTTGGCCCATCGAGTCACACAGACCCTCCAAAGAGCATCCGATCCACACCCACCTCCTATCCCCTCCCTGCATTTCCCACCCTAGACACTATGGGCAACTTAGCATAGCCAATCCACCTAACCTGCACATCTTTAGACTGTGGGAGGAAACCGGAGCACCCAGAGGAAACCCGTACAGACATAGTGAGAACATGCAAACTCCACACAGACAGGCACCCGAGGCTGGACTCGAACCTGGGTCCCTGGTGCTGTTAGGCAGCCATGTTAACCACTGAACCACCATGTTGCCCCAGTGGACTTGTTGAGCTGAATGGCCTGTTTCCACACTGTGGGGTTTTATGATGATGATGATGATGCCACATCTGGAGGACTGACAGCAGTTTTGGTCCCTTTTTAAATTTCATTGGAGGCAGTTCAGAGAAGATTGACTAGGATAATCCCCAGTATGGATGGATTTCTTTGTGAGCAAAGATTAAACAGTTTGAGACTCTTCTCACTGGAGTTTAGAAGAATGAGAGGTGATCTCATTGAAACATACAGGATTCTTAAGAGGCTTGACAGAGTAAATGCTGAGAGGATGTTTCCCCTCATGGGAGAGTCTGGGACCAGTGGGCACAGTCACAGAATAAAGGGGTGTCACTTTAAGACTAAGATGAGGAGGTTGTCTTTGGAACTTCTTGCCTTTGTGGGGCAGAGACCTTGTGTATATTCAAGGCTGAGATAGGTAGATTCTTGATCAGTTGGGCAATCAAAACTTACGGGGAAAAGGCAGGAAAGTGGACGTAAGGAATGTCATATCAACCATGATTCTACTGAATGGCAGAGTAGGCTTCAGGAACCAAACAGCCTACTCCTGTTCTATATCTTATGGTCTTAACATTCTCTATTCACTAGACAATGTAGCTACAGTTGTGATAGGAATTTCCAATTTAAGACCTTAAATTCAATGAGATGCGATTGAAAATTAAAGGCAGATATTGGTGGAATCTACATTTTCCAATGCAATATTCAGAAGGTGAAACTGATGATCAGCGGCAAGAGATTGGAAAATGCACACATAATGAACTTAATGGAGATGGGTCACTAGCTGTACGATGCCAAAATTATTTAAAGGGATGGTGTGTTTGAGTCAGTTTTCTATTTAGCTGGCCATTGTTGGGTGGATATATGAATAAAAGCATTAACATTAACACATCAAGATTAACTGGCTGAAAATATTTTTTCAATGGACATTTCAAAAGAGTATTGTAGTCAATTTCTTCAGATATTATGGTATCTGGAACAAAGCCAGAGAATTCTGTAGGAAACTACCTCAAATTTTTAAAAAAAATTTATTTAGTTTTTAAAAACATGCACTAGGTATTTGTCACCTGTAAGATCACGGAACAAAACTGTCAATCAAATACTTGAACACTTCAAAAAAAAATCTGTAACTTGGCAGTGTAGTAAACAATTGATCTGGTTAGAGTACATGGAATAGCAGCTCATCACAAACTGCATATTCACAGCCTGCATTTAAAACTGATATGCCATAAATTCATTCTGTACTGAAAGTAAATACAATGTTTCAAGTATCTTTCAACAATCAAATTTAAATAACAAAGCTAACAATTCCACAATACACAAAACATTAACTAAATTAAAGCACATGAAATTTATTTTATTTTATTCTTGACTAAAGAGTCACAGATACCAAAATAGCCTGATTGATCAGATGGGATATAAGGGGGAACCTCATACAGACTTGGTGTCATTGCTCCACAAAATTTGAAGACATCAAATAGATTGCTCAGTTTTAACTTGACAGTTCTTGAAAATATTCATTTTCACTTAGTTCTTTTTTTAAAAATATTCAAAAAGGTAAGACCTTTGTATCTAAAATAAAAAGCTCGATCGATACTAAAATGCTTTAACAGATTTATACAAACTTGTGGCTGTCAGAATGATTTACTTAGGAAGCAAAATTAATTGAATTTGATAAATTACTGAGCCAAATGGCCTCAAAAGTTATGTGGTTATGTGTTACTCATTTAAAGATTTTTCACTCAGTAATTTGCTTTTTTATCAACTGCTCTATAATGATCAATTGGGTTCTAATTTGTCACTATCAGAGTTTAACTCATCCTGCAATTTCTTTCTAGACCTTGTACTTTGGGATCATTTTCAATGAAAGATATTACCATGAAACAGTTAACAACAAATTGTAATGGAAAATGCAACAGAGTTAGAAGTTTATGATCTGAAACAAATAGAATATTCTACTTTTGTTTGTTTCTTTAATGGACTGTATATGAAATTTAACAATGCTTGAATTTTTAAGTCTGTTTATAAGTTGATGCTCTGAAAGTGAGAGCATTACACCGCAAGGCACAAACTTCTCAATATCATGCATCTCATCTGAGCCCTGCAGGGCAGTATTCAAAATCTGTTGAGAGCCGACTACAGCTTTTATAACGTGATCTTAATTTTTCTGACATATTGTTAAGGTAAAGGGTTACAATAATTTTGACATCTTTGAATAGAACGGAGAAGATTGGGGACATGGTCTTGCCTCCAACCTGATCAGATTGAAGCTGACAGTGTTTGTTACTTGACCATAGATAATCAATTACAACAGGTCTGACAGGAGCTGCACCAACTGGCTGGGAAACCGACACTACAGTTACGTCATCTAATAAGATCAAGCCAAACAGACAAGGGCAAAATACAAATAGTTTCAAAACAATTAACTCAAAACATTATCTTTAACTTCTGGACTTTAAGGTTGTTTGACATTTTACAGCTTTAAAAGACTTTGCAATGAGTTTCAAATTGGAAAACAATCTAAATTACTGCATCAGATTTAAAGTAAGCTATATCGTACTTTGAGCATTACAATATATTTTTCACGACGAACGTGCACAAACCATTGCTTGTGTACACATTACCTGTGTAAGTTTTGTTCTTATGGAGGTATTACTCCCTGGTTAAATAGCATATATCAAGTAGTTAAAAGAAAAAATTGGAGAGCAGTAATTAATTCAGACTGTGATTCTGAAATCCTGCTTCCATTGTCATTTCAATTGAATCCCCTTTCGGCTACTGCCATCACCGAGCAAATCCTCTATGGGCACCTCCGCGTCCTCGGAATCCCCCTCTTTCTCCTCTGAAATTTCCTCTGTTTCTTTCTCTTCCTCTATCTCCACGTGCAGCCGAAGGTCCACCTCTTCCTCCACCTCTAGAGGCTCCACCTCCCCTATCAGATTTAGATTTCGGAGGTGGTGACTTGGGGCGAAGTCTCTCAATTTCCTCTGTACAACCAGTCAGGTGCACATTAGTACCGGTGAAGTATGAGCTATAGACTTCAGCATTAAAGTTACTGTTTGTAAGACTAGGACCCACAGTCAGCCATCCTAAAAACAAGGGAGAAAAATAAGAGAAAAATTGAAGTAAATGCAAACTTATCCCAAAAATGCAAAAAAAGTTAAGTTTGAATCAATTATAAATACCAAAGTCAAATAAAAATAGTGTTTTAAAATGTCCAGGAATGAGAAAATATCTAGTTAATTGATCTTTAAAGGTATGGACACAACTTTGAGACAAGGTAACAAATTGATAACAATCCAGAGTTTTTGAGGTAACATCAACATTCAACACAATAAAGTCCTCTCTGTAACAAAAACAAAAAAGTTGCTGGAAAAGCTCAGCAGGTCTGGCAGCATCAGTGAAGAAAAAAAATCAGAGTTAACGTTTTGGGCCCGGTGACCCTTCCTTAGTCCTCTCTGTCTCTGATCTTTACTGAGATATGCAAAACTAATTGCTACAGAAACAGCACACAATTCCAGATCCTAAATTACAAAATTTAATAGCATGAAGTTAGACAAAAGACTTGTTAGCCCAGAGTTAAGACTGCCCAACGCAGTTCTGATAAAAATTTACCATGCTTAGAAAGGTACCCTAAAATAAAATGATTCACTGGAACAACCCTAGAAGTTATGTTAAATTTATAAAGCAAACACTTTAAAAGAAAAGGGACAATTTATCTTGCTGCTAGTTTGGCAGATTAAAGGAGTATATTGGCTTCTCAGATTAAAATATGCTTAATCAAAAGGCACTGGAGTGCTATCAGCAATACTATGATTGTCCTAATAGACAGGTTGAGTGAGTGGACAAAAATCTTGCAAATGGAGCATTGCATGGAAAAATAGGTAAAGTTGCTCACAGGAAGAATAAAATGGCAGAGCATTACTTAAATGGAGAACGACTGGAATTCCAAGATGCAGACAGATCTTGTTGTTCCAGTGCACCAGTTCAAAAAGTTGGTACACAAGAATGGCAAATAATTAAGGCGGCAAATGGGATGTTATCTTGATTGTGGGAAGAATTCAACATAAAAGAAAGAATACCATATGTTAATATAGGAAATTGATGAGCCCACATCTCAAATATATTTTGCAGCTTCACCTACTTATTTAAAAAGATTACGAATGCATTGGAAGTGGTTTAGAGGAGATTAACTAGATTGATACCAGAATCAATGGATTGTTTTATGGGGATGAGTTTTGAAAAAAAATGTATTTCTGTCCAACATTTATCCCTTACTTAACATCACAAGTACAGATTATCTGTTACACTGTTGTTTGAGGGAGGTTGTTGAGTGCATATTGGCTGCTGTGTTTCCTACACAGCAAAAGCAACTACACTTTAAAAAATACTTAATTAGTTGTAAAGTGCTTTGAGACATTCAGCAATCAAGAAAAGTGAGATACAAATAGAATTCGCTCTTTAGCTTTCTAATTTCCAACCCCTCCATCTACTTAACAGGTAATATCTACAAACTTTGCAACAGCTTCAATTATTGCAAATCTTATTGGGCAGCATTTAACACCAATCCTTTAACATTATCAGAATTATGAATAGGAAATAAGTTTAATTCAAGGTCAAATTAGATTAAAGTACTTGCACTTCAAGCACTGCTGCTGGATGACTGAGAAGTTAGTTCATTTTTAACCTCATGATCAGGTAAAACGCAAGATCAAAATTGCTGCCCCAGTGGAGATCAACCATACAGAACACACCAGACCCTGAATCTGGAACTTCTCTGATCTGTTTGGTTCTAAGTTACTGAATGAGCCCTTACAGATACCCAGGAAAAATAATCTTTGAATGCAACAGTTTTTTCACCAACTATTTTAAAAACTATATAAAGCAGCAGAATGTGCTCGATATTTCAGTACAAATATTTTGCCTTCAAAAGAAATTTTAACAAAGTCCACACCTGGTCTTATTGTGCTATCCCTTCCAAAAATATGCAACCTTCTTCGTCCCAGACAGAAGTGTTCGATAATATGAAATATTTCCACTGGCTTTTCAAGGTTTCCAATCTCTGGCTCTTCTGTAATAATCAGATCAATGTCCACATTTGCATGAATAAAATCACCATCTGTACTTCTACGTACTGTTCCTCTGATACCCATCAGGCAGTGTTCCTGAAAAATAAAATTCTCAATACATTAGAAGTTAGACATTTGCCAATGAAATATATTAGTGGGTTTATACTGAAACAATGCTGCATATGGGTTTTGGGTGCATTGAATTTTGTTGTCAAAATGGCTGTCTGTCTCCACAAATAAAATATTTCATAATAGACATATGTCTCATCCATTAAAGTTTGTAAAAACCAACATTTCTAGGATCTTAGAAATGCAAGTACATCAGAGGTATACAGTCCATTCTGTTTGGTTTGATTTGATTTGATTATGGCTTTATTGTCACTTGTACTCAAGTACAAGAGTACAGTGAAAAGTATATAATGTTGCCACATATGGTGCCATCTTGGATATGAAGGTACCTAGGTTCAAAACTTGGGTACAAGTAGTAACATAATGAATCTATATTACAACTTCAGCCAATATATCTTTCCTGGATTTTCAATATGGCAGCACAGTAGGACACTCCAGCCAGAGCTCCTCTGCTTCACCAGTTCCTTTTCCTTTCTTTTTTTTCCTTCTTTTCTGCAGTTTTTCTTCCATCATGCCCTGCCCCAACTTTTAACTTCATAAACTACCCTACCCAGACAGAATGGAGAATGGAGGCGTGTCGGAGTCCAGCCTTTTGCAAGAGACAAGTTGGAGACCATACTAGCACGGGAGGCAAGTCCCGTGAGGGAGTCGCAGCCGGAACCCAGAGTGGGAACAGACAGAGCCCGGGCTGACATGGGAGATGATCCCGGAGATGAGTCGAGGACTGTAGCCCGGAGCGGGAGGCAGTCCGAGCCCAAGCCAGCCTGGGAGATGAGTCCAGAGGTGAGTCCAGGCCAGAGGCCGGCAGTGGGAGGTAGCAAGGCCTCGTGCTCTGAAGGCCGGCGGGCACAGACTCTGAAAAAAGACTATAATTTAAGTACTTTTAAAGATACTTTTAATTCTTATTCTGGACTTTGAGTAAGTTGAGTACTTTTTAAAACTTTGTATTGCAATGCTAAACTTTTTTTTAAAAAACTCTTTCAATTCTGTAACAACAGTTAAAGTATCTGTACCTAGGTCCCCTGTACCTAAAATCGCACCAAAGAGGTGACATTACAAACTTTTTACTGCACTCATATGAGTGCACATGACAATAACGCCTATTCTATTCTATTCCTGGAGTATGGTGCCTAAAATTCAAAGCTGTATGCCAAACAGCTCACAAGCAAGGCTGTGTATGACTAAACATAATTTATTCCTGAGAAAGCAAAGCAAGTCCATCTAAAACATTCAAATCAAGTCTTGACCTTGCCTTCCATGTCAGTATGAATAGACATGGAATGCAGCAATTTTATTATTTTATTAATTACGGAATACATAGTCCCTGATCTTCTAGTCAACACTGGAGAGGGTGCACCTGCTGCTGACTTATCATTTGACCTTGGAGTTTTTACAACTTTATTCCACCTCTAGCAACAAATAAGTCGCAACGTAACCGCAAAGCCACACCATTTTTCTTCACAAACTGAAAACATTTCGCTCAAGTCCTGTCTTCAGTTCATTGACGTACATTGTTTCAATACGGTCATCACCTTTGACACCAAACTTCCCTCACTGACCACAGTTGGCAGGGGTAGGGGGTGGATTTGAGGGTGCCAGGGCAGTGGTGGAGTTGAACATTGCTGCAACTGGCACTGTGCTTTGACATGCCAGCTAATTTATTGAACAGTCATGTTCTTTAGTAGAACTCTTCAGAAGAAGGGTAAAGCCTAAGAAAATCAGTGTACAAACCAAAGTGAGCATATGGTAATAAGTCCAGATTTCTTTATTTTCTATGACAGTGGAATCAGAAAGCTGGAAAACAAAGTAGCAGTCCAAGCAGGGGAAGTTTTGCAACTGGAAGTTTAATCTTCCAGCATAAATAGCGCATGTACACAAGTCACGGCTTCCTCTGGAGGCTGCTGCGCATCAGTGCTTCATGCTAAGTAATTCACTGTTGTCAATTCTGGAGAATCTGGTCAGTGTGTTGTAAGAACTGATCATGAAAAGTTCTGCATTAGAATGAATTAAAGCACTGATTTTAATAATAATTAGCAGTCATCTAGACACAGAAAACAGTTTCTGCAATGAGATATGCTTTTCACAAACATGTTAACTAAAGCAGCAAACTACTTTTATGCAGGTTATATATTCCAAACCAAAGTTAAAACTATTGAATTCTATGAATACACCAGTAAAGAATCCGTTTATTATGCTAAGTAAACTGATGTTAATATCTAACAAATCTAATATCATGTACCAAAAGCAGAAAAACTGCTTTGATTATTTAAATATATTTTTGATCCATCAGCACACTGCAGTGAACACTTTCAACTAGACTTTCATTTGTGTTCCATTAGTTGATCTTTTGGTTTCATTGAAATCTAGTGAACTATGCTGACGATTAACAATATCTTACTTACAAGTAAAGATTTGTTGGTGGTTTTCCCGAACAGAAAAACTTTCTGCCATACCACAATCAGGTTGATTTTTTTCTGTTCTAAAATTTTTTGCCCTTACAATCAGTTTGAAGCTTGATTTTATCCAAAATCGGTTTCTTGTCAGCATATAATAACATTAGAACCAACTGGCAGCCAACTTTTATTATCCTGGGTCTTTTTCCTATGCTCCTTGTGATGGTTATAAGCAATGACATGTTCCTAACCCCCCCCAACTAAACTTTTCTATTCTTCACTAGCAAAACCCCAGCTGAAATCAATAGCTATTCATGAAGGAAACTGCGATTATAAGTTCACAATCCAAAACCAATAGTCATGCACCGTTTCTTAGTTAGAAAACTGCATGAGATTTTTTTGTTTTAAAAAAAGAACAGAAAAGACATTTTACAACTAAACAATTTTTACAGAATGAAATCTAGTTCTTGCAATGCACCACCACTTAGTAGTAGGATTCATGCAGGGTCAGATTGTTTAAAAAAAGTATAATTTTATAGCAAGTAGTTGAACTTTAATTGTGCTGAATTTTTCTTTAATTGAAGTTCAGAGGTATTACACGAGGTGTTATTAAGCTACAGCATGAGGCAAATGTTGAGGAACATGTTTGAATTTTACTGACCCTCTTTTATTCGATACTGGATAGTCACTTTCAAGGCCTTTTCCATCCTTCCCACTTTGCATTTCAGTTAGCACAATGGCACAAGTGAATAACTCTATTCACAAAGCTATAATAGAGCTTCATAGCGCAAATTAGGAAAGTGAACAGTGCCTTCTATATTATCTCACACCAAAGGCTATAGGAATTGGTGAGGAATTAGTTACCCATTCTGAACTGCAATTTTCAATGAAATTCAATTGAACAACAGAAGAAAAAACAGGTGTTTTTTTTTGTATGACTGCATGGGTTCTGAGCAAACTCAATGAAACAGTTTGGGCTTGCTCCCAAGTCAGACAAGACACTTGCCTTTGTTCGTTGGAAGACTGCCTTTGGGTCCAGGGTTTTCGTTTTTCCAGGATTATTCTTATTGGTTTTGATCCAACAAATATCTTCACAACGCCTGAAACCCCACTTGCGTAGGCACTAGAATCAATAAAATGTGAATTATGCATAAAAATATAAAATCTCTAAAATCAGGGCTGATAATTGTAAACTACATACTTGAGTACATTTTGATTTTTTTTTTTAAACTCAGGAACTTGCCAGTTTAACAAAATAAGACACCTTTCAATAATTAATTTAGCTATAATGTTGATAAGATTTATTGTCAATTGCATCATATAGTCACCGCAATAACAAAAAGCAGTTATATTCAAAATACAAGTATATACTTTCATTATATTGAAATTAGAGTAATGAAAATGATCTGGGAAAAAGAAAAAACTCGCTTAAAAACTTCAAACTATATAAAAATATTAATGAAAATTCTTATTAAAAGCAGTTCAAAAAATGTTAACAATTGCAAAACATGCATCAGGGTTTACGAAAGGAAGGAGTCCTTAGGGCTAATAATTAAAATGTGCAAACTTCTAACAAATGTTTGAATAGTGGAATGTTATTCCTTGCAGTATTAATAGCAGATTTTCAGAAAAGGAATTCTGTCCACTGAAGAGGATGTATTGCTGCTATTTATTAATAAAGTTTACTAGATATGAACTATCTTGATGGAAAAAAATTGGCAGAAGACGATTGTTTTTAATATATAAAAATTAATTGAAAATGCAGAATAATATGTTCCTGCTATCTTGATTAAAAAAATTTGTTGATGAAAATGTTAGACAAAGAACAGCATACTAGATAGATCAGGGCAAATTGTGCACTCAGCTCAAGACTCAATACACTCCATCCATTGATGGCAAACAATTGGTCAGCAGTAAACCAGACATATTTATCATATGAATAGACTATTCAGTAAATGAAGGATCTTTCTGCTACAGATTGCTGTTGCTTTACAACTTACCACTCTTCCAAGGTCGAGACCATCCCCAGAACCACACCACAAGAAGACAAATGATCTTGGAGCTGCAATTTCTTCAATTTCCAGCTTCATGATCTATCGGGGGAAAACAGATTGCTATGAAGATGCTTTCTTCTCGAGTTAAAAATAACTACTTGCAAGAAGTTTCTTCAACATCATAAACTAATTCTTCATTATTCATGAATACATTTTTAATTTGTTTTCTTGCCGGGTACAGACTTGAATTCACCTCCTAGCCTTTTGTGGACTATTTGGTTACTTTTCTATAACCTGTTTCCATATGAGGTATGATTTCCACTCAAGAGCGTTTCTTTAATGTTAGCTTGTAGCAAAAATCATTTATTACAACAAATGAGGGCAAAGGTATCTTTGCACAATGGTATCCAATATTGAAGTCATGTTTACAACTGTACGAGAGCAAGACAAAAATGGGCAAAAGTAAACATGTAACTTGATAGGCGTCAATCATGAGATTACGACAAAAAGAACCTCTTGATGTTCCCCTTGACTGTTTTCCATCAGTTTGCTGGAAACTCAGTATTCTAGGGTCAACAGTTTCACATTCTGCTTCCACGTTCCTTTGCCGTCCCGCTGGTCATCCTGTAGGTGACAGTCAGCCAGCAGAAAGCAGTGTTCAGAGAACAACACCGGCTTGACATCAGTGGATCTGATTGAGAACGCTAGTTGATCAGCATAATTTGGCTTATTTTGTTGCTACAAATCTTTCACAGTTTACAATTGCTTTAAAAAACCCATTAACATTACTAAACGATATCAGAACTCTTCCTTCATTTCAGTTGTCGTGCCTCAATATTTTTACATGTATGTTATTTGTTCTCAGAAGCAAATGCTAACAGCAAATAAGTGTGTGTGCTAGTTGCACAAATTTCACTTCAAAACTATTTTAATGAAAAACCTTTCCATATTCAAAACATGTAATATGAAAATTCCACTGAGGGTTTCTACGTGATGAGGCAGGGGCCAAACCTGTGACCTGCCTGTAATCAGCAGAGAAGTAGGAAATGTGGCCCACATATGTTTAGCACCTGCAGCACTTCACTCGAGGTACAGAATGAAATCATTGTCTTTATGCCTTGAGGGACAAAGTCTACCTTGTTTTAATTACAGCATTGTCACAAAAAAGAGTGCTGCAAGATAAACATGTTGGACCGCCCTGCCAACTTCTAATTGCCATTCCATTCTAGAAGATAAACTAGAACAGAAAAGTCAAACACAGTCCAACTTACAGTTCAGTGAAACCACGTCTCAAAGGTTAGATGTTCTTGCTTTAGCAGACAGCATCTTTATCAGACTGCCAACCAGAACTGTTTTATACTTCCTCTGAAACTGTGTTAGAACTCTGTCCCCAAGGACATTAAAACTCCTGCACCATGCCACATCAAGGAATTCTTGGACATTATTATAGTGAAGCTAGTAGAACTGCCTGCACAACAGGCACCCTTTTCCAGTTTAGTCATGCATGAGAATACAGAACCGATCTTAACTGAAACAGCCTGGCTTCTCAACCCACTGCCATTCTCCAGTAAAGATTTTCCCCGACTCCAGTGTCTGCAGATTCAATCCACCACAAAAAATGACAAAAATTTTCTGCCCAACGATATGGCTCTCAGGTAGCTGAGCAGAGTCAGTCTACGTGATATAACCAGAGCCTTCGGACCTTCAGTAAGTGGCAAGGTAGGGTGCGCAGGGGTCCTTGTCCCTGCAATAAATTGATACCTAAAGCCTGAAGAAAGCCATTTTATAGTTTCCTCACCAGTTGAGGTAAACATTTGCTTTTAACCAGGAAGTCAGAGACTTTATAAAGTTGTGAATCAGTCCTTCTGTGTTTCCTGCAGTCAAGAGACAGTACCTGGAGAAGAGAGATTAAGGAGCAGCAAGTCCTGGCAAGCCAAAAGAATCATCTCAGCTAATTGTGGTGTCAGGGACCATTGAACTAACCTCTCAGCTTTTCCTATTACCCATAACACCAATGTATTTTTTCCTGTATATGTTTCTATAAACATGTATATTTTTCTTTTGATTGAGATGGAGGGGAGAAATGGAGGAAAAAACTATAAAGGGCTTACAGTTTTAATCAGCAGCGTTATATGCTAACAGTTCACAGTTGTATACTTGTAGCTAGAATTTATTTGCTTTAATAAATAGTAATTCCTGCTAAGTACAGAAACTCGATTGGTGTTTTCTGTCAACATGGACAGGTAAACTGGGCACTTTTGTATGCTTTGATAAGATCTTTAACTTTTGAGATGACTCTAGAACAGCAGGACTTGATTGCCAGTGCGCTAGCCAAAAACAAGACACGCTATAAAACTCACTAATTTTAGCACTTACAAGCTAAGACTAAGCAGGTCTGCTTCCTGTTCTTGAATGCAAAGTGAATAAATTAACATGCAACTGCAAAGCTCATTTTCAAATATTAAGTGAAGGTTTTAGTGTGGAAGATTAGGTGAATGTAGACACCTAAACATATCAGACACATATTTCCATTTCAGCTCTGATCAAATAGGCAAGATACTGCTATTTGTTTTTCTGACTATTACTGTTTATAGTTCTTCTGGCTCTTGGAAAATTCAAGTATCTCCTCATTTGTCAAATGGGCTGTATGGGGAACTTCTGTATACATCTTTGCATCCATATTTCAAAAGGCCTCTATTTTCTCCTGAAGATCTTTACATACTGTCCAGTTTCTGAAGCATATAAGAAAGCAGGTAGAATGTAGCATCTTCATTTTTAAACCTTGTTACAAGATTGTGCTCGATTGATGTTAACACATCCTTCACTTCCATAAAATTCATTCGGGGCTATCTCTGTCCTTCTAACTTATGCATCACAAACGTATAAAACGTGCTGTTATCCGGAGTTAAATTAACCCAGATGGTATTTTATGTAATAAGAGTTTGATGCTTATGCTTTAGCACACTAACAAGATTTATGCTATTTTACACTGCTGTTTTGATACTGCCATTAAAAGCAGGTAACAAGGGATGATGTGGACATGTGACTTTTTGCTTGATACTTATTTTATCATCTTTTTTAACCTTTTCTTTAAAGTGCCGCTAGTACAATATTTCAAAACCACCTGAATTTCAAAGTCGTAGACTCAAGTGTCAATTTATGTTTAGGTACGAACTAGTAACCTTGCCCTTTTCCATTCACCATTAATGTAAATCATTGGTAAAGCTATAGGAATTTGTCAAGCAGTTGCCAAATGAACCAGCACGTTCAGTTTACCAACGCTTCAGGTAGATTTGTGCTTTCTCCCCCTCTTTAAACTTGGACGTTGATTTAAATCAAAGAATAAGGAAAGTAATTTTTTTTAAAATCAGGAAAGTAAAGCAGCAAGTGAATTAATAAGAATATTGCAGCAGCGCGACTACACACAAATGTCGATTTCACCAGAATGCAGTGGAATTTGTGGTGTGATGATTCAGAGAGATGGGGATACTTTATGATAAAAATAACTGAAAATAAGAGCTAAAGTAGTTTAGATGACTAAGTAACAGTAGAAGTCTGAAGAATACAAGTTTAATAGATTAAACAAGATTGACTAAAAAGCAAACTACAAATAGTGATATCAAAACTCAAAACGCGAAATAAAAAATACATAACACAGATGCAGGCAATTGATATGCTGCAGCTGTAGTACTTAATGAATGCTAGTGTGGTCTACAATGACCACATCTGTCATGAAATATTTGAAATTCAAGGAATTGTGGTTCAGAATTGATAGTTTGGGGTCTGAGTTTTGCATACTGCAATGCTGTATGGAGGGAGAAGGTGGTGGCTATCCGGACATTTTATTCTAAGATGCAGTCACTCTGCTTAGATCAAGGACGTCAGATATGGTCAGGAATAAGAAGGTGTCACTATGAGTGAATTCGATATGGGGACCCAGAAAGCAGGACTAGAGGAGCCCTAAACTTGCCCGACAGGTGCAAGGTTTGTGCAGCCTATGTGGTTAAGCATAAGGGACGCACGGAGACTGAGCAAGCATATTGCAGCATTATTATGCAGAGAGCATTCCAGTACAGAGGTAAAAAGGAATGCAGTGACGTTTAACACTGTACTTATGAAAGCAGATTCTGCTGTCTTTAAGAGAGATTGTCTGCCCATAGCCGATGTTGCCTGTTCAGTTCCAAGGCTAAGGACTTCTTGGGGCTGGAAAGAAACTTGGCATGGGATGAGAAGGTCCAACAATTGTGGTCCATGTACTGTTGACATAGATATAATTAAGATGGAAGTTCTTCTGAGGGAACATGAGCGGCTAGGGGCTAAATTAGAAAGTAGAACTACAGAAGTTCTCTGGGTTATTATGTGAGCCACGAGAAAATTGGAAAAGGTCCAATTAAATTTAAAGGTTGAAGGTGTTGCTCAAAGATTGGTGTGGGAGAAATGGGTTTCAATTCATGGGCACCGAGACTTAGGAAAGGGAAGCTGTTTTATTCTGTTAGCTTTACTTGAATTATACTGGGATCCATGTCCTCATCAATTGAATAACTAAGACTATAGATAGGACTTTACACTAAATAGTGGAGGAGAGGGTTTTAATGTGTGAAAATTTAGAAAGATAAAGAAAAAAGAAATAACAAGGCAATAGTGCAGGATAACACTATGGGAACGGTAACAAGGAATAAACAAGAGTATATATAAATAACAGTATGTCAGCAAATAGGATCAGAATTGGCAAAATGGTTAAACAAATTTCTAGGCTCTTACTTGAATATGCACTGCATTCAAAATTAGAATAGTTGAAGGCACGAATCAAAACAAGTATGATCTGCCAGCTGCTACAGAAATACGGTTACAAGGTGACCAAGGCACATTTAGTGACACATGGCATTTCAGAAGGACAGGCAGAAAGAAAAAATGTTGTGGTCTCTCTCTTAGTAAAATATAGGATCAATAGGGTAGTGAGAAATTACTGTAGTTTGCAAGACTAGAGTAGAATCTTTGTGAGTCAAAATTTAAAAAAAAATCACAGGGAAATAAATCACTGATAAGAGGAGCTGAAATGCTCCCAAATAATCATGACACAGTAAGACAGAAAATCAAGAAACAAATCAATAATCCTGGGTGGCTTTATTCTTTACATAGATTGAGAAATAAAGCTGGTAGAGGTAACCTTGAAGACAAGTTCAATCAATATATTGTTCTAAGAAACAGTCAGTATTTCAAGAAACCAACCAGGAAACAGGATAATTTAGATTTGATAATATTTAATGAGACAGGATTGATTATCTGATCTAATAGCAAAGAATCCTTTAAGGAAGACAGTGACTATAAAACAATGAATTTCACTTCATTAGGAGAACAAAAATCTTTGTTCTGAAACTAGTGACTAAATTTAAAGGCAATTATAAATTTAAAAAAATGAACTTGGCTAAAGTCGGCTAGGGAAACAGTTTACAAAAAAAAAAGCTGCTTAGATAAGAAGTGACAGATTCAAAGCAGCAATTTCATAATTCTCAGCAAATATATATTAAAAAGAGAAAATCTACAGAAGGATGAATCATCCATGGTGAACTAAACGTGTTAAGTATAGTATTAAATTGAAAGAGAATGTTTACAATGATGTGAAGCTTAGTGATAGATCAAAGTTTTGAGAAAAAAAATAGAATCCAGCCAAGTATAACAAAGAGAGAGAAAAGAATAAGAAACATAAAATGTTCTTGCTTTGTTTTTGTAAGTATATAAAATAAGTAGTGTAGCCAATGTAAATGTTAGTCCCAGACGGAAGAGCACAGCCCAAATGGAGTCACAGAAATGGAGAAGGGGGTTGAGAAACATTAAAAACTGTTAATACAGTAGACGGCTTTAAATAGTGGTAGAGAAAATGGTGCAGCTCCTATTCCAGTGACATGGCACACGAAAGCAGATGAATGAGCTCAGAATTTGTGCTGCGAGCCACAGTCTCTCATTGGTGCTGCTCAGTTGAAAAGCTGACACAGATGCAGTTTTTAACAGTCATGCAGATCTGACACCTTGCCGTGGAACCGCTTGAAGAATCCTGCAATCTGTAGACTTTAATGAAAGCCTCGCCCAAGGCAATCAATAGGATTCTCCCTCAGAGGAAGCTGACAGAGGGAATTTTCCAAGACCTCAAAGTCTCAAGGTGACTAGAGAGCTCTGGAACTTCCTGGAATTGCTCTTTCCCAGCTCCTCCTTCAATCAAACTCTCCATCCCTGGCTTGCCCATCTCCCCAAATGGGTCACTGTTCCACGCTGTTTCCTGTTGTCTGCTCCCCTTGCCTCCTCCTTCCTTGGTTTGGAGGCTCAGCAAGCAGCTGCTATTCAACAACACTCACTCAGTCTGCCATAGGGCTGGACACTTCACTGTTTTGCAGCTCAACAGCCTTTGAACTGAGAAATTTGAAAACAAAAAAGGTGGGCAGAGAAGTGGAAAGGCAGAAAAGACTTCACCTGACAGGGATAAGGAAGTGGCGGTAAGTCTAAACTCACAAAACAAACGCAGGGAACACTTGGAGGTTTGCACAGCCAAAACAAAGAATTAAAGGGAATGAAGCTCATGGCACATCTCCAATCCACTTACAGGACAATTTGCACCAGCAACTATCACTGTAATGCAAGAATACTATATACTCAGGGATTGGGCTAGGCTAAACCTCCGAGCTTTTTGCCCAGCAGTCTGAGCCTCTGTGGATGCTCAGGACATCCCTGCCTTGCCTTTTTTCACTTTGCCCTCTCAGACAGAGATATTGCTTCTGTCTTGCCTTGCCGTGGTTGTCAGAGGCCTCAGTCAAGTCAAGAAGGATAAGTCTTTGCACAGGGAGTCCAGGCATACTTGGTCAAGGTCAGAAATAAAAATTGTTGCAGAAACTCAACAGGTTTGACAGCATCAGTGGAGGGAAAGCAGAGTTAATGTTTTGGGTACAGTGACCCTTCTTCAGGGCAAGGGCATCCTCTGATATCAGTCCAGGGGTGTGGGCACAGTGAGCCAGCCAGTCAACATAGGGATCCTCTCCTCATTAAGGATAAGAATTTGAGCAGACCACCGCCCATTTTAACTCTTTCTGCACTATTTCTATTAGGAACAGATTTCCTCCAGGAATAAGGGGGGAGCAGCTACTAAATGAGGAAAAAGTGGGTGGAACAGCTGTTACTTTTAGTGCAAGTGAGGCTGGCTCACATTGCTCACACCCCTGGACTTGTATCACAGGCTGCCCTTGACCTGAAGAAGGGTCACTGGGCCCAAAACATTAACTCTGGTGCAAGTGAGGTGGCGCTGCGATGAGTGATTAGCCAGCAAAGAGAGCAGTCAGTGTTAATGGTGTTGGAAGTTGGATGGGTGAGAGCAAGTGATGTTGCAGGCAGTGGGAGGTTACAGTATGAACATTGGTGGGGGAGGTTGGCATGGTTGCAGAAATAGAGTGAGAGTGTGTTATGGAAAGAAGATGGCAGCAATGTGGAGAAAGTCGTTGATCTTCTTATATTGCTGGGCATGCCTCCAGACACTGGAGAGAGCTTTAACTTAAGTGGCGACCCTGGAGTAGACTGCATGCACAATATTCCCTTTTCTGAAAGGTTTTAAGAACTTGGAGGCATAGTTTCAGGATATGGGCCACCTGTTTCCAGTTAAGATGAGGAGCAATTATTTTCTCAGAGGGTTGTGTATCGTTAGAATTCTGAACCCTAGAGGGCTATGGAGGCTGAGACATTGTATATATTCAAAGTGGAGGGAGACAGATGCTTAAGCTATAGAATTTCAAGGATCATGAGCAGCAGGAAAGTGGGTTGAAGCCAACATCATATCAGACACAACTTTAAGTTGGCAAAGGTTGTTCGAACTCCTGCTCCTATTTCTTGTGCTTTCTTTTAAACAGAAATTAAACTATTTCCTGTTTATGCATCTTGTGATTTATATGCATAGTGCTTTGATACAAGCCAACTTACTTCTTTATCCTATCAGATTTTGTTATGCTGTTTCAACTAAACTACTTCTTAATAAAAAGTTAACCTTATAAACAACAATACTTTTTTTAAACATACAAATTTACTAATGAACAAGCCTTAATGGTTTGAAATGGCTTTATGTCCAAATAATTAACTGCAAATTAATTCAGAATACACAACCTTCCCCAACTCAGTCATATTTTATTTGAAAACATTTTCAAATGATAACCTGCTCTACAATGATCATAAATAAAACAAAACATTGTCAACAAATCTACGCAACTTACATCATCCCATGTCCAGCACTTCTCAACAGCTGTTACGCCAGTTTCTCTGTAGTATTCTTCCAAAGGTGGCTCCACCAAAATAACGTCAAACTTGCATTTCAGCTCTCTAATATCAAATGTCTCTAGGTCAGCTGGTAAATACCTATTTACAAGCAAAATTGTCAACTTAATTCTAAGTACATCTGTTGAAGGTACAGTGTATTTCCCCAGTGTAAACATCAGGAATTTGGTCAGAATTGGAAGGCACTTGCAGGATTTCTGTGCAAACATACTACCTGGTGCACAATGCACATATTTGAAAAGTTTTACCTTTTAGCCTCAAAATTTCAGATAGGCCAGGGGGGAGAAAAAAACAAAACAAAAAAGAGGCTGGTGTGGTTAAAAAAAAAAACAGAACTATTGCAATGAACAATTAAAATTAAAAGAAAGAATATGGATCTAAATTTAGCAGTCAACTGTGAAACAAAATCTGTTTGAATTTGGTACAAGTCAAGGGGATTTTCAGGTTTTCAGCAAAACTGGTGTCATCAAATAAGCAAGCTGCCAATCACATTGATGTATTCCACAGACCGCAAAACCGGAACTAACACAGATAGAATTTCTTCACTTTAATTTTTAAAGTTGCAAAATAAATTATGAGAACATACTCAAAGAATTAAAGCAGAGGTCCAAATATCTACCAGCTACACAAAATAATGTCTCCAATGTGTGGAATTTAACAGTGGAGAAAGTTGACATTCTGCAAGTATAAAATTACTCTTTCAGATCCCATGATGCCATTTAGCTAACAAGGACCATAACACACCGTTAAACATCCAGTTAAGCCCCATTTCACAAGATGTAATGTTTTTCATAAGGGATTTAATGGCAAATTAATAACACAGATCGTCAGTTCAATGATTTTTCATTAATAGCACGCTGTTGGGTGCTGCTTTTACAGAAGCATAGGATTATGACATCCTGAGGATGTTAAAGGCACTTTATAAATGTAAAGCTTTTTTTTCTTTTAACAACCCAAAGTGCACAAGTAACAAATATAGTTGAAAATATTATTAAGACCACAAGACATTGGAGCAGAAGTAGGCCAGTTATTGAATCTGCTCTGCTATTCAAGAAATCATGGGTTACCTGAATCCTCAACTTCACTTTCCTGCCTTTCCCCATAACCCTCGATTTCCTATCTGATGAAAAATCTGTCTATCTCAACCTTGAACGTATTTAACAACACAGCCTCAACAGTTCTGTGGCAAAGAATTTGACAGATTCATTACACTCAGGGAAGAAATTCCTCTGTCTGTCTTAAATGGATGACCTCTTATTCTGAGACTATGCCCTCTGGTCCTAGCCTCTCCCCACCAGGGGAAACAATTTTTCTGCATCCACTCTGCCAAATCCTCTAAGAATCTTGTATGTTTCAATAAGGTTGCTTCTCATTTTTCTATATTCCAACAAATATGGACCCAATCTACTCAACATTCCTCAAAAGACAGTCCTTTCATACATGGTAGCCACCTGGTGAACCTCCTCTGGACTGTCTCCAATGCCAGTATATCGTTCCTCAAGTAAGAGACCAAAATACAGGGATGTGCTATCATATGACATTTAAACCTAGACGGCACAGTAGAATAAATATGGGGGAAACAAATTTCTATTTCAGAAACTACTCCGCAGCAAAAGACCTTGTAACTTTTCAGGTTTGAGTGCAGAAGTGATGTATTTTAACTGCACAGGACCTTTAACTCATTTCCCTACAGCTCTAAATGCATGGTAATTTGGACAGTGCCAATATTTGTGTGGATCGTGCTGTGATTTTCACAATATTGCACAGCTCTGCAGCCTAAAGATCTCATCATTACTTCACAGCAAGATCCTTATTTCAGCCTAAAACGGTAACACTTTTCTTCACTTGTATTTTACAGGAGATCAATCATATAAGAATTCCACAAAGCAGTACTCACATGGGGGGAGTGTTGGTTTGGGAAATTAGGTCGTCCTTCAGTCTGATCAGTTCACGGAGTTTAGGGTACTCTTCAAATCTGTCTGCCAGGCCTGTTGTGTTGTTTAAAAAATAAAAAATTAAATGTGAAACTTTTCCTAATGAATTATGGGTACTGATGTTCTAAAAATTCTTCATCAAATACACACCTGAAAATTAATATTATATGAAGTTCATTTCATACAACAGTGAAAGTAGGTTGAAATTTCTAGTTGAGTTGACATAAACTGAATGTTGGTGGGCTTCTCAGTCTTGTGCTGTTCCCTACAGTTCATGTAACATGTGTGTTTTCTATTGGTGTTATCCAAAAAAAAAAAATCACACCCAGAAAGGATCATATTTAGCAAATCTTGGAGTGTTCAGCTCAGAATACTCTGTCCTTTTAGATGTAAGATCGCAGCTGATTTCTTTTTTCATTCATTCATGGAACGTGGGCTGGCTGGGCCAGCATTTATTGCCCATCCCTAGGTGTCCTTGAGAAGATGGTGGTGTGCTGCCTTCTTGAATTGATAGTCAATTTTATGTAGGTTGATCCACAATGCCATTAGGCAAGGAGTTCTAGGAATTTGACTCAGCAACACTAAAGAAACAACAATATATTTCCAAGCTAGGATGGTGAGCATAGCTTGGAGAAGAATTTGCACAGTGTTGTTCCAATGTTTCCAATGCTCCTACCCTTCTAGATGGAAGTGGTTGTGGATTTTGGAAAGTGCTGCCTAACAAGTCTTACTGTAGAAATTTAACATCTTGTAGATGATACACACTGCTGCTACTGTACAAATGCTGCCATGTGGAAAAAAAAGAAGTCCAAAAAAAGAGTCCAAACCTGATCCAGGTCTTGTTGCATTTGGGCATGGACCTCTTCAGTATCTGAGTGGCGAATGGTGCTGAACATTGTGGAATCACCAGTCAATATCTCACTTCTGACCTTTTTATGGAGGGAAGGCCATTTATGAAGAAGCTGAATATGGTTTGACCTAGGACACTACCCTAAGAAACATGCATGGTGAACTCCCATTAGTACTATTACCTGCTTAAAACAGTAAACCGCTGGATCACCCTTCTACCGTTTTGATCATGTCAGTGCCTGGACCCAAGTGTAAATCTAAGCATTTCCAAATGTACTGACTACGTAAATATTTACTTGTCGGACAGAACCTGATGACTAGAGACAAACGGAGATATACTGTCAAAGATGCAAAAAGCCGAATTTCAAAGGGAGCAATCTTTTATTAAAAAATGATGAAAGGGTACTGATTGGTTGGTAAGTTGCCTCTTGATTGGTCAAGTCTTAAGAGATGCAGATTGCTTAAGGGAGGTAATCTCCCCAAGCATTTATTAAAATAAAGAATGTGTAATGTCTGGACAAATTCCTTTGCCTAAACAGGGCAGGTCTCAGCAAATGGATGTTGCTTCCAGCAAACCTAAGTGACAGCTATAATTATGAGCTCCAATAATTAAACTGATTGTTGCCTAATTCTTGGCAATTGGAGATTGTCCAGCAAGAACTGCAACAATCACAATAATATTTAATGCAGACATTATATACTGAATTTTGAAATCTATGGCTGGTTGAGTGCAGTCAATAGTGAGTTCAACGGTGGTGCTGAACTTATGGTCCCTGCTTGCCCGAGTCATACCCTTCTCCATCCCAAAAACCAGCTCTGTTGACATCAGAAGCGGGCATTTCACATCACCAAAGTTTGGGGAATTGGAAAGCCTATAAAATTAAACTCATAACTTTAATTCACAACCCCACAAACTGTAGGACTATTGCGTTAACTTACCAACATCACGAATAAAGTTTTGGGGTCTATGACCTGTGTCCACAAAATGCTGGCAGTAGTCATTATGTGGATTGAGGCTTTGCGTACCCTGATAGAAAAATGAATGGATTAAATAGTTTATACAAAAGGGAAATGCTGCAGCAAAGCTAAAAGTAAAACAGCATGGATAACTATCTTTATTTATGCTATCTTAATAAAAATCTACCAGTAAAATAATAAATTTAAGCAACATTAAAGATTTGAGATATCAGGGCTAAATTTGGAAATACTGCAATCATTTTTCAAAATAAAACCAGTATGGAAAGCATGTTCAGATCTAAATCAACATTTTATGATATTCTGCATATAAGGCAACAAGACCAGAGTATCGTTGCACACCAGTCGCTGACAGTAAACATGCAGGTGCAGGAGGGAGTGAAGGAGGCAAATGGTATGAAGGCCTTCATAGCAAGAGGATTCAAGTACAGGAGCAGAATGTTTCTGCTCCAACTGTACGGGGCCTTGGTGAGACCAGACCTGCGATACTGCGTACAGTGCTGGTCTCCTTTTCGGAGGAAGTATATTCTGGCTATGGAGGAAGTGCAACAAAGGTTTGCCAAACCGATTCCTGGGATGGTAGGACTGATGTCTGGAGAGACTTGACCAGTAAGGACTTTATTCACTGAAGTTTGCAAGAATGAGGGAAAATCTCATACCTGACTAAATGCAGGGAGAATGTTCCCAATGACCAGGGAGTCCAGAAGCAGGGATCACAGTTTAACGATACAGGATAGGCCAATTAAGACTAAGATGAGAAATTTTGTCACCCACAGAATCTGTCCCAGCTTAATTACAATTGCACTTTAAATTGCAACTGTCCCGCCTTTGCCTCTCGCAATAATGTAAATTAGAGCAGGAATAGATCATACACTCCATCGAGCCTCTCCATTATCCAGTACAATCAAGGATCGTATTCCGATTCAACTCTTTCTTTCCTTCCAGCTCCCTAATCTCTCGTTTCCCAAAACATCAAAAATCTGTCTCCGGTGTAAATACATTCAACGACAGTGGATTCACAGCACTCTGACAGAGAGTTCCAGAGTTTCAAAACACCAAGTGAACAATTGTGCTCTCACCTCAGTCCAAGATAATGATTTCTAATTCCAAGACTGCAGCTATTTGTTCTAGATTTTACAACCAGTGGGAATAACCAGCATCTACCCTGTCAATTCCTTTGAGAATGTTATATTGTCCTTGTTTATCAAGATCAAAACCGTATGCAATATTCAAGGGTGTGATCTAAGCAAAAAGTTTGCACAATTTCACAAAGACGTTTTCATTCAAACCCTTTGAGAAAGGTCAAGCTTCTTAGTCGCTTACTGTAGCTGACTGCAAACTTTACGTTCCTTTTATTAGCAGACCCCAAGTTCCTTTGTACATCAACTTTTCCAATTTCCTTTAAAACACATTCTGCTTTTCTGTCCTTTCAAATCAGAAGTAATAACCTCACCCATCCTCCATGATACTTCCACCTGCCGCCCTTCTGTCAACTCATTTGACTTATACAATTCTCTATACAGTTTCACTGCTCACAGCATACATTCCTTTTAGAGACTATTTATACAATCAACCTTTGACATCTTATCACTCATACATCTGTCATTGGCTTCGCTCAAGATTCTTGTTAGTGGCTGAGGTACGTCACTTTTGAATCTTAATTAAGTATTCAAACACTCACAGCCTGCATTCCTACTAAGTTTTGTACTGTAAGCAAACATGGATACAATACTCTCAGCTTTTGTTAAATTTGTTAATATAGTTTGTAAATTGCTGCAACCTATGGACTAAATATCCACTATTTCCAGCCCACATCTTAGAAATTTCCTTCGATCTCTGGGTTTTGCTTTCTATACATCAATTAATCTCTGAGCCATGCTAATATATTAACTTGTGTAACAATTTATAAAATGCACTTGAAAATCCAAGTACACTGCATCGACAAGTTCCTCATTATCTAACCTAATAACTATCTCCTCAAAGACATGGAAAAGAAACATGATCTTCCTTTTGTAAAACTATCTTGATTTAGTCTAGTCATACAATTTCTGAATGTATTGACCAGGCTTCCTCAATAAAACATTTTCCAGAGTGAAGGAGGTTGAGAAGCGACCTGATTGAAGTTTATAAAATAATGAAAGGTATAGATAGAGTTAATGGTAGTTGTCTTTTCCCTAGGATGGGAGATTTCAAGACTGGGGACACATTTTTAAAGGTGAGAGGAGAGAGATTTACAAAAGACACGAGGGTCATTTGTTTTTAATAGAGGCTGGTTCACATGTGGAATGAACTTCCTGAAGAAGTGGTGGATGTGGGTACAATTACAACATTTAAAAGACATTTTGAATAAGCACATGATTAGGAAAGTTTGAGGGATTTGGGCCAGGAGCAGGCAGATGGGACCAGTTTAGTTTGAGATTATGTTTGGCATGGACTCATTTGACCAAAGTGTCCGTTTCCGTGCTGTTAGAATCTAAGACTGATGATAGGTTAATTGGTCTGTAGTGCTCCATTCTGTTTCCCTCCTTTCCTGAAAGTGTGTCACATTTTCTAATTTCCAATATGCTAGGACAATTTGAGAATTTTGGAAATTCATACATTAGTATATCCATTCCTTCTTTAGAGCCATATGATTTCGGTTATTGGGTCCTGACACTTAGTTGGGCTTAAGCGTCCCAAGTTTCTCCAGTATCCATTCTCTGCTTCAATTTCCTCAGATTTATTTTGTAGGTTACACTCCCTTTCAGGTATGCAATTTGCAGTTTTTTTTTAGTGAAGATCGATGCAAAATATTTGATCAATGTTTGTGTAATTTTCTCATCCCCCAAATAATTTACCCCACCTCTGCCCCTAAGGAACAAACTTTACGTTAGCCATTCTGTTTTTCAGATGCCTTTAAATGCTTTATCTTCCTCTTACATGCCATCATATTTCCCCCCATCCTCCCTCCACCCATTAAAATTAACTTTCTGGTAGCCCCTTGCCGTTTTCTGAAACAGTCCCAAATCTCTTTGTAACATTATAAGCCTTCCATTAATCTAATACTATTATTATCCTCAGTAAGCCACGGATGGATTTTTCTTGTTTTTTTTTAAACAAAAAAATTTGGTTGAACATTGCAAGCTTTAAAAACAAAATGTTTTTTACTATTTAGTAAATAAGTTCCTTTTAGAGACTATTTAGCCACTCAACCCTTGCCATCTCACCGCTCATACATTTGTCATTGGCTTTGCTTAACATTCTGGTTTGTGACTGAGGTCTGTCATTTTTGAAATTTAATATGGTTTTCAACTACATTATGCTTATTACTGAAGACCTGGAAAGTCTAGTTGAAAGAATAGCACATTTAGCTTCAATCCAAAGTTTCAAAAGGAAATTGGATAATTAGCTGAAGCGAACATATTGGCAGGGCTGGAAGAGGAGGGCGGGAGAGTGGGACTAGCCAAATTGCTCTTGTGGAAAGATATGCCTCTTTTAGTGCTGTAACTATTCTGTGATTTTGAAAATGACTTGGAGTTATTTTACCAAATTATACAGTAAACTTATGAATATGCTCAGAGGTATTTTCAGCTGAAGAAGTTAACAACTCCTAATTTTGCTTCCTAAAAACACTGCAATCCGTAAATTTTCCATGCCACTTTTCCAGTTGTTATTAGGGCTCTGTACTTACAGTAGGTAACTTTCTTTGGGTATTCTACGTTATGGTCCTCATTCACGAAAGCGTTGACACAAGCATTATTTGTCATTGTTAAGGAGGAAAAGCACCGAAACAATACCTCCAACAGTTTCACACACATTCCAGGTAACCTTGAAATAATGTGAATTTATCTTTATAAACAGAGATTATAAAGGATTTCTGAAGATAAAAGGCTCAGATAAGTGTATCAATCTAAATCACATCTCTGCAAAGAATTCTATTAAGCAGCCACCTGGGGGAAACAAAATATTGAAAACCTGAAAATACTGCTCAATTTGCATGTCCACTATCTACATTAAAACTAAATACACTTACAATCAAATCACCATTGGATTACCATGCAAATACTATTACCTAAAGCAAATTCAAGTTTCGTGATTATGAATTAACTTGCAATTAGTTCTCCCACATATTTATAAAACAAAATCACTAGTATGTGCTGAACCAACATGCACTGACAAACCTAACCCCACATCTCGAGCTAGGTGCTGACTATCATAAAGATCTTTAAGTAAGCAAGTGAAAATAATTAGTCATTTCCTCTGGAGATCCTCAATATCTCCCTTTTGGTAGGTTATATTTGCAGGTATTTAGCAATCAGGATTAATAGCTCTTCCTTAACATCACTTTAATTAATGTCAAATTCTGGACTGGCAGGATAGAATGAGAATCACAATATCAGCTGGTGGGGATCTTGATCAGATGGGCCAATGGGCCGAGGAGTGGCAGATGGAGTCCCAGGTGGACAGGATAGTGAAGAAGGCGTTTGCTATGTTTGCCTTTATTGGTCAGTGCATTAAGTATAGGAGTCGGGAGGTCATGTTGCAGCTGTAAAAGACATTGGTTAGGCCACTTATGGAATACTGCATGCAATTCTGGTCTCCCTGCCATAGGGAAGATGTTGTGAAAGTTGAAAGGGTTCAGCAAAGATTTATAAAGACGTTGCCAGGGTTGAAGGGTTTGAGCTACAGGGAGAGGCTGAATAAGCTGGGGCTACATTCTCTGGAATGTTGGATGCTGAGGGGTGGCCTTATAGAGGTTTATTAAATCATGAGGGGTATGTATAGGGTGAATAGCCAAGAGTTTTTCCCCCAGGGCAAGAGTTCAAAACTACAGGGCATAGGTTTAAGATGAGAGGCGAAAGATTTAAAAGGGACTCAAGGGGCAACTTTTTCCACACAGAAGGTGGTGCATGTATGGAACTAGCTGCTAAATGAAGTGGGGGAGGCTGGTACAATAACAACATTTAAAAGGTATCTCGATGGCTATATGAATAGGAAGAGTTTAGAGGGATATGGGTCAAATGTTAGCAAATGGGACTAGATTAATTTAGGATATCTGGTCAGAATGGATGAGTTGGACCGAAGGGTCTGTTTCTGTTCTGTACAAGTCTATGACTCTATGACCCAAATGCTTTGTTCACGTGCACTCTGGCAAAAGAACTTGTCTCAGACATAGAATCTGAAGACTGAATAGCATTCTTTGGCACTAAGATCAGAGAAGGAAAAGTTAGTAAGACACAGAACTAAAAGCCCTTTATTTGATTACTGGCAGCAATTACAACAAGGTATGTTAAGATGGTAAAGAAATTGTGGTAGACATGTACGAACATAATTCAGAAATCTCAACAAAACTTTACTTCATTGACAAAGAAAACCAGCCTAATGACTAATTAATGAAGAATGATATCAAATTAAAAAGAAAAGCCTTAAAATGCTACAAAGATTAGTGGTAGGCCAGAAGATTGGGAAGAGTTCAGAAACCAGAGGATGACAAAAAAAAGAAGAAAATTAAGAGTGGGAGAGAAAAATAGCAAGAAAAAATAGATAGTAAAATCGTTCACAAATATATAAAAAAGATTGGGAATGGGAAATTAAGAATGGGAAACAAGAAACAGGAGAGATTTTGAACAAGTATATCATATCTATCTTCACAATAGAATACACAAAAAGCAATCAAAGATAGTAGAAAACTCAAGGTGCAAAGAAAGGAGGAAGAACTTTAAAAAGTCACAACCAATGAGGATTGCATAACTAACACAGTCAGGATAAATGTGTTTCGTGCACCCAGATCTATCTGCACTGGACTTTGGACTCTGCCTTTCGATTTTTCCCAAACCTTATGCCTTCCTATATTAAACTTCATCAGCCAAGTTTTTGTTTACTCACTGAACCTATCTGTATCCCTTTGCAGATTCTTTATGTCCTCATTACATCCTATCTATTTTTGGTATCAGCAGCAAATTTGTATATATTACATTCTGCACTGTCCCCTAAGTCATTAATACAAGATAGAAAATAAATGAGACTCTAAGATATATCCATGTAGCATTCCCCTCATTACATCTTCCCATTAATCCTATGTGTCAACCAATCCTCAATCAATACTAATACATTACTCCCACTGCCGCGAGCTCCTATCTCATGCAATAATCTTTCTGCGGCACCTTAATGTCTTCTGAAAATCAAAATACACTCCATCTATCAGTTTGTCTTTATCAATTCTGCTTGTTATAGCAAAGACTTTAACAAATTTGTCAAACACGATTTCCCTTTTACAAAACATTTTCACTCTGATTATGTTAAGTTTTTCTAAATGTTCTGCTATTTCTTCTCTTTATAATGAACAAGATTTTTCTCAACAACATATTAGGCTAACTGACCCACAGTTCCTGCTTTCTGTCTCTCTCCCTTCTTGAGTAGGGCATCACATTTAGCAGTTTTCCAATTCATTGGAACCCTCCCATAATCTAATGAGTTCCGGTATATATTAACCAATGTCTCAATTTCTGCTGCCACTTCCTTCAAAACTCTTGGCGGTAGGCCTCCAAGATGTGGTGACTTATCCACCTTTAGTCCCATTAGCTGTTGAATACTTTGTTCCTCACACGACTGTTACAAGATCTTTCCTCCCATTAGCACCTTATTTGTCATCTTTGGGGTTTGTATCTTCCATTATTAAGCCCGGTGCAAAATATTAGTTTAAATTACCTGCCATTTCCTCGTTATCCAACCTCAATTCACCAGTTGCATCCTCAAAGTTTCCCACACTTTCTTTAACTACTCTCCTTTCACATACCCATAGAAACTCTTGACTTTGATTATCAATTTTCTCCCTCCACAGGCAGCCCCCAGGTTGCAAACGGATTCCACTCTGTAGTCCGTTTGTAAGTCTAATTGTGCGCAAGTCAGTACATAATGCAGGAAAATGTAAAACAGCTGTTCATAGTACAAGAAATGTTCGTATGCTTTGTCTTTAAAAATTACACCCCTGTATGGGGCTGTTTGTAAGTATGAGCATTCATAAATCAGGGATCCCCTGTATTAGCTTTTTAGTCATATGCTGCTGGTTTTTAAATTTAAAAAAATCACAATCTTCTGTTCTACCACTGGCTTTCATCACTTTGTTCCCTTTAGTTTTTGATTAGACACTCTCCTTGATCACCTTTTTCTTTTAAAAAACCTTGATTCTCATCAAGTCCCCTTTTTTGACTGTAATAATTTTTTGCTGAGCATTATGAAATATCTGCTTTGATATCTGTCACTGCTCATCCACTGAGATTCCCCTTAGTCTCTTTTCCCAACTCGTTTTAGACATGTTTCGTCATAGATCAGAATGAAGCAGTGAAAGGAGCCAAATAGATAACGTTATGATCCCAGTTGATGTTATCACTTGTTAAGTCAGATAGATCCCTGACTGAAATCTGGTTTCATAGGCTATACTTTGCTGCACTTGTTGGTTTTAACGAGGCAGTCTTTCGCTGAAATACAACGACACAATGCTGCAAACTTGTGCTTAACAATGACACAAATTTATTATGCAAAAGAAATGAA
>NC_063332.1:114033938-114046706 GCF_021869965.1 Rhincodon typus
AGTTCTGAGGAAGGATCACCGGACCCGAAACGTTAACTCTGTTTTTGCCTTCACAGATGCTGCCAGACCTGCTGAGCTTTTCCAGCAACTTTGTTTTTGTTCCTAGATATTCAAAATTTTTTTAAACAATTTGGATGAAGAAATTAAGTGTACTATTTCCAAATTTGCTGATATCACAGAATTAGGAGTGTTTGTGAGTAGGGAGGAGGACATAAGATCACTTCAGGGCAATTTGGAAAAGTTGAGTGATTGTGAAAATGCATGACAGATAAAGTAAAACATGGATAAGTGTGATGTTGTCCACGTTGGCAGGATAAACAGAAGGGCAGAATACTATTTAAATAGTAGATAGATTAGGAAATGTTGATGTACAAAGGGACCTGGGTGTCCTTGTACATCAAACACTGAAAGCTAGCACACAGGTTTACAAAGCAGTTAGGAAGGCGAATAGCGTGTTGGCTTTTATTTCTAGAGGGATTTACTACAGGAGCAAAAGAGTCTTTCTGCAGTTGCACAAGGCCTTGATGAGATCACACCTGCTGTACTGTGTTCAGTTTTCCTCTCTGTACCTAAGAATAGTGGGAGTGCAACAAAGGTTCACCAAACTGATAGTAGGGATGGCAGGTTTGTTGTATGAGGAGCGATTGGTTTGACTAGGCCTGTAGTTAGTGGACTTTAGAAGAATGAGAGGGGATCCCATTGAATAAATAAAATTCTGACAGGGTGGAAAGACTGGATGCGATGATAATGATCCCCTGGCCAGGGGCTCCAGAACAAGGAGTCAGAGTCTCAGGATTCCTAATAGCCCATTTCTGACTCAGTTAAGGAGAATTATTTTCATTCAGAGGGTGGTAACCTGTGGAATTCTCTGCCTAAGAAAGCTGCGGAGGTGCCATTGATTTTGTTTGAGAAAGAAGGGAGGGCTCACAACGTGGCATGGTTGTGCATGCTCATGCAATCACACTCAATCCTTTTCTGTTTGCAAGACAAGACCACCCACAATAGGAGGCACGAGCTGAGAACAACAGAGGGGTGTCAGATTAGGCTGAAGAGCTGATCGGGGGGCTCATGACCACCCCGGCATAAATGAGGTAAGAAGAACATCAAGAGATGCCAGTGAGGAAGCTTGCAGTCTGCTTATCCCAAGCATAGGCATTGTCAGACATTTATCTCCATAATAAACTGTGCATGCTCACCAGTTAATTGTCACTTTTCTCCATTCCAGATACCAGCAGCCACCAGGAGAGGACAAAGCAGAAGGAAGTGCTACTTTCCATCGTTAATACCACCTCTGAGGATGATGTCTCCAAACCTGATAGATTTTACTGGCATGGTTGGTCATCTGCACAACAGAGAAACAGATACCCTATTGGATCCACTATCTAGAGTAGGATTGGCATTACAATTCAGTAAGCACATCACTAACGTGTCTCCACTGTCTCTTGCGAATGCATGTCTGAGGTCTCTGAAACTCATAAGCCTAGTGTGAAATGAGGCATTCGACTGAGCCCTATGTAGATAATACATCTTTGGCCATAATTCTCACGTTGCACTGCAAAAACAGGCAGGGGAACATCAGACAGTGCTGTCCAATCCTCTCACTGGACTTGAGTGTAAGATGGAGGAGCTACGTGAGTACTTGGTTGCCTCCATTAAAAAGGATGGCAGCCATCTTTGACACCGAGGTCCTAAAGAACACTCAGCGGCTGCTGGATTACCTGGAATTGAGAGCTACAGCCACGGAAGCACAGCATGGACAATAAGGCAAGGGGGAGAAGCTTCACTGCATCAAATTTCAATGAGTCTCAGAAATATCAGCAGGTACCCATAGGGCTGAGGAGCATTCTGGAAGTTTCATGACAGGACATGCCTGAGATGACTTTCCATTCCCCTTCCTCCGGTCCAATGATCTCTTGACGAAGTAGAAGTTAAATTAGGAAATTTCATTTAATTCCAATGAGTTGCTTTTTCAATAAGATGCTAAATCATGCAGATAAACTTTGTGACCCCTGCAGCTGAGCAAGTCAATCTTCCTCTTGAGGGAGGACAACTTCATTGTAAAATTTTATATTGCCAGCAAGGAACTTATTATTTGACTCTTGTCCAACTAAGATCGATCAAGTGTCATTCCTCACACCTTCTTCCCAAGGAACTGGGGCTGTTAATAAGAATGAGGCCTACAGAATGAAGAATGTCAAGGGAAGCCAGGGGAAAAAAAACCTGAGGTCTCATTTATGATGGATTCCCTTACATTTATGTAGATTTTGAGCATTGATAATTTAATATATACTTTCTGCAGCAATATTGAGAAACTCACCACAGTTTAATTGTTAGGAATAACTTATAGTTTGTAATAGTTAATTAAATGTGAAAGTAAGAAAGCTTTTCAATCATTTCTTTACTGACAAGACGAAATTTGATCAACATTACATGATTCAACTCTAAATATTGTAAAAACATCTGATCATCCAAGGTCACAGCAGGATGAGTCTGGGTCCTGCACAGAACCCAGCATTGACGGCCCATTGATGAAGAGATGGCCCCTAAAGAATGGCGAGTCCTGATTGGTTGGTCTGGTGTAGGTGGCAGTGACGCAGTAGAGGTGCAGATATTGTTGGTGAATCAGCTCAGGATTCATGGCAGAGGTGGCAGAATAAGGACAGTCTCTCTTTCAGTTATATCTTTTAAATTCTTTTCATTCTTAAACTATTCAAAATGGTGCCGGATTGTGGCAACAGTTGAAGCTTTTCATTGTATTTTACTGTATTGTTCACTGTAAAATGCAAGTGGCAGTAAATCATTCAATTCAATTCAATTCATAAAATGCAAATTTAAGCTGATTGGTATTGGTGGCTGAGAAGTCCAACTTCCTTATGTAGTAAAGGCCTCTGTGTGAAACTAATGTCAACGTCCATTTAGCATTTAGCACTGAAAGATGAGAGGCTATACCTGCAGCACAACACCAAACCCTAATTAGTAGATTTGGTTTGTTCTTGATAACCTTCGACCTGCAAACAGATTAACTCAATGGCAGAATGTGATCATTTATCATAAAGACGACCTTTTCATTCATGTGGAACCTTGTCTCTGAAGCAGGTGACAGATTTCCAAGATTTTAATCTGCAATCCACACATGTACAGGTTGGTGAATACGTGATGTTCAATTATAAGGAGAAATATATTGTGAGTTACCATGAGATTCTACTTCATAATATATAAAAATAAGATATCTCTCTTAAAAGGAGATTAAGAAAGTGAGTGGCACATATTTCATATAATGTTTATAAATCTCTAAATTCACGTTAGGCTTTCCATTCTAAAATATCATAATGTCACAACAAAGCTTTTACATCACTTGTGGCTGATGCTACTTCTATGAAAAAAATGATTCTTAGATTCTTTCCTTCAGATTTAATTAGACCCTCCCCTCTTCATCATCTCCATTAGTGTATGATTATTTAACGCCTATAACTATGATGAGCTGACAGCATGTGGCATGTGTGAAACCTGAACCTCAGCACAGTAATGGCACATGTATATAAGCGGCAAATGATACAGCAGTGGGTGGCCAATGTTCCCTCTAAGCTGCACGGGTGAGGCAGCAGTTATGAGGAGAAAGTGCAGGCCACTCCAAGTGGATCTTTTTGAGATATCCCATGTGTATGCAGCCACACAAATAAAATGTGAAGGCAGCACACAATAAAGTAATCAGACTGAGCACAACAAAGTAAACGTAGAAGTATCATTGGTTTCCACGTCTGGGTGGCAGCAAGAACACATAAAAATTCACCACAAAGCATTTAGCATTCTTTTCAACAATCTGCAGCATGGTCTTCATGTTACTTATTCCAATATTGCATGGGAAAGCTGGAAGAATGTTTGATGTGTCTTTCACTGACTATCTCATCCAGTCCCATCATTATCAATCTATTAAATTAAAGCAGAAGAAAGTGCTGGAGAAACTCAGAGTTGGCAGAGTTAATGCTTTGAATCTAAAGACGCTTCTTTGGTTTTTATTATCATTTTATTCCTGCACATCATAGAAGTGACGTAACACTTGTCACAACTCTATTGTTTAAAGGGGAAATCCCAAAATGCAATTTGGATGATGTCAGAGTTGGAAGTGACAGAGGTAGAAGCTACAGTTTGGGAGCAAGACACACAAAGATTGGACCCTGCTTTCATGACACGACAGGAAAGTGAGGATTTTCACCAGAATTCACCAACTGGTTTTATACCTTTCTTACTGTTGAGTTAGCAGTGCAAGTAGGAAGTGGTCTCTTAAGTGGCCATTAATTAATTTTGAAGGAACTCTCATGGTGTCATCTCCTATAAAAGTACTGTGAACAAACCCTTTCCTATACTAGCAGGTGAGGAAGTAGCTGTAACACTGAGGGTGTAGTGCCATATTTCTCAGATTGATTGAGACCTGTCAGTTTCTATTATTTTCATGCTTCACTTTCGCTGGTTGACTTCAGAGTGTCTGGAAACGGTGAACTTGACATTAAATTTAAAAAATCTGTTTTACTATCACTCTAATTGGGAGAGATTAATTGACACCTTCCTCTCCCAAGAGATTGTTTGCTTGTGGCCTAATAAATGGAGTATAACTTGCAAGCGTTCCTATTGCATTATTAATAATATCACTTTTTGCCTTCTCACCCACTCCAAACCCACATTCTCGTGTACATTAACACTCCCCCAATGACTTGATGCAGATGGTGTCCTATTGGTGTATTTACAGTATTTCCCTTGTTATTTAATATTATCTTCCATTTGATGAATGCACCTTATCCTTGACTTTTTTCTCTTTGTTGCATTCTTTCTCCCCTCTTCCACATTTGGTGGAGAAGGTGGCTGGTCAGAATAAGCTATGTGCAACTGACAGTAATACAACAGATCTGTCTCCACAGCAAGAGCATCCTCAGGTTTATTTATCTTCAGATTTCCAGGAAAACTCCACGGGGAGATGAAAAATCTCCAGTCAGTACTTCTTCCTGAAGGCAAATTTAAAATTTCAAGTTGGTGCATGAGGGATCTTGAGGAGAATTTATGTCTGCTAAATCAGAACATTAAACCAAAAAAGACTCACTTCATTTCATACTTTTCACAACCTGAGGACATGCTCAAACATGTTCCAGATGAAGAAGCAACATGGCTTTGATTTTAAAATTCTTATCCTTGTTCTTAACCTCTTCATGACATTGCTCCTCTCCACCTCTGTAATTTTCTCCAGCACTGCCACCCTATGATTCTCCTGCCTTGAGCATGGCTAACATTAACAGCTCCACTGTTGGTGCCCTGTTTTCAGCCACCTTTGGCCCTAAGCTCTGGCAGTCCACCCTTAAACTTCTTCAGCTCATCTCTTATGATACTCCCTGAGATCCAAGACTTTGAACAAGCTTTTGGCATCTGTCCCAGCTACACAAAATGCTGCAGAAACCTTAGTTCTTACAATAGAACTTTCCAAAACCAGGACGTCTACTGGCTGGGAAGGCAAAGGCAGCAGGAACATGTAAAAACCAAACTCTGCACAGTCCTCTGTAGGACACACACCATGTTGGCTTAGAACTATATCACCATTTCTTCACTGATGCTGGGTAAAAATTCTTCCCAACAGCACAGTTGGTGTGCCCATGCCCTGCAATGCAGTTCAAGTAGCTCATGACCACCTCGTCCTCAACAGTAATTATGGACAGGTGATACATTGTGGCCTTGACAGTGATGTTCAAATATTAGGAATGATTTTTTGACTATTGCCTTACTTGGTTTTGTAACTAAGTTTGCTTCATGACATTGTGAAGTGCCTTGGCATATTTTACTCATGAAATGTGCTATAGAAATTCAACTTGTTATTTTAATAGTTATTAAAGGAGCACACAAAACAAAATATACACAGAATATATTAGAACAGAATCTGCTGGATTGGGATGTTCGTAATTACTTAAGACATTTTCCTGCATTTTTCATTTTAAGGTTTTCTGGCATCAAGCTGTTGGAAATATGAACTGATAATGATACGTGCAACTTGGTCTCTGGCACCTACGTCAGTGAAGGGAAAACCGTTTTTCTCCCTAACCAATACGATTAAATGGTTGAGAAATAAGAAGTAATTGAGAAAGAGGATGAAATACAGTGTCACCCTGCACTAGGAGAAATCAATTACCCATCCCTAATCCTGCTGTCATCACCAAGTTAAAAATTTTACCAAATTGTACAAAATTCATCAACTTATCTGTCTTTTAGATAGATAGCATGGATCAGGTTTCTGGAGTTATCAAGGTTGCTATTTGATACAAATAAATAGATTCTAGCTACAGGTAAACAATTCTGAAATGTTAACATATAACCTTAATGGTTAAAAGTCTAACTCCCTTATTAAATGCTCTCTATACACACATACAGACAGACACAAAAAAGGCTACGAAGGATGGAAGGAAAGATTGGGATGGCAGTTCAATGGTCCCTGACGAGAAGGTTTTCAGTGATGATACATAAAGTGGGTTTTTGCTGAAGGAAAGCTTTGGAAAAAATTAGCACCTAATAAATAATTGTACAGTTTTATTGCTCTTTACGGCGATCATCCATTGCAAAGTTCAATGATGGGTTGTCTTATCCTTGAATTTGCTCCTGAATAATAAATATCTGTTGGTCTTACTTATGCTGACATAAACATCACTGATTGGGAGAGAATTTTTCAATGCAAAATAAAGTTATAACCATTCCATTAAAAAAAGTAAACTTTAAGTGTTATACATAAATCATAGAGAGAGTTCTCAAGAAATGTGAAACAAAAGTTAAAGGATCATTCCTGATTGGTCTTGACAGATTAAATATTTTAGAATAGAATAGAAATTTACTTTGAGGTGTACTTTTACATGAAAAATAGTGAAAAGTGTTATAAGTCACCCCACCTCGACACCTACATCAACGATTGAAGTCGTACATAATAAAAAAAAAGGTAAAATTAAGACAAAGTTTATCACAGCCCAGTTAATGGCTCCTGGTTTCAGGGAAAGCCAATTAAGGAACAATGGAATACCCAGAAAAAGCAACTGGGTCGAGATCACCATTTCAAGATGAGGACTCCATGCAGGGCTGCTGGAATACTAGGTTGAAAGCCTCCACTGAAGAAGTCCACCATGCCAGGCCGAGACCGCCACTGGAATACCTGACATCCGACATCAAAGAAGACCTCCACACCGGGACGAGACCTCCACACCGGGACGAGACCTCCACACCGGGACAAGACCACCACACCGGGACAAGACCTCCACACCGGGACAAGACCACCACACCGGGACAAGACCACCACACCGGGACAAGACCACCACACTGGGACAAGGCCTCCACACCGGGACAAGACCTCCACACTGGGACAAGACCACCACCCTGGAACAAGATCCCCACACCGGGACAAGACCACCACACTGGGACAAGACCACCACACTGGGACAAGACCTTCGCACCAGGACAAGGCCACCACACCGGGACAAGGCCACCACACTGGGACAAGGCCTCCACACTGGAACAAGATCCCCACACTGGGACAAGACCTCCACATCGGGACAAGACCTCCACACCAGGACAAGGCCTCCACACCGGGACGCTAGAAGCTACCTTATAGCTGGGCCAGGCAAAGCGTTCCGCAGAAACAGTTAAAAGAATCTTTATACTATCTATAATAATGGGAAACATTTTAAAAAATCAGTAAAAGAACAATAAAAGCGGATGGAGTAGACGAGCTCCTGACTGCGCTGCTACTCCAACAGCATCTTAGTTTAATAGATGGACATAGAAAGGATATGGGTATGACCAGATTAGAAGATACTGTTTTAAAATTGGAGGCTATTCTTTTAGGACAAAGAAGAGGAGATTTGTTTTCTCTCAGAAAGATGTACAACTTTACAATTCTCTGTCTCAGAAGGTAGTAGAGGTCATTGAACAATATTAAAGCAGAAATAGGCAGATTCTTGATAGGCCAGGGAATAAAAGGTTGTCGGGGTTGATGGGAAAGTGGAATTCGAAACAGAAACCAATCAACCACGATGTTATTGAATGGCAGAACAGGCTCAAGGGGCTGAGTAACCTACTTTTGCTCTCATTTTGTATGTTCGCTTGAGGTGTGTAATCTTAACACAGCATATCTGTATGTAGAAACCAAAAGAACTGAGGATGCTGTAAATCAGGAGCAAAAACAAAGTTGCTGGAAAAGCTCAGCAGGTCTGGCAGCATCTGTGAAGGAAAAAACAGAGTTAATGTTTCGGGTCCGGTGACCCTTCCTCAGAACTGATAGTGGCTGGGAAAACGTCAGTTTATATGCAGAAAATAGGGAGGTGGGTGAGGTAGGGAGTAATCGATAGGATAGAGCCCGAAGAGAGAGAAAGACAGTTGGACAGACAAAGGAGTTGCTAACAATCAGGCTGGGAGGGTGAATAGTTGTTAATGGGGACTGTTAGTGACAAACAACAGGGGGTGTGTAGTGGCAGGCTATGTGGTAACAAAGCCTGGTGTGTGAGGTGGGGGGCTGGGACATGGGAGAGTTTAGGCCCTAACATTATTGAACTCAATATTGAGTCAGGAGTGCTGTAGGGTCACCAAGCGGAAAATGAGGTGTTTTTCCTCCAGCTTGCGTTGGGCTTCGCTGGAACACTGTAGCAAGCCAGAGACAGAGATGTTGGCCAGAGAGCAGGGTGGTGCATTGAAGTGGCAGGCAACAGGTAGTTCAGGATCTATTTTGCGAGCAGAACGTAGATGTTCTGCGAAACGGTCACCAAGTCTACACTTCATTTCCCCAAAGTAGAGGAGACCACATTGTGAGTAGCGAATGCAGCAGACTAGATTCTGGGAAGCGCAGGTAAAGTGTTGCTTCACCTGGAAGGTACGTTTGGGCCCTTGGATACTGGGGAGGGAGGAGGTAAATGGGCAGGTGTTGCACCTTCACCGGTTACAGGGGAAGGTGCCGTAGGGTTGTGGGGATGTGCTGGGGGTGAAGGAAGTGTGGACCAGGATGTCCCGGAGGGAACGGTCCCTGCGGAAGGCGGATAATGGAGGGGAGGGGAATATGTGTCTGGTGGTCACATCTTGCTGGAGGTGGCGGAAAGGGCGTGTGATGATCTTCTGGATGCGGATGCTGGTGGGATGGTAGGTAAGGATAAGGGGAACCCTATCGCTGTTGCGGGAGGGAAGAGAAGGGGTGAGGGTGGAAGTGTGGGAGATGAGTCAGACCTGGTTGAGGGCCCTGTCGACAACAGAGCTGGGGAAACCTCGGTTGAGGAACAAGGTGGAAATTTCGGAGGCTCCCTTGTCGAAGTTGGCCTCATCTGAACATATCCAATGGAGACGGAGGAACTGAGAGAATGGGATGGAGTCTTTACAGGAAGTGGGGTGTGAGGATGTATAGTCCAGGTGGCTGTGAGAGTCAGTGGGTTTGTAGTGGATATTAGTGGCCAGTCTATCCCCCGAAATGGAAACAGAAATATCGAGGAAGGGAAGGGAGGAGTCAGAGACAGACCAGGTGAAAGTGAGGGCAGGGTGGAAATTGGAGGCGAAATTGATGAAGTTTTCCAATTCCAGACGAGAGAGGGAAGCAGCACCGATGATATCATCGATGCATGTGAGTTGTGGGTGGGGTCCGGAATAGGACTGGAACAAGGAATGTTCCACATACCCCACGAAGAGACAGGCATAACTAGGGCCCATGCAGGTACCCATGGCAACCCTTCTTACCTGAAGAAAATGAGAGAAGTTGAAAGAGAAGTTGTTGAGGGTGAGGACAAGCTCGGCCAAGCGGAGGAGGGTGGTGGTGGGTGGGGATGGTTCAGGTCTTTGCTCCTGGAAGAAGCGGAGTGCCCTAAGACCCTCCTGGAGGGGAATGGATGTGTAAAGGGGTTGCACGTTCATGGTAAAGAGGAGGTGGTTGGAGCCAGTAAACTGGAAGTTTTGAAACTGGTGTAAGGCGTCAGATGAATCATGGATGTATGTGGGTAGGGATTGGACCGGGGGGAAAAGACTGAGTCAAGGTAGAAAGAGATGAGTTCTGTGGGGCATGAGCAGGCTGAAACAATGGGTCTGCCTGGATAGTCCTGTTTGTGGATTTTTGGCAGGAGGTGGAAACGGGCTGTGCGGGGTTGGGCAACTATTAGCTTGGAAGCGGATCGGGAGAGATCACCGGATGAAATGAGATCCGTAACCGTAGTGGATACAATAGCCTGATGTGCCATGGTGGGGTCACGGTCCAGGGGAAGGTAGGAGGAGGTATCCGAGAGCTGGCGCTCAGCCTCTGCAAGGTAGAGGTCAGTACACCAGACTACAACAGCACCACCCTTATCGGCAGGCTTAATGACAAAGTCAGGGTTAGATCTGAGTGCATGGAGTGCAACCACTCTGCAGTTCCACTTCATCCTCTGGCTCATTAGTCATGCTAACAAGAAACTTTTTCTTTTCCTTCCAGGCATCAAGGCCCACAAGATGCAACAACTCAAAAATGCCCATGGCCCTCTGGAACCTTCCTCTCCCCACCTCCCCTCTGACTCTACGAATTTCGGGCACGACATGACGCCAAACTCTTCTTCCGCCGTCCTCGCCTCCGTGTTCATTTCTTTGGACAAGAGTCCACTCCCACAGACCCCTTTGCCCAACTGCAACACTCTCCCTCCACCTGGACCCCTCCCTCCGGCCTTTTACCTGCACTCGATATGTTCATTGAGAACTGTCGACGTGACATTATTCGCCTCAATTTCACTGCCCCTCTCAACAAATCCAACCTATCTCCCTCCGAAATGACTGCACTCCGTGCACTCAGATCTAACCGTAACTTTGTCCAAGCTGTTCAGTCAGTTTTATAATAAAAAGTCTTTCGATAAAATAAATGTACAACTTGCGCGTGTTAATACTTTTGCAGATATCTCCTGGAAATAGTTAATAGCTTTGTTGGATTTCTTTGTATGTTTCATTTTCTTCCAAAATTTGAAAGTTTTGACCACTTGCATTGCCAGTCCTACATCGCTGTCCACAAACTCCTGAATGATCTGGGAAAATTCTACAGAAGCTCAACAAAAAGTGTCTTTTCACAAGACACATGGAAACAGGCCACTTGGCCCAACAAGTCCATACCAACTCACTGATAAGCATCCCACCCTGATTCACCTCCCTACCCTGTATTTCCCATGGCTAATCCACATAATTTACACATCCTGGGACACTACAGGCAACTTAGCATGGCCAACCCACCTAACCTGCACATCTTTAGACTGTGGGAGGAAACTAGAGTACCAAAGTCACCCAAGGTGGGGATTGATCCCAAGTCCCTAGCAGCGTGAGGCAGTAGTGCTGACCACTGAGCCACACTGACTCAACACAGGAGAACTGTATTTATGTAGGGCTGCTTCCAGCATTGATACAATTGATGGTAGCAAGTAGCCCACGGCTATAATAAGTTAAAGTGAGTCTGTGTAACTAAGGCACTATGTGAATGATTTTGTTTTTTCTAAAAAATTAGTTCAGCAGTTTTAGATTATAACCACTGCACATTTTTCTTCTTCTTGCAGAAACTGGTAATCAGTTTGTAATTGTCATCTCCATATCCTGTAGCACCGTCTGTTATCTCTTTATTTATCCCACTACTCGCTCTGTTTACTTTGCACCATCATTTCATTTGTCGTGTAATCTTTCCTGCCTTCCACACTGTCACAAACTTTCTTTTTGCTTCCCTCACCTATATCTTTCCATGCTTCTGAGCTTGCTTAAACCCTATGACATATGCAACTTCTTCTCGTGCTCTGATGAAAGATCAACAATCTGAAATGCTAACTCCAATGTTAAACCCAATTCTCCTTTCACTGGTGCTGCCAGCTCCCTGACTGCTTTCTGCTTTTATCATCGATCTGACTTCTATTGTGTTTTATTTCAGTTAGATAAAGTCAATTGAATCTTTACAATTTTCTTAAATTTTCTGTTTGGTTCTCTGGCTTCTTCACATTTTATGTTTAGTTTCTTATGCTGTTGATTTGTGACTTTTCTTTAAAATTGGAATTTGCTTGAATTTTTAATAAGTCATGCTCGAAAGAAAAAAAGGAAGAAACAATTTGTTAAAGGTAGAAGCCATGATGTGGAGGTGCTGGCGTTGGACTGGGGTGGACAAGGTCAGAAATCACATGACACCAGGTTATAGTCCAACAGGTTTATTTGAAAACATAAGCTTTCGGAGCCACAAAGCTTGTGTTTTCAAATAAACCTGTTGGACTATAACCTTGTGTCTTGTGGTTTCAGATCTTAAAAGTGGAAGACAGTTAATTTGGATTTATGGAACAACACCACCTCCTGGTGGTACAAAGAAGGAATACAACATCAAATTTCGATTTTACAAAATAAAACTGTTGATGAAAGCAATTAAAAGTAAAGTTACTCTATTAAATTTATTCAAGATTTGATAATTTAAGTTCTTTTTTATATACAGATTTGAATGCTGAACATATTTATTCATGAAGATTAATTAGAAGGTCAGAAATGACACAACACCAGGTTATATAACCCAACATGTTTATTTACAACACAAGGTTTTGGAGCGCTGCTTCTTTGTTGAGTGTTCAGGTGAAGAAGGAGGGAGGCTCCAAAAGCTTGAGTTTACAAATAAACCTGTTGAAATATATCAGAGATAGTAGGAACTGCAGATGCTGGAGAATCTGAGATAACAAGGTGTACAGCTGGATGAACAGAGCAGGCCAAGCAGCATCATAGGAGCAGGAAGGCGGACGTTTCGGGCCTAGA
>NC_063332.1:114047206-114060528 GCF_021869965.1 Rhincodon typus
GATGCTGCTTGGCCTGCTGTGTTCATCCAGCTCTGCACCTTGTTATCTCTAAATTGATCTAGTCCCATTTGCCCACATTTGGCCCATATCCCTCTAAAGCCTTCCTTTTCGTATTTCTTTCCAGATGCCTTTTAAATGTTGTAGTTGTAGCAGCCACCACCATTTCCTCTGGCAGCTCATTCGATTCGTGCACCACCTTCTGTGTGAAAAAGTTGCCCCTTAGGTCCCTTTTAAATCTTTCCCCTCTCACCTTAAACCTAGTTTTGGACTCCGCTATCCTGGGGAAAAGGCCTTGGCTATTTACCCTATCTGTATCTCTCATGATTTTATAAACTGCTATAAGGTTTTATAAACCTCAGCCTCCGATACTGTCGGGAAAACAGCCCCAGCCTATTCAGCCTCGCCCTGTAGCTCAAACTCTCCAACCTTGGCAACATCCTTGTAAATCTTTTCTGAACCCTTTCAAGTTTCACAACATCTTTCCTATAGCAGAGAGACCAGAATTGAGCTCAGTATTCCAAAAATGGCCTAACCAATGTCCTGTACAGCCACAACATGACCTCCCCACTCCTATACTCAATGAACTGACTAATAAAGGCAAGCATACCAAACACTTGCTTCACTATCCTGTTTACCTGTGCTTCTACTTTCAAGCAACTATGAGCCTGCACTCCAAGGTCTCTTTGTTCATCTACACTCCCCAAAACCCTTACCATTAATTGTATAAATCCTGCCCTGGTTTGCCTTACTGCTTAGAAAGTTTACTCCCATAGTGTCTTGAGACATACACAGGTGAAGAAAGCATCTTAACTCTCTGTTACTGGAGTAAGTTTATTATTTTAAAGTAAACCACTCAAACCTGAGAGACAAATTTTTAAAAAACTGAGCCGGACCATTTTTTTGTTTTGGCATTTCCAACACTGAATGATGCATTTCCTAGTGACTGATCTAATAATAAACAATGTTCTGTATGACTGCAGATGTTGACATGCATCATTAAGCTTCCGCATTTTGCCGAAAATAGCATGATGTGAGCAGTTGAGTCAGTTTGACATTCTTATTGTAAATGTTTGGGGAAGGCAAGGGAGTATCTTCCACAAAGTGTTTCTAATCATAACTACAGCTTATATGAAGGATCTCGCTTCTTAAATTTGCATTCGTCAGTACCAATGGAACATCTGGTGGGGGAGGGAATTCTATCTAGACAATTTGTTATCAGTAGTGAAGATTATTCTATTGGAAAAAGGCATTCTATTTCAGCATTCCATTCATGTCACCTGGTATGTTAAATTCGTGAATGCTATTCATAGTGTTAACAAGCCATATGCACTACCATTTGAAGAAACAGCAATTGTGCATGCCAAGTGTCATATTGTCTTGCAGCATATCTGGATATATAGTGAACGATTGTCAAATGCCAAAAAGCAATAATTGCCTAACTGCGGAATACAGAAAGTATTCTAAATACACGCAAACACATTTTGTCATTAATAGTTAAAACATTCAACTTTGCTCAGAAAAGGGCTTGACACGTTGTCAGATAGAAGTGTACACATGTGACACAACACACTAACATAGATTCTCTTCTCAAATTCACTTTCATCTTCCAGTAGTGCTTAGCTTTAGGTTTTTTCACACCACTGAAGTGTTGCCGATATTTTTACATCACTTAAGACCAGATGCTATGAAAACGATGGAAGAGCTGGACTTTTGGTCATTAGGTGAGGAAAATTAAAAACTTTTGTGCTTAATACTTTCAACTTCCTGCACCCTCCCCACATAATGGATCTTTATGTCAACTTTAGAACAGCCCATATTGGATTAATGCGTTATTTCTACTTAAAATATTGGGCATTCCTCCTGAAATAAATCTCTAAATTGTATTAAAGTCTAGGCAGTTTTGCCCTAACTTGATTAACATTGGACTAATTTATTGGACAAACAAAAGCAAAATATTTTGGATTCTGGAACAAACATGGGGAATGCTGGAGAAACGCAGCAGGTCTGCACCATCTGGGGAGAGAGAAACAGAATTAATGTTTTGAGTGCGGTGTGAGTCGTCTTCAGAATCCATTTATCTGACCATGGGAGAAGCTATTTAAACCTATCAAGCCTACCTGGATACAAAAAGACAGCAGGGATTCTATAATCTAACATTGTAGTCAAGGAAATTGAAAGTGTGCAGTTTCATAACTTGCAATCCTCTGAAGCTAATAGGCAATATAAATTGCCGGACAATTTAATTGTATTTTTACTTCTTGATTCAAAAAACCCAGACTGAGGTGTCAGAAGACAATAAGAAGAAAAATCCAATCTTGTAGTTTGATTGTTACCAATTGAAGATTAATATCTTTCTTTCCATGCTGCAGGTGGATGTGACTCTGTTACTTTTACAATCCATTAGCAGACTTTTTTTTAAGCTTCTAACATTGTGACTTTGTGATGCATAAGTTGTTCCGTAATTGAAGGAAATAGATGTTAGTTCTACAGGAGGATATCAACTCTGAGTGTTAAAAACAGCTGGAATAAGAAAGAAAATCCATGGCTGATTGCCTTTCATGAAGAATACAAAAATGTGTCTATGTTGGCCCTGTTGTTGTGCTGTAAATGCTCTTTGCCAAGTCATGTTTAATCTATTCATCCGCTGCCACCCAAGCCAACTACATTCTCGACAACATCAGTGCTTTCTTGCTAAACACAGAGATAAAAATAATTGCAGCAATGTAATAAAATTCTTGTCTCTTTTGTTTTGATTGGCTGCACCAAGAAGATAAATATTGAGTGTGTAATTCTTTGCTCAGTTCAAAACATTGCTGTCTGTATCTTAACTGGTTGACCTGCATAAATTCTGGCAACATTTTGATTTTAACATTTTCATCCTAGCTTTCAAATCCTTCCATACCATACCTATTCCGAATCTTTGTAATCTGCCCGAATTGCACAAAATTTAGTCTGCGTTCATCTAATTCTGAACAGTTAGACCTGCCTGAATTTAGTTGCTTCATCATTAGGGGTAGCATCTACAGTCCTCTAGGCATCAAGCTCTGAAATATCCTCCTGCATCTTTGTACCTTTCTACTTCACTTTAATCTTCTAAGAAAGCCTCATCACAATCTTCTAAAATTGGTTGAAAAATGGGACTTTCTTGGTTTTAATGGTGAAAAAGACATCTCATCTGATTTTCCCAAATTTCTCAAATCTCTTAAGACCTACCACTTTCACCAAGATGTTGACCATCTGACCCAATGGCCTCCACTCACTCCGAAACAGAATACCTTTGCCAGAGCAACAATTCCAAAAGAGTCACCCGAAACCCACTATTTTCACCAGATTTGAGGGTATTTATAGGGGGCACACTGTACTTCGCACATCCTTGAATCACAGGAACAGTTCCACATGTAAAAGTGCCAATTGTCTTTAAATAGATCCAATTTTCATCACTGGATTTTACAAAAGGCAATACATTGGGTTTAGGCACGTTAAGGAAAAGGGTCTCAGACTGCTGGAGTTATTTGGAGAGGGGAATTAACTGACCTATGAGGTTGGTCAGGATCAGATATTGTTTTGGCATTATTAGGTGTAGATATGAAAGTGCAGAAATGTGGATAAGCTCTGTGGAAGTCTTAAACTGTCAAGATATTTAAATATTCAGGCCATATAAACCTTTGTGAAAGATAGCCGGCATACTGTTGAAAATGTCAGAGCTTGCTATTTCACTTTTTTTTACTTAAGGACTCGCACTGCTAGACTGTTCTCACAACCTGTCATTATCACAGTGTAGGGTATGTGCTGTAATTTCACTGTTTGATTGAAACTCCAAGTAGTTATTAACAGTTTGGCTATCTTCGGTATGTAGCCATGAGACAATGTATTTTTCACAAGAGGTCAAAGGATTTTTTTTTTATTGTGGTTGAAGTATTAAAAGAGATTTAGATGTTATCAGTGAGTGGGTGGAATCTTCCCAGTCCCTAAACAAGGTGAGCTATAGTAAGAAATTTGGGAAAATCAGCTGAGATGTCTAACAAGGCCTACCTTGCCATTGAGACCAAAAAGTCCGATTTTTCAACCAATTGTTGGAGATTGTGATGATATTCTCACTACTCAATGGCAAGAAGCCTATTAGCATGGATTATGATTCATTATCGTCCTCATTATTATTTAATCTCACCTCATAGTTACGCAGTCTCCCATTACACCACTGGCTGATCGAAAACAGACACTGCCAAGTCAGAGCAGTTATCCTGCAAATCCAGGTCACTGTATGCTGATCCACACCCAGCACCAATACTTCAGGGCATACTCCATGGGCATCAATCGCACCTACCCTCCATCCATTGACACTGGCATTGACAAATACCAGCCTCTCAACACCATCATGGCACATCTTCAATCCACTTATGGTATTCTCCTGCACTTCCCTGCTACTCTTTGAGTGGACTGGAAACCTTTCATTGGAATCCTATTGCAAGGAGACTTTGTGTTCAGGACATGTATTCAGGTTACATATTGAACCACGCAAGACTTGTTCTCTTAGAACTCCCTAACTTAGTGCCTACTTCAATGCTCACGACATCTCTGTCTTTTCTTGCCTTTTTGTGCATTGCCAGCATAGCCAGAGATTAATGGTAGTTTCTGTCTTGCCTTGCCTTTTGGAACTTTGCTCTCTCAGTCACACCTTAAAGGCTCACAGTAATACTGTCTTGCAGAGCTCGTTTGTGTAGACACAAAACCAGGCAGTTCATCATGGTTGTCAGCAATGATCAGTCAAGGGAATGGACATCTTGATGCACAGAACCATGCTACATCAATCTCACACCTACAGTATGTGCCAGCAGCCTATGCAGAAAAGACACGGTATTACATCAAGCAAATGACCGTGTCTTAAAATCAAAAGTGAACAGACCTCAGTCAAGTCAAGCAGGGAGGACTCCTGTCAGACAGGGGGACCCAGTACAGTCAGACAAGGGCAAAGTCTACTGTCAGTCCTGGAGCTAGAGCATGGTCAGTCAACTGCTTGGGGTGGTCAGGGTTAGGGGTGACGGTGTCTCTCACTACTGTCCGGGGAGTGAACCATGGCCAGCCCTGCAGGTCTTGTCCGAGCAGTCAGGAGATATACAGATTTTGAACTGAGGAGGAGCTGCACGGAAAGCATTCAGGGTCTGGTCAGTCATTAGTCGGGGCTCTCTGGCCAATTCAGTCAGGACGGTACGCCACAGTCATTCCTGGGAGACAGCAGAATGAAAGTCAAGGCGTGTTACCAAGGAATTTCGCTGTTGGTGGGTAGCGAAGGTACTCAATACTGGGAATTAGAGTCAACAATCTGATGTGCAGAGGCTATAAGGATGGTGAAGGGAGGAATATGGTAGTAAGTGAAGACATCAGGTACTGCAGGAAGAGAATTTTTGGCAGTCATCACCTCAATAGCCTTAATCAGAGGCATGTGCATAATAATGATGAGCAGGACTAATATAAGGTTCTTGAGGACTAATCTGAAGGAATGGGGCTCTGAGGGTAAGGATGAGAGTTGTGTCAATGGAATGGAATCCCTACACTGTGGAAACAGGCCATGCAGCCCAACAAGTCCACACTGCCCCTCCGAAGACCCATTCCCCCATCCCTGCATTTGCCATATCTCACCCACCTTATCTAAACATTTGCAAGTCATATTTCCAGGTGGAGTGTGGGAACGTGTGAGGGATCAGTCCTGATGGGTTATCCAGGAAGTGCCAGGTAGAAAATGAGATGACGGTTCTGACGACCAGGCTGATCCTGGCAAGGTGCAATCTGTGTGCCTTCCCTGATCTCTCAATTTCTAAACTGAATAGAAAATGACTGTGACCGCACCAGAACTGGGACAGAGTCAGTGTTTCCTTTTAGTCCCAACACATGAGCTCCATTTCTGGGTAACAGGAGGCCCTTCCAATAAATTGCATCAACTATACACTTGCAGAGTGCAGATTGTAACCATCTATTGTCATAGCATTGTGAACGTAAAATGCATGCAGTGTCCAACTGCATGGGATACAAATCCTGGTCACAAGCAATCTAGACCATATCTTTGTTCATTGCAGACTGAAGATAGTCATCTCTCTGAAGCAGAAGCAATCCGATGTGACCTTAAAAGAGGCACTTGTGGCCCACAAGGTGCAAAGCTAATGCAGGACCTCATATTCTCCTGTTAACTCCCAATTTGAACTGTCATGATGCCATTTCATAACAAAGCTGAGATCATCAATAGAAAAAGGTTCCATTCCATTAGTGTAAAAGTCGCCTGTGATCAGCAGTATCACATTTTGGGGTTTGCACCAATTATCCTGGGAGCTACCTCAGGGCCTATGTCTTTGAGAAGTCTCATGATCCTGCTGTGTTTGAGAGGCTGGATGTTGGACAGGGCTGGTTACTGGGAGAGGAGGGCTATCCTCTGTGACCAAGGCTGATGACTCCATTACACAACCCCCTGACTGAGGTGGAGTGTCGATACAATGCAGCCTATTTCTCCACCTGGCTCATGAAGCAGCAGGGCGCAGGCCTCCTGAAGATGAGATTCCAATGCTTGGGTTGGTTTGGGGTAGGGATGCTGACAGAGCAGTTGAAACACGGTGTGATGCATAATTCTAGCAGTGTGCTCTGTGCAACTAGAGCAGGCAAAAAGGGAACGTGATGGATGTTGATGAGCTGGGAAAGTGGAATCTTGAGAGGATGTTGAGTTACAGGGACGTCATCATCTCCAGCGGCATTGGGCACCACAAGCTAGACAAAAGCTGATTGGTACCAAGTACCAGTAAATGAGAGCTGGGTGCAGTGATCGTTCGTTAACTATAAAACTGGTGCTCAACAAGCAAAGCTGTCCATTTCATTTCCAAGAGTTAAATGCTGTTTTCTTGACTTCTGTTTGTTTTTGTCAGTCAATGAAAGTGTTGGTTCAAAGTCTTTATGTGTGAACCCACACTGAACAGTGATAAGATGCTGGACAATAGTGGGCATTGGAGAAAGAGTAGCAGTGACTAGAGAGGATTGTCAAATGGACTAAGGACAGGTAAGCTGTTAACCTGGTGCTGCAGTGTTTGAGTGAAGATTTGTAGCCTTAGAAATTTGTTTAACCTCACTGTGGGTTCCTGGAACCTGCTAAAAGTGGATACTTGGTGAGTTGACGTGGAGGTCATAAGGGAAAAGGCTGGGGAATGGAGAATCATGGGTTGGTAAGTGATGGCACTGAAATTGAACATAAGCTATCAGAGACATTAGGGATTAGTGCAGAGTCAGTGAATGGTCTGAGTTGTTATGAGGGCTAAAAGGGTCCATGGAGTTTCCTTATTAAGAAATGGAATTAATTTGATGGCAAGAAGCGGCACAGCGGCTCAGTGGTTAGCACTGCTGCCTCACAGCACCAGGAACCTGGATTTGATTCCAGCCTCAGGCGACAGTCCATGTGGAGTTTGCACGTTCTCCCCGTGTCTGTGCGGGTTTCCTCTGGGTGCTCCGGTTTCCTCCCACAGTTCAATGATGTGTAAGTTAAGTGGATTGACCATGCTAAATTGCCCATAGTGTTCCAGGATGTGTAGATTAGGTTGGTGGAAGGGGGATGGGTCTGGGTGGGATGCTCTGAGGGTCAGCGTAGATTTGTTAGACTGAAAGGCCTGTTTCCACACTGTAGGGATTCTGTGATTACTATGAAGTGATATAGAGTCAGAGGGTGTAGAATCTGTGTGGGTAGCGTTGAGGAGCCACACAGGGAAAAAGACCCTGATGGGAGTTATCTACAGGCCTCCTAGCAGTAGTCACAACGTGGAGAAGAAAATAAATCAGGAGACAGGAAATCCATGTGAGAAATGCACTGTTACATTAATCACAGGGACTTCAGTAGGCAGGTAGACTGGAAAAATCTGGCCGGAAGCAGAACCCAAGAAAAGAAATTTGAGCATTGTCTACGAGATGGTTTCTTGGAGCAGTTTGTGGTAGAGCCCACTAGGGGACAGGCAATTCGAGATTTGGTCATTTATAATGAGGCATACTTGATTAGGGAGCTTAAGGTGAAGGAACCCCTACAGGGCAGTGACCACAATATTATAGAATTCAGCCTGCAGTTTGAGAGGGAGAAGCTGGAATCAGATGTGCCGATATTACAACTGAGTAAACTATAAAGACATGAGGGAGGAGCTGACCAGAGTTGATTGGAAAGGGAGTCTAGCAGGGAAGACAGTGCATCAGCAATGGCAAGAGTTTCTAGAAAGCACAGCAGAAATTCATTCCAAGGAAGAAGAAACATGCTAAGAGGAGGAGGGGGCAACTATGGCTGACAAAGGAAGTTAGAGACATCATAAGAGTGACAGAAGAAAGCATTCAATGTGGTGAAAATTAGTAGAAAGCTAAAGGTTTGGAAAGCCTTTAAACACCAGCAAAGGATCACTAAAACAATTAATTAGCAGGGAAGAAGATGAAATATGAGTAAACTAGCTAATAATAGGAAAGAAGACTGCAAGAGTTTTTTTTAGATGTATAAAAGGTAAGACAGAGGCAAGAGCGTACATTGGACTGCTGGAAAATGTGGCTGGAGACGTAGTAATGGAGAAAAAAGAAATGGTGGAAGAACTGAATAGGTACTTTGCATCAGTCTTCATGTGGAAGACACCAGTGGCATACTAGAACTACAAGATAGTTGGGAGCAGAGAAGAGTGTAGTGGCCATCACTAAGGAGGAGGTACTGGAGAAGCTAAAAAGTCTGGAATTGGATAAATCACACAGTTCAGATGGACTACACTTCAGGAGGAGCTAGCTGAGATTATGGAGGCATTGGTAGTGATCTTTGAGGAATCAGTGGAGTCAGGGAGGCTCCCAGAGGACTGGAAAATGGCTAATGTCACATTCAGGTTTAAGAAGGGAAGGAGGCAGAAGGAAATCATAGGCCTGTTAGCCTGACCTCAGTCATTAGCAAGATTATAGAGTCCATTATTAAGATTGAGATTGCAGTGTAATTGGAAGTGAATGGTACAATAACGTTAAGTCAGCACAACTTCATCAAGGGAGATCGTGCCTGAGAAATCTGTTGAATTCTTTGAGGAGGTAATGAGCAAGTTAGACAAAGAGAGCCAGTAGACGTGATCTATTTGGATTTCCAGAAGCCCTTTGACAAGGTGCTGCAAAGCAGGCTGCTAAATAAGAGAAGAGCCCATGGAGTTAGGGGCAAGGCACTGGCATGGATGGAGGATTGGCTGGCTGGCCAAAGGCAGACAGTGGGGATAAAGGGGTCTTTTTCAGAATGGCAGCTGGTGACTAATAGAATTCTACAGGGGTCAATATTGAGATTACTGCTACTCACGTTGTACATTAATGATCTGGATAAAGGAACTTGAGGGCATTGTTGCTATGTTTGAGATAACACAAACATAGGCGGAGGGGTGGGTAGAGTTGAGGAATCGGAGAGGCTGCAGAAGGAGTTAAACAGACTAGGACAATGGGCAAAGAAGTGGCAGATGGAATACGTGGGAATGTGTGAGATTATGCACTTTAGTAGGAAGAATAGAGGCATAGACTATTTTCTAAATGAGAAAGGCTTCAGAAATCTGAAACAAAGTGACTTAGGACTCTTAAAGGTTAACATGCAGGTTTAGTTGGCAGTTAGAATGGCAAATGCAATGTTGGCATTCATTTCAAGAAGGCTAAAATACAAAAACAGGGATGTACTGCTGAGGCTGTATAAAGCTCTGATCAGACCACATTTGGAATATTGTGAGCACTTTAGGCCCCATATCTAAAGAAGAATGTGCTGGCCTTTTCACCAGCAAATCTACCACCGTGCGGCTCCCATCAAACACAGGATTGGCAGGGAATTAGGGTCAGATTTTTTACTTTGGCTAAATGTAAAATAACCAATATTCATTTAATCCTTCAGTATGCATCTGTCCTGTTAGTGATTTGCATCCATTTCTGCATCACAGTTGCTGTGTGTTGATGTACATGAACCACCAAAGTCAAATACTTATTGTCAGACACAATAGATGAGTGAATTGAAAGCTGTGGTATTTAAATTATATCACCCTTATGGTCAGGGACCGAGGTCACCAATACCTGTCCTCCTATACTAACGTAGATAAGGATTTGCACTCCTGTAACTTAAACTGACACACGCCCAATGTTAAAGGAGGAGCCCTCTTTTTGGGAAAGATATTAATTGATCCCTCTGGGATTAATTTCTTGATTTACACATTTAAGAATTTTGTGCAGTCACAATAAAGTGTACACTTTATCTGAAATAGAAATGCTTGATTGTAACAGGGTGAACAGGATAAAATTTCCGAGTTGCGCAGGAATGCATTGAGAATTTGCCATCAAATTGCTGAAGTGGCTTCTAAGAGATTAAATAACAGCAACTTGTGTTTAATGGCTTCTTGGCCTTTGGAAAATGTTCCAAAACACCATCCTGGAGCATCAGACAGAATTTGACATGGAGTCCCATGAGGGCAGGGCCATTGGGTAGGGTTTAAAGAACGACTTAAAGGAGGAAAACGTGTTTGAGCGGTTTGGGAAAGCGATTCTGAGACACCCAAAGCCATGCCTATCAATTGTGGAACACTGAAAATTGGGATTCCTCAAGAGTGATCTCAGAGTGCTGTGTGACTGGAGGATGTAACAGAGACAGGGAAGAGTAGAAGCAGCAATCACCATCTCATGAACCAGAACTTAAAGCTGAAGGTAAAATGGGTGGAAATGCGAACACGCATAACCTCATGAGGCTGGTCTTTATGGTGGCTGACTTCGATCTGGAAAATATATATATAATATTTAGTTTTAGCCCATTGTTAAAGAAGTAGTCAGGTCAAAATCATTCTCCTAGTCTTTTAGATAAAAAGGTGTAGAGCTGGATGAACACAGCAGGCCAAGCAGCATCAGAGGAGCAGGAAGGCTGACGTTTCGGGCCTAGACCCTTCTTCAGAAAACCTAGTTTTCTCCTAGTCTTTTACTTCTCTTGTGGATTAACATATCTTTAAAGAAAACGTCAGTGGGTCCTCAGCTTCATGCTGTCATGAACGTAAAATGTATTAGAGGTATCATATGACAAAATTACACTGAGCAAAAAATTATTTGTGTGCCAACAAGCCACCAATACAATTCTTAAACCATCCGAACTAAATTCTGTGAAATGAATGAAGCCTTTACATATCTCTTCAAGGTACATTTAAAAATGTAATTATTTCATCTTAATGTTGTTTTATATTTAAAGTTTTCCATGTTACATCTTTGACCCACAGAAATAATCATACAGGCAAAAGTTGCAAGTGTAGAATTTTGTATTAATGGTAAAGAAAAAAAAAACCTTCAAGATATTTGAGATTATAACATTACATATCATTTATAATAAAATCAGTTCTGAAAATATTGTGCCAAGTTCTAATAGAATATGCACTTTATTTCATATCCTTGAGTGTAACTTCTGATAGAATCTTTGCAATATCCCTCCTCAAAGAAAGACTGAAACCAGAAAATGATTTATGCTTATAGCACGGGGCCAGAATTCATAGCCATTTGGGAAAAATCTACCCTGTTGTCTGTGTTTGAGTTTGAGTTTGATTTATTATTGTTGTCACGTGCACAGAGATACAGTGAACAGTGTTGTTTTCTCATCTCAGCCTCTTCTTTCTTGTATCTCAAATACCCATGATAGAAGCAAGGCCAAATATTTTATATTCGACATTCTTTCGTATTGTATATGTACAAAAGTCAACATCTATGATCTGGACTGGTAAAAATAATGCAAACACATTTTCAATCTGCCTATGCATTAAGTTGTCTTTCCTATTTAAACTAAGCTTGATAATGTCTAAACATTGTGATGCGATTTCACAAACCATATATTCTGAGATCAGTTAAAATTGCTTCTTGGTTCAGTATAGCAACAAAGTGAATGGAGCTGTTTATTTCATTTGAACAGGTTACAGATGCCTCTTGAATTGACAGCTATTTTGGGCTGCGTCTTTCTATCAAGTTGGTTTGTTCTGTGTTGTCTATCAGTAATGCTGGAAATACTCAGGTACCACCCACATAGAAACAGAACGAATGTGCTCGATATTAACTGGGAGCTAAAGAGGAAGCAGTAGGAAACTGAACTGCTTTGAGCTCAGGAGAACAGATTTGTTGTTGATCTGATTGGCATTTATATTGCTGTTTTCAAGCTACAGCCAGTCACATTGAGAGACTGACTTAACTGTCTGATAGGATTAACCTTCAGTGCCAGGCCAGAGCTTGTGAGTAGAGAAGAGAAAGAAGGGACAGGAAGAATGGGGGCATTAGGAAAATTAATTGGAAGATTAGAGGCCTCTCAGGATAGACGGAGACCGGAAAGGTTGGGCACATCTCTATTTCTGGGGGCTGGTGGATAAACTATATGCAGCAGGTACTGAGTCCAGATTTACAGAGGTCCTGAAATAATCAGCAGGCCAGGGTTACATCGAAAATGGTGGTTGCATCTGATGCTTGTAGCCTCATGATAGCGCTTGCATTCCTAAACAGCTAGGAAGGAGGCTTAGGGTTGGGAACAAAAACAGAAATTGCTCCAGAGTTCTGAAGAAGCTGCCAGACCCGCTGAGTTTTTGCAGCAATTTCTGTTTTGTTTTCTGATTTCCAACATCCACATTTCTTTGTTTCTTTTTGACTTAGGGTTGGGATTCACATGAAATAATTTAACACCATTCCTGATCCAAAGCTCACCCATTGTTTCAGTTCACCTCTATTCTTCCTGCCAAAGTGCAAAACCTAATATTTTCTCAAACTATGCCTCGTCCGCTAAGCTTTTGCGTGTTCAATTAATCTGCCTGTTTCTCTCAATGGACTTTTTAAGTGATCCTCACCACTCACTTCCCACCTTTTCTTTGTGTCATCCACAAACTTGGCTGTAATGTTTTCACTTTCCACAACCAAGTTGTTAATATATATTGTAAATAATTGTGGCCCCAGCATTGATTCCTCTGGCACTTGCAGGTGGCTGCTACCCCATCCCCCCACCTCCTTTATCCCAACTTTGTCTTCCGTTAATTCGTCAATCCTCCATACGTGCTAATTTTATAATTCAAACACCATGGGCTGTCATACTATTAAGTAGCCTGTTGTGTGGTACATTATGGAGTAGCTTTTGAAAATCCAAATATTTTGCATTCACTGCTTCCCATTTATCTAAGACAACAAGGAGCAGGGCTGGATGAACACAGCAGGCCAAGAAGCATCATAGGAGCAGAGAGGCTGACGTTTCGGGCCTAGACCCTTCATCAGAAAAGGGGGAGGGGAAGGGGGTTCTGAAATAAATAGGGAGAGAGTGGGAGGCGGATAGAAGA
>NC_063332.1:114060928-114074216 GCF_021869965.1 Rhincodon typus
GGAGTATTCTAGGTAGCTGTGGGAGTCGGTGGGCTTGAAATGAATATCAGTTTCTAGGTGGTTGCCCGATATGGAGACAGAGAGGTCCAGGAAGGGGAGAGAGGTCTCTGATCCCATTTATCTATCCTGCTTTTCAACCTCTTCAAAAGAATTCTAATAAATTTGTCAGGCATGATTTTCCATTCATGAAACCATGCTGGCTCTATTTTTGTGTATTTTAAATACCTGCTATTACATACTTAATAAGAGACTTTAACATGTTCGCAACCGCAAATATTAAGCTCACCTATCTGTAGTCGCCTGATTTTAGTCTCCTTCACTTTTTTAATGTGTTTTACATTGGGAGATTTTCAAGCTTCCAGGACTTTTCAGAATCTAAGTGTGTAAGTGTGGTTACTTCCTTTCATGTCCTGGATTCCAATCCAACCAGGTATCTTATCGGTCGTTAGCTCCATTAGTTTTCCTAATACACTTTCTCTAGTCAGATTAATTATATTTATTTCCTGCCCACATTTTGCCCCTTGATGATTTGGTAATTTTGGAAAGCTATTAGTATCTTCTACTGTGAAGATTGGTGCAAAGTATTTATTCAGCTCCTCCTATTTTCTGGTTGCCAATTATTATTTCCCAGCCTCATTCTCTAACGGTCCTGTGTTCTTTCTCTTCCTTCTTATATATTTATAGAATCTCTTACTCCCTGTCTTGATATTATCTGCTAGATGACCCTTAAAGTTTATTTTCGCTTTGTTCTTTCTGGTCATCTTTTGTTGTTTTTTAAAACTTCCCCAATTATTTCGTTTACCACTAACTTTTGTCACATTGTGTGGCTTTCAGTTTAATACTATCCTTTACTTCCCTGCTTAACCATGATTGGTCTATTCCCTTCTTAGAGTCTTCCTTCCCTTCACTGTGCTAAATATTTGTTGTGAGTCATGACTATTTTCTTAAACATCTGCCATTGCTTCTTGACTACCTTCGCTGCTAAACTCCTTTATCTGTCTCCTCCAGCGTCAAACATTTGTAAGTAACCTTATTTAAGTTTGGCACAATTGGGTCTGATCCAAGTTTCTGAACTCAAACTGAATGCCAAATTCTACAATGTTATGGCCATTGATCCCTTAGGGATTTTATTTTACTCTGCGATCATTTATTACATGTACCTCTTTACACACCACTAAATCCAAAACAGTCTGGTCTCTGGCTGGGATCATAAGATATTGTTCTAAGAAACTGTCCCAAATGCACTCTACATATAGCAACCTTTTCTAATTTGATTTATGCAATTTACATGAAGATTAATTTCACTCATTATAAATGCACTGCCATCTTTCGTGTCTATATCCTGATTTATTTTCTCTCTCTGCCCTACTGTATAGCTACTGTTCGGCAGTCTATAGACTTTTATGGTTGTTCTCTAGCGGTTTTTTTCTTATCTTTCAGTGTTTTTGTTTATTAGTTTTAAAAATCTTGGAGATGAGAGAATACCGCTGTTTGACTGGAAGGGGCAGATAGAGGCCTGAAATCATGGGGTAAATCTTCCACTTGTAATTGCAAACCTTATCTGAAACCCATCTTGCCCCTTTCCCCTTGCCTCTAACTCCTCCATCTGTTGTTGTTATCTCTTCTCACTTCATCTGCTCCAGTTAAACCCCATTTTATAAATATCTTACAGCTGACTGCTGCAGTTGTCTTCATTACCCTGCTGAATCACTCCTGTGAAATGCATGGGGACATTTCATGACATTAAAGGAGCAATACAAATATAATTAGAAGTTGTTGTAAAACCACAGTAGATTAACAAGTCTGTACGTATGTATGTGACATCAAGTTAGTCCTAAATGCTAACTCATCTTCCTCTCCAAGTAGTGACTGGCCTGCTGTGTTTCTACAGCATTTCTATGTAATTTTTAATTGAAATAGTTTGTCGCTTTCCATTAAGAAATGAAAATGTGATGTTGCACAGAAATAAATATCCAGCTTGTGAATCAATTCAGGCAACTTGAGTGATAGGGCCAAAGGGCATTTATTACGCCTGAAACCTTAATCCAAAACAAGTCCTTGTCTTTAAGCAATGAGATCAGAATGTTTTACTTCTGAAGCTACATGATCCACAGGGGAAAACAAAGGGTTAGTTTGACCACTAGATTGTAAATTAAGTCCCTTTAATTAAGGAGTTCTTTAATTATATCACTGCAATTAAGTAGCTCCATTAATGTAATTTGTTTCTCTTTTTCTTTCAGATCAGCATATTTATGACACATTTATCCAACTATGGAAATGACAGACTGGGACTCTATACGTTTGTGAATTTGGCTAATTTCGTCCACTGCTGGACCAACCTGAAGCTGCAAACCATGCCCCCTGTACAGTTGGCGCACAAATACTTTGAACTCTTTCCAGAACAAAAGGACCCACTCTGGCAGGTATGCTTCCAATCTTCTAGAATCAAGTGTGCTACTAGCGCTGCAGATAATAGTCTCACAATGACTCACTCCATTCTCCACCTCCACTCTGCATACAACTCTTTCTTTACACAAGGGTTCTCTTCACCCTGTTAGTAACTCTACCTGTGTAAAGAATCTAGACCAATTTTCATAGCTGGAAGTAGCAACCAAAAGCACGGCTAGAAACAAGCTCCCACTAATCCTACTACTTATTATATATATTTTTCCCTGATCTTTTCCTTTAATCCACAAACGAAATGAAGAACTCTCGCATTAACAATAAAAATTGTAATTGACACAGTAGCAGTTTGGCAGGAATCAGAGCTAAAGCTAAATTCTGATTCCAAGTAAATCTGAATCATTGGAAAGTTGAGATGTTCATTAGCTTTTGAAATTGTGCCTTTTAAAAAAAGTACTGGGAGCATAAACAGCGAAGTGTCTTTGGCATGTCCTTACTACATGGATGCAATCCCATTATGAAAATAATGCCTGGATTGTTGTGAATGTGAATAGCATCAGAAAGTGGTTACTTATTTGAAATTCTGTTTAATTTTCAGTACAGAACATAAGGTGGTGTAAATTGGCTTCCAAATGGAAGGGAGGTGCTTGCAATAAGGAAAATTTGTATTTTTTTAAAGACCTGGGCCTCAAATGTGTATCCAAATTGCCAAGGCATTTAAACCTGTATTTTCAAACTCCCATTTGTATAGAGCCTCATCTCTTCAAATTATCTCAAAACATTGCATTTTCTTTGTCATATTTTTCTCTTCCTGTAATGAGCAGCGATTGCTGTGCATTTAGTTGCATGGGAAACATTCAGTAGTGATGTATAGGATCTTTCTTTCTGTTGTACCATTCTTTGCCATTAAGATTCAAGCCACCCACAAACACTAGGTAGGCAAAGCTTGGAATATTTTCTACAGTTTTTCGACAGTGTAGTAATTTGAACTAGAAACTCTTTTCTATTTGTACAGACTAATTTCCATGCAACCACTAAAGTACACGCTCAGCCTTTCATCCATTATACTGACTCACCTGCAAAGTCATCTGGTTTTCCACGTCTATCTCTATAAAAATAAAGCTAACTTTTTTTCTGCAAGGAATTCTACTGTTTTAACACTGTGCCGAATTTTCCTCTTTTCTGGCAGAATCCATGTGATGATAAACGACATAAGGACATTTGGTCTAAAGAGAAAACCTGTGATCGTTTACCAAAATTTCTGGTTATTGGACCCCAGAAAACAGGTGAGCTTTTATCTCAAGGTATAAAGGCTTGCCCATGCTATCCAAATAGGTTGCATGATGAATAGCTACTTAAGTGAACTGCTCCATTAATCATGTTCAAACAATACATTTGCAGGTAATATAAAATATATAGGTCTGAAATAATTTATTTTATGTGATAGCCTTTGACCTGGAAACATCACAGTAAGGAATGTTTATATGTATTTTTTAAAGGTATGTGAAATGTGTAATTATTTTTAAGAGTATCTGGGTCATTCCAATTTTCTTGGGTAATAAGAAATATTGGTCCACATGACTGGAAGACCGTTGACCTGGAAGCACTACCAACAATAAGGTAGTTAAGAAAGAAGCCATATGGCTGGCAGACACAAAGGAAAGCTACATCAGACAAGTTGAGGGTGAAAGCAATTGGTAAGGAGATACAGACACAAAGAAAACACATACAGAAGTAGAAAGAGGAACACAGAGTCTTCTTGACAGACGCAGAAGCAAATCACTCTCAGGAAGAGGTCAGTTTTTATGTTTTATGTAAACGGAGTCATGAGCTCTTGTAGGTATAATGCATTGGCTAAAAAAGATCTAAATCCAGTAGAATGGGCCAATTTATGATCTAAGGTATTATTAGTTGGTATTTGAAAACAAATTCTGGAAAATTGCATTCTCAGAACTGTCTTGACTTAAAGTCAAAAGTGAATGTTGTTATTGAGTGGAACTCTGATATTAGAGTGCGTGAATAAAGAATAGCATGTTATTGAACCTTATAGCTACATAGTGCCATATTTGTGTGGGAAGTGATGCAAATGCTTAGGTTGTGAAAGGCATATCTTGTATCAAACATTTAAAGTGAGTTTTCTTTTTATTTAAAATGTCGTCCGCCTGCTAGTTCATGTTTAATGAATGTTGATTCAGAATTGTATTAAATTAAAAGTTGAAAGACGTGAAACCCTCTTGGTAATTTCATCTTTGGGGACAATCTGGTACACTTGTTTATTGTAGTTTACATTTTTCCCAACAGGGTCATAACAGTTAATAAAACTGTGGCACAACATGCCATCTTCCCATCCTAAGATGTTTATAGAATTAAGGAACCTTAAATGCTACAATGAGGATAAGCTTTTACAAATGGGGTCAAAGCACTGCAGAAACACCAGAAAGAAAGTTTGGGTGACACTGTGGTTCAGCCTCTCTGTGTAGAGTTTGCACATTCTCCCTGTGTCTGCGTAGGTTTCCTCTGGGTGCTCTGGTTTCCTCACACAGTCTAAAGATGTGTAGGTTAGGTGGATTGACCATAGGGAATGCAGGGCTACAGGGATGTGATATGGGGGTGAGTCTGGGTGGGATGCTCTTCGGAGGGTCGGTGTGGACTTGTTGGGCCAAATGGCCGTTTCCACTCTGTAGGGATTCTGTGGATTCAAAAGTCTGTTGTTTTTCCAGTATTTCTGTGCTTGTCCCATCAATATTCCAATGGATGAGTGGGAGAGACCCTGAGCAAATTTGCCTCATGAACTTTATCTGAAGATCATTTGAGTAGAAGCAATTATGAGTTTCAGCAGAATTATATCTGTACTTCTGACTTTGAGTTTATTGGGAATTTTTGCACAAAAATCAATGAAGCCCAAAGCAGTGGTAGAACCTGTGCAATTCCACACCAAAATCCCAAGATGTTCAATCTCAGTGTAGGGTATGCAGCTTCATCAAGCTCACCCTTCATTTTAGGCATTTTGCTATGTGGCAATATATAGTGCAATATTTTCTTGAGTCCGAAGACAGAGCAGCAGTGTTAAAGCGGAGGGACAAGATAATATATAAAAACAAGCAGGACTTGGAAAGACTCAGGGTAATTTTAACATGAGTGGGGGATACTGAGGCCAGGTGGTTGGGTAAATACACTGCAAAAGTATTTTCCTGCATAACACTGAGACCGTATCAGTATTATAAGCTGCTGTAATGAAATCCCTTGTTTGAAGAAGATTGGTTTGCAGATAACTTCAGTGTTCACCTGGCCCCCACCAGTACTTTTCCCATGTAGCTGTCAAGTGCTGCATTTTGCAATCACCCAAAACCTACTTATTGGTGTCAAGGTATCTTCCTACTCATACTGGGAATTGTTTGGTTGATATCAGTGGAAACTAGAATCTTTTATGTGACTGTTGATTTGATCTTGTCAATTTCTCACAAATTTCCTGCAAAATAGTTTAAGTTAAAACTGCCTCTCGTGTTTGATAAGACAGTTTGTTTTTTTTTGAGATGAATCTTGTGATAATGAAAAACTCATTTTCCATTAAGGTTGTATGTTTATTTCTCATTAATTATACGTTCTGTTCAATTGGAGATTGTTCTCTACTTTTGACAATTCTGGTCCACTACCAGCAATATTCGTATTTATTTTTCATTGCCCTGCAATTCATTAATCATTGTTTTGTGTGTTACATTATATTGAAAGCTTTTAATTACAATAGAAGGCTGTAAAAAATCTTACATTTAAGACTGAAGGACCTAGGAAGAGTCAACAGAGTTATACACAATGTAGGTTATTTGATTAGTAGTATTGAATATAATGAATGTAGATTATTATTTAATTTTTCAGCTGTTATTCAAGTGCAAATATCCATTAATAGCCATTTATTTCAATGTGTCAACTATATTAGTAATATCTATGGCAGCCTAAAATTGAAAATTATTGTGTATTTTAATTAGTCACTGGGAACTGTTTTATGCTGTTCTCCCATGCGTGCAGTAAAAATGCTGATAATTGACTCATGCTAATGATCCTTAACCATTGTGTTCTAATTAAATAATCTAGCATTGCACACTACAGTGTTTTTACAGTACTTTCAAAAATTAAATATTATGAGAAAGGAGCTCGAACAAAATCACAAGCATAGAAGGGTAGCAACGTCTACATAAACACATCAATAACTTTTTCATATTTTCTGTTCTCAGGCACCACAGCCTTGTACTTGTTCCTAATTATGCATCCTGCCATCACCAGTAATTTCCCCAATCCAAAGACCTTTGAAGAAGTGCAGTTCTTCAATGGGAATGCCTATCACAAAGGAATTGATTGGTAAGAGATCAAGCAATGGGCATTCTCTGTAAACAAGAATATGTTTATCAAAGTTGGGAATCCAATATTCATAACATGGGGAAAAATTAATTACTAGATTTGAAAATATGAATACTACAAAGGTAATAGAAATGTTCTTAATGTTTCAGATTAATTTGAAAACCACATTTAAGATCATTCGTTTCTGCAATTAAACTAAGCAGCTAGACAGCAAAGCAAATGTATTGGCATGCTAATATCTAGTGTCTTAGACCAGTAAGTTAACAGTTTCTGTCTGTGATTACCTTACACAGTCAGTTTTTGAATGTAACTGGGAAAGCACTATAGATCAGCAAGCCAATTGACCAATAAGGTTTTGTGAAATTTAGCAGAAATTTCAATTAGCAGAAATACAGAAACACAAAGAAAGAACTTGCATTTATAAAGTGCCATTTATGCTCTCAGAATATACCAAAGTTTATGACAGTGTTATTCTTGAAGTGTGGCCATTGTATCAATGTAGGGAAATCAGGAGCCAAATTGTAACTTGCAAGTTTCCACCAGCAGCAATGTGACTGGACAGTCTGTCTTTTTAGTGATACTGGCTGAGCATTAGGGAAAATTCACCTATTCTTCTTTGTTTAATGCCATGGAATCTTTCACAACCATGTAAGAGGGAAGATGGGGTTTTGTTATACCATCACATCCAAAAGATGGCACTTTTTCCAAAGTGCAGACCTTCAGTACCACGCTGTAGTATCTGCCAAGGTTCTCAAATTTTTGGAATGCAGCTAGAACCCACTTAAATCACCTGATTTAAGAGCTAACTGTGTGTGCAATCCACCAAACTGATCACATAAGTGAAGAGCTTTCAAAGGCCCATTCTTTGAAATCTTATAAGTGCTCCCTGAAATTACCCAATGCTATGGATCAATTCAGTTGCTTAGCCATAGTCGGGCAGTAGTCGTTTCAAAATGAGGTAGTTTGTTTTACTGCTTCATGGACTCTGACAAAGAAGACAGACATATTTTGAACAGCTGCCTGATGCTCTTGCCTGCCTAGTACCATGAGACTCTTTTCATTTACAAGTTTGAATATAAGGACCACAATTACCTTTTTAGAATTAAACTGGGCGGAGTGTACACACATTTCAACTAGTTCCATTGCTGATGGAGACAAAGAGGCTCATACAAGGAAAGTTTGGAATTCTTTTTGTGAAGAGCTGTCCTTCAGCTCCTCAAAAAGATAATCCAGATTGCTGTTGTTTGGGTGGCATTCATGCGCATAACTCCTTACTGTACTCAATTTGTTGGCAGTTAACAGGAGGCATCCACCTAGGCAACTATGACATAGTGCTTGATATGATAAGGCAAGTGACTCAAAATTGTGCCCACCATTTTGTTGTGAGCACGAGCAGATCAGCCAACATACTTTACTGATCAGTCGTCCAAAACTTCAAATCAGTTCAACAGGTCAAATGGCCTCCTAACATACTACATTGATCTATCTGCCTCCACTATCTATCTGCATGAGTCCATTCTGTGCATTCAAGACTTCTGTGTAAAGTATCTAAATGCAAACTGGATGATCATCATTCCTTTTCAAGTCTCGAGTCTGTCTCCCCAGCTCTACAATTTGCAGCAGTTTAAACACATCATTAGGTTTTGAACCATTAAATTCCCTTAAGAATCTGGAATGTTGAGCTAACATTTTCTGTAATGCTGCTCGTCTCGAAGATAAATATTCCCAGACTATGCCATCTCTGCGCTGCAGCAAGTGTCAACAACTCTTTCAACAGCAGCTTTGGAACCTGTGACCTTGACCACCCAGAAGGATGCAGGGAGCAAATACATGGAAATATTGCCACCTGCAAAATCCCCTCCAAGTAGCACACCATCCAGACTTGAAAATTTATCACTGTTCCTTCACTGTCATTGGGTCAAAATCTTGGAAGACTTTTTCTAACAGCAACGTGTATACCTATCCCCACCGTGGATTGCTGCAGTTCACAATGGCAGCACTCCAACCCTTTCAAGGACAATCAGGGATGACCAATAAATGGTGTCCCACCCACATCCCATTAACAATTTTCTTTTTAATCCACCCTTGTAATATTAGTTGTGCTGCTTTCCATGTCCAGCTGTCCTTTCTTACACAGTGGTGACCATACACTACACAATACTCTGGGAGATTGATGCATTGCTGGTCTTGAAATGGCCAGCCTGGTTCCAGAGAAAGTCCATCTCAGACAACGTCCGGTGTGAGACATCCTCTTCAAACTATACAATTTCTTAGAGTGGAATTGTTGAATAAGGATATTCGATCTGTGAGAGATGCAAAAATAACTTCATAAGAATGTCTAAGATGAGACAGAATTCCATAGTGTGTAATTTTAGGAAACTTCTTTTTATTGGACACAGAACTTTTGAAAACTAAATCCACTCAACCTCCTTAAAATCTATTGATGGTGCTTTAGCATGATTTTGAATTTGCAATACTGAGTTCAGTTTTAGAAATTTTGGGCTGAATTTTCAATTCCTACTGGGTCTAAGAACTGATGCAGACACAATTTAAAAAGCGCAGTCCCAGAGGGTGCTTTCTGAATACTCCAAGATCCACTCCGATTTTTCAGAGGAAGTCCAGGAGGAGGAACTTCTAATTAATGACCCGATAAGCTGCATAAGGAACTTATTAATACCCCGGAACCAGCAAAAATGGAATTCTTAAATGTGAATTTGGTCAACCCAAATAGTCTGGTGCACATTAGAACATGGTTCATAGGTCCAAAGCAGGAGAAGTGAAAGTTAATTTTCTGCAGTATAGGGCGCTTAGGAATTTTGCCCAAATCATGCATAATACTTGCCATTTGGCCATATGGCCATTTCCATGAGGGTTTATGCTGCTGTCCAGTGCAATATTTCTACCTCTGTTCAGCAAGATTGGCATCTGCCTTTGCCACTCTCTCTCTGCAGGCAACTCTCCCCTCTTCAGGGCCACAAACTGACTCTCTCCCAACCAGTGCATTTACATTTCAGGGTAGAAACACATCGAGAGACATAATTGTGGTGCAAGATTGGTACTCGGAAATGATTCAGGCTTCAGGTTCCCCATTGTACTTCGAAAATTCAGCCTTTGACCTTTAAAGTATTATTGTTGTGTTTCTGAACAAACAGAGCAAAGTAAAAATGGTGATGCAAACACTATCAGGGCTTACATTCTTTAAGAGAATATCACATTAAAGTTATTTTCATTGGAGGAAAATTAACAGGATGGAAATGTAGCCAAAATGATAAAAAGCATAAATAATACAGAGTTATACAGACTGTTTAACTTTGAATGTGACCTCAGGATGAGAGGATTCATTTGGAAGTAATAAGTTTTCAAATAAGTCTAGATATTGTGAATGAAACAAATCCTTTCAAGGTACTGGAATGTGCGCTCAGTGAAATGAGTTGGCCTGGTGTCAACTAATCCTCTCAGAAAAAGAAGAGAAAAAATATCTAGCTAGAATGGAATTGATGGCAGTAGAGATAAGAACAGAGGTAATCAAATAGTACGTGAATTCTGGAAATGTACTGTTAGATTGGAAAAAACAAGTGTTTTTCTATTTAAGAAAGGAGTCAGAAAGCCAGAAACTACCAGCTAGTTAGCTTTATATCTGTCATAAGTAAAATGCTAGAATCCGTTTATAAGGAGGTCAGCAGGGCACTTAAAACATTTCAGTGCAATCAGTCAGAGTCAGCATGGTTTTGAAAGGGGAATTGTATTGACTAATTTATCTAAGTTCTTTGAGGAAGTGATAGCAACATGGATAAAGTTGAACTGTTGAATGTTTTGCACTTAAGATTTCCAGAAGGCATTTGACAAGGTGCTGCATCAAAGGTTACTATGCAAAATAAGAGTTCAAAAGAGGTCCTGGTAAAATGGGTAACATAACGGTTTGCTCACAGGAAACAGAGAGTAGGGATAAATGGTTCATTCTTGTGTTGATAAGATCTAACCAATGAAGTAACCAACCAACCAAAGGGATCAGTGTTGGAGCCTCAATTGTTTATAGTCTATTATCAATGACTTGGTTGAATAGACCAAAGGTATTGTAGCCAAATTTGTTTATGACACGAATATAGGTAGGAAAGTAAATGTTAAGAGGAAATAAGGTATCTGCAAAAGCATAAAGGTTGTTTAAATGAATGGGAAAAAGTTTGGTAGATGAAGTATAATGTGAGAAAAACTGAACTTCTTCACTTTGGCAGGAAGAATAGAAAAGCAGCATATTGTTTCAAATGGAAAGAGATTACAGAAGTATAAGGGATCTGGGTATCAAATGGGGTTATCTTATGAGGAAAGGTTGGACAGGCTGGCTCTATATCCATCGAAGTTTAAAAGAAAGGAGGTGATTTTATTGAGACATATAAGATCCTGAGGACTTGATGGGGTGGATGCTGAAAAGATGCTTCAACTTTTTGAGAGACAAGAACAAGGGAGCATGATTTAAAAATTAGAAGTCTTCCATATAAGTCTGAGATTGGAGGCATTTTATTCTGCTTCTGAATGGTTGTGAGTCTTCCCCAGAAATAAAACTTCGTCTGTCTCGACATAAGGGCAGAATTATTCCACTTTCAGTAAGAGTGAAAATCATAGTGCTGGTCGTGTTCAGTCCTGACTCCTTGTGTCAAGGTTTCTCGGACCATGGCGTTAATGACTGCACCAGGGCATTAACACTTTTTCTGCTGGGAGCACAGAAGCTAAGCACAAAGTGCAGAGATTATGCTAGGGCCTGGTCTGAACACATTTTCCACCCTTGCACATATCTTGTGAGTGACAGTACGGAATCAGTGATGAGGAAAAGGTTGGAGCACACTGCCATTCAAAGCCGGAGTACAACAGACAGTTCACATATCCACACTCCCCATGGTACATTGACCTGCCAAGAAATGCTGCATGCAAAACTGCCTGTCCCACGTTCACCGCTCTCCTCCGAACGCTCAAGCATTTCAGAGCGACTTAGAAGTTTACACGCACTGTGAAATGGTGAAAACTAACTGATGATGCAAGTGTCAAAGGAACTGCCTCAGCATTTCTGACGTCAATCATGAGAGATTTCATTGTACAACACTTAGATATCATACCCTGACCAAAGACTTAAAAGCCACTTAATCTTAGCCCCGTGTAATGTTAGTGCCCTGTCATGCTGACTGCTACTTTTCCCCTCGCAGGCCAATAGGACTCAGATGTGCAGATATTTGAAAGGAGGATCACCCAAAGATATGAAGTATGCAATGAGCTAGATGACAAAATATTTTTTTCGGTGATAGAAAATGTCAAGGACTGCAACAATAACTAAGGTTATATGTCTTTTGAATAGGCAGGATCTGCTTGCCATATAATCAACATGGATTAAACAGTTGAAAAAAAGACCAAGCTTATTCATCCTGGAAACAGGGTTCAGTTAGTTTCTCTCTGGCTCCTTGCACTCACCGGTGCACAGTCCTTTCATGCTGTCTTTGGGTGTCCTTCCTCATCATCATTCTCATCTTCATCATCAGAGGATTGTTGTTGATCCCCCATTTCCTCTGCATCCAGGATATTCTCCACTTTATTGGTTCCAGTTGTGAAGGGCACAATATGCCACAATGAGCCAACACACCATTCCTGGCCTATACTGCAAGGCCCCACTGGAGAGATCCAGGCTTCAAAACCTCAGCTTTAGGAGGCCTATGGTCAGCTGCACTTTGGTTCAGTGGAAATGGGAGTAGTATTATATCTTATTCTTTCCTGGTCAGAGGGATTCCGTGCCCTGATCTCTAAGCAGTCATCCGGTAGGTCCTAAGGACCTTGGAAAGATCCAGGAACTCGTGAATTCTGCTGTGTGTACACATCATGGCAGTTGAGGCGTTATCTGGTGCAAGCTTCCAAATCATTGGTCGCATATAATTTGAAAACTGACAGAGTAGAAGTCTGTTGACAAGCTCTTCAGGGTAGTAATAGAGCACTCTCAAAGCAATGCAGGTGCATTAGATAGCACCCTGCCCCAGGAGAAAACCAGCAATGCTGGAGAATCCCATTGCCTAAGCTGCCTGACTCTCATCATCACAGAGGAAGGATATGAATAACAGTGATCGGAGAAAATGGCATCAGTGATGTTTTGGATTCACTTGGCATTGAGAATTGCAAGACACTTCACAGGTCCCCAGATACTTTTTGAGATGAGCTGCTAGCATAAGATTTGAGGGCAGCTACAACCTTGATGGCGTCTGGAATGGGATTGCTACTGAATCCTACTGACTGCAGTCCCCTGCTTCAGCAGATCAGACAGTTCAATGATGATGGCCAGCGATCTGCTCCTGCACTGGGTCTCTGAAAACTGTAGCATTATCCTTCATTTTCAATGGGGAATTTGGCACCTGCTGTTTCTCCCTCTAATGACTGTGTGACAGCCACTGGAATTTAAAGTAAAGCCACTTGAATGGAGATAGTAGGAACTGCAGATGCTGGAGAATCTGAGACCACAAGGTGCAGAGCTGGATGAACACAGCAGGCCAAGCAGCATCAT
>NC_063332.1:114074716-114099716 GCF_021869965.1 Rhincodon typus
TAAAATAGAATAAACCAAATTTTACATAGAACATAATTTTAAGGATCTTGAAATACACAGCAAAGTACAATCCCATTAATCCTAACACCACTCCTTTCCAGTACTGACTCCAGAGAGAATTGCCTTCTCTAACGTATCAGTAGGGTTTGACTTCACTGTGCCTTCAACTCCCAGTCTTGAGAGAGTCTTCATACAACTGAGCTTACCCTCCCAATCTTTCAAATAACCCTTCCAAGAGTTTTAACCAAAAGGTTCTAGTATAGAACTTCAAAACTAATGCCCGTACACTGGGGCAATCTATTTCTTAACAGTTTGGAACTATTTCCTTTCTTTAGGGCCAACTGTTTTTCACATCCAGGTTCAGCTAAGACACCAGTAAAACAAACAAAGAAAGGCTTTCTTCAAGCTACAGTAGTTTCCCACTCATTGGCCCCTTAATAAAAATCTATTCCAAAACTTTCTACCTGAAGCCTAATGTACTATATTCTTTTATGAGGACTCAAAATTGTTCCAATGTTAACAAATTCTCACAGGTCAAATCCCAAGGTGAGAAATCACCATTGCTACAGAATTAGTGAACTTTTTCTCACAAAAAAACCCACAAGCCATTAGTTCAAAATCCAAACCAACAATAAATGATAATAAAACAATATGATCAAAATTCTCAAATCCCACAGCTCAAAAACTCTGCATCCCTCCAAATCCAGCCTCATTTGTAGCTCAACTTTCTTTTCTTGCCACTGTGCTGTCATGAGCTTGGGCCGTAAAGTCAAATTCCATAACCTAAACTCTCATCATGCAAGACACTACTTAAAAACTACCTCAGACTAAAGTCAGTTTAGTCATTTGTCCTATTGTCATTTTTTTTTGGCTCAAGTGCCATTTATTTTCTAAATTTGTTCCTGTAAGAATGTCCTTTGTAACTTACAGATATAGGTGCCTCAAGAATGCAAACGACTGTTGCAATAATTGGTGTATATATGTTTGAACAGGTCTCATGAAACCTAATAAAAATCATGTCTTTATATGGCTTCAATATTACGGTAGCGGAGGTTGAAAAGTGAGAACAAAATGCACTGTGCCTGTTACTCTACTTCAGTCTGTCTGGAGAAGAAATCATGTTTTTGTATAAATGAAATAGCTCCAAGGCAACTTTTGTTCAAAATATTTAAAATTGAGATGTCAAAGCAGCTGAACTGATTTTGTGAAGAGAGATCAGAGTTAGCGTTTCGGGTCCAAAACATTAACTTTGATTTCTCTTCATAGATGCCGCCACACCTGCTGAGCTTTTCCAGAAACTTCTGTTTTTGTTTCTGATTTACAGCATCTGCAATTCTTTCAGTTTTTATTTTGAATTGATTTTGTATTATTTTCACTTAAAAAAAAATTAAAATTATGTTCAGAATTGGTACATATTGGTGACCAAATCGCCAAAGAAGCATCATTATAAGGTTGCATGTCATCCTACAATGACCATTCTCAAAGCAGCTGGGATTAAAGATATAAATGTTGGGTTGCCTGTATGACTCTCACCTTGTGAATACATATTCAAAACACTACAGAATACCAATATAACAAAAAATGCTTTAAGCCATTACACTCTTGTAAAAATAGACAGAGAAAAGTATTATTTAAATTCACAAGTGTTTTCAGAATTTTGATAGCTTATAGCTTAAATTATTGCATAAAGCTAAATAAAGTAACTGAAGTAGACTTACCTTTAAGAATGTGCTGGAATCCTTATAAATTTCCTCATTATATTGCATTTCTGTTTCTTCTTCTTCCACCACTTCATCCTGTCAACAAAATAATTTTTTTTGTGAACATCAACATCATGTTGAAGGTTCTAGAAACAGCTTCCCCTTTCCTGCACAATTGGAAACTGGTTAGAATACAGTATTTTACTTTCATAGACTGTTTATAATAATTTGATCAAGATTCAATGCTGTCTTTGTTTTCATTTTTAAAGTAAAAGTTCTTTGGATTGGGTTAAATATCACAATTCTGACCCCAAAGGCCATTTCACATGCCACTTCATATCGATCTGGTCATGTCACTGATGAAGTGCAGACATGTGCATTCAGAGAGCACTAATGGCAAACCACAACTAGCTGAACCCAGGAAATACACTTGCCAGCTATGTTATCACAACATGAACTCACCTGAGCTTCTTGACATATGAAAGTCTTAAAGCGGATGCAGTTCAATAGTCTGGTCAGTTTTATGGTTCATTTAGACCAGCACTTTCCTAAAGTTGCTGACTCGCCACTGATGTGATCAAGTGATGCAATTTTGGCATCAAGTACAAATCTCAGTAGAAAATATCTTGCACGCTCATAAACCCCAGAAGATGTTTCACATATGCTTAATTGCTTAACTTCTATCATTAATTTGTAAAGAAGAAAATTATGCATTCATTAATAATATTTTTGAATACTCTGCTTTTAATCTTTTGTGCATTTGCTTCTTTTTAAACAACAGGTATTCATTTATTTGAATACGTACTTATGTTGTACAAGTATGAGGAACATATGGCCAACAGTCCCTAATAACTTATTTCATCAAATGCAAATACTTATTTCTGTGTTGATAGTCAGCAGACATAGAAGTGACTAACCTATTAAAGAGCAATGATTTAACAGTCTCAAATACATTTTACCTAAATTTGAAGACCAAAAAGAGAACTCGAAAACTGAAAGAAAACCTGAAAATAAATTACCTTTTCTCCTAGTAGATACTATATATTAACAACTGTTGGTTTAATTATTTTAACCCAACAATAAATTTCAATAGCTTAATTATAAGCAACATCCTTGCGAGCTGATTCAAGAATGTTCTATTTTCATGTCACAACATTGATGGGAACAGTGTGCAAGAAATCAATCTTCACCATTCCATGAGCCATCACAAACATATAAATGACCACTTAAATCACCGAGATGGCTAACCTACGTGACTTTGGCCACTATCTAAGACAAAGGAAATTCACACCAGGTTCCATAAATCATCAAGAAAACCAAACTTAGGATATACCCTCATTAAATCCAAATGAGCGCACATTCATTCACAAATTGGAAAAAAAAGACAGACAATTCTGCAGAATAATCCTGAATAGAAAACACAAGCAAAAGGGAACAAATTCTGTGGATCAAACATCTAAATCTCAAGGGTGGAATGAGGTGACTTTCTCAGTTCTTTTGAGTTTGGAGATACCACACTCTGTTGATCATGAAGATTCTCCATTTGGTAGGTGGTCAGTTCGCTCTAGACCTTTGCTCAAGTTAGAAATTCTTCTTTTTAAAGAGTCTTTGAGTACTGTTTCTTTTCCATTCAGAGTTATATGACCTTGTGTTACCAATAACTGAACACCCACTTCCCCTATCAAGCTTCTATTCTCTCACTTTACATTTCCCAAGAAAATATTTTGTTCATGCACTTAGAAGAATACAATTTATTGAATTGTTGTACAATACACATGCCACAAATGTGTGTTAGAGAACTGCCCACTTAAACAGATCAGTTGATTGGACAGATATAGAATCATATGAAATTATGAGAGGCATGGATAGTTGGAGTCTTTTTCTCAGGAATGTCAAATACTAGAGGGTGTATTTTAAGGGGAGGGGGAGAAGTTTAAAGGAGATGGGCAAGGAAAGATTTCTTTGAAAAAAACAGGAGGTGGTAGGTGTCTGGGATATGCTGCCAAGCACGGTGACAGAAGCAGACATGAAAGCAACATTTAAAAGGCATTGAGATAGACACATGAACAGGCAGGGAACAGAGGGATATGGACCACGTGTAGGCAGATGGGATTAGTTAGAATGGCATCATGGTTGACACAGACAATATGGATCGAAGGGCATGATCCTGTGCTGTTCTGCTCTATGTTCTAATGTAATGGAGACTGAGGTAATCTAGAAAGAAAGACAGAATGTACAAGTTATCATGTTGTGCTACGAAGAATATTTTGGTCATACAGAGGCTATAGAAAATATTTACTGAAATAGTGCAAGAATGACAGGCATTAGTTACAAGTCAAGAATAGAAAATGAAACTTCATTATATAAGGTCAAAAGCACAGCTGGCGTTCTACAGTAAAGTATTTTATTTATAGAACATCTACATTAAAACAAGCCAAGTCATTTCACAGGTGCATTATGCAACCCAGTGACATAGAACAATACAAGGGAATATTAGGCCAGATCACCAAAAACTTTGTCAAATTGGTGGATTAAAAAATGTCTTAAAGCCAGTGAGTGAGGGAGGGCCAAATAAGTGTCAGGAAGGAATTCTACAGCTTGGGGTCAAGGCAACTGATGGCCCATCAACAAATGGCAGAGCAATTAAAATCAGGGATGGTCAAGTAGCCAGAATTACTGTAGATTGGGGCATGGTGGAGATTATAAAGACAGGAGGGGATAAGAGCATGAAAAAAAATAAGGATTTTAAAATCAACTTTGCTTGACTGGAAGCTAAAGTAGGCCAGTGAGCACAGGGTGACAGGGGAATCAGGCTTGTAGCAAGTTAAGACATGGATAGCAAAATTCTGGATAACCTTAAGGTGGAGGAAGGTAGAATGTGGGACAGCAGCTAGGAGTGCATTGCAATAGTATAGTCTAGACGTAATAAAAGTATGAATCAAGGCTTCAGCTGAAACAGGGCAAAGTCAGGTGATATTACCCAGATGGAAACAGTCTTAGCAACGGCAGAAACATGAGGTCAAATTTGAAACTGAAGCTATGACCGGCCTAGTTTAATCTCAAGGCTAATACCAGGGAGGAGAATGGAGTTGATAACTAGGGAGTGAAGTTTGAAACAGCAAGTGTAAACTGCAGCCTTCAGTCTTCTCAAAATTCAATAGAAAATTTATGCTTATTCAGTACTAGATATCAGACAAGCAGTCTGGTAATTCAACAGTGGAGAATTTAAAAGAGATAGTGGTGCAATAGAGCTGGATATCTTCAGTATAAGATCACTGCGATAAATTTAGCAGGGGTGAAGCGACAGTTTTCCTTATCCCACTTTGCCACTGACCACTACAAAGTTTTAATTTAAAAAAGATGATAACACCAAATATCTACACGCACACATTATACTGTATACAATTCAGTACCAGAAACAAATCAGCCAGGGTCCTTAAATTTGCAAATAACTGATTTACTGCCACAATAAATTATTCAGGGAAAGATTATTAACAAAAGATTTAAGAGGTACAAATGTATTTAATTACTCTTCAAAAATAACAGATAACTTTTTCCATGCCTGGAAAAAAAAGCATAAAACTCTGCAGAGATGTTATCTTAAAAGTACTTTGTCCAAGTAACAGTGAAACTTGGAAAGACTTGGTTCACAAAATGTTAGTTTACAGCCCAAGCCACTTGACAACACAAGCTTTTGGAACTGGCTTTTCTTCCTGGATCAGTTGTGGCTGATCGAGTTCTATTTTCCTTCAGACAGTGGTATAGAATCAGTCTTCTTCTTGAGGAATCCTTCAGTTGCAGTGAGGAAGTCTTCCAGAGGGTTTTCAACAGGCAAACTTTGATTAGAAGTCTTTTGGAGAGAGAAACAGGGGGAAAAGGCTGCTGCCCATATGGCAAGTTCTCGCACACTGTATTAAAAAAAAATCAGTATTTTTACACCTATAAATTGATCTCTTCTTGAAACTGTGCAGACTTTGTGTCTACGCCAAGCAGCTTATTCTTTGAGAGATAGTAGGAACTGCCGATGCTGGAGTCTGAGATAACACAGTGTGGAGCTGGAGGAACACAGCAGCCAGGTAGCATCAGAGGAGCAGGAAAGTTGACGTTTCAGGTCAGGACTCTTCTTCAGAAAAAGAAAGGGTCGGGACCCTTTCTGAAGAAGAGTCCCGATCCGAAACGTCAGCTTTCCTGCTGTGTTCCTCCAGCTCCACAGCTTATTTTTTGCATTGCTAGTGTCCTTTGCTTATAAAGTGCTCTTTCCAAAAGATTCAAGGTACATGCCCAACTAATGACATAATAAATTAATATTTTGGATAATATCTTTATAACAATATGGAATCTAATGCTGTGCTTTTGGATGTTAATAACTGAGGAGCAGCATAGACGAGAGATAACCACGTTGACTGGGACAACACCAAGATCCTGGGACAAGCACGAGAATTCCTAGAAGCATGGCACTCCACGAAGCATGCTATTAATAAACACATTGAACTTGACCGCATATACATTCAACTACAAAGGAAACCCCGAAGTGAGGCAATCCATCTCAATGGACCCCAGAGTTTAAAAACCAGGCGGGAAAACACACCGAAGCTTCAGCGGAGGCTGCGCTGAGGATGTTACCCAGCATGATAACGAAACATCTGTGAAACAAGAAACCAGCTTGGCGAGCCAACCAACTTCAACAACCTCAACACCCACAATCCCAGCTACAAATCTACTCCAAAACCTTAATGAGAGATAACGTCAAGGAGAATCCAAAGAATTTCTACAAACATATTAAAGGCAAAAGAGTAATTAGGGAACAGGGACCTTGAAAGATCAATGAGACTGTCTATGTTTGAAGCCACAGGTAACACGCAAGATCCTAAGCAAATATTTCCCGTCAGTGTTTAGCTTGGAGTGTTTACATGGAAGCTAGGAACTCTGGGAAATAAATAGTGATGTCTTGAAAAGAGTCCTCACTACAGAAGATGTGGTGCTGGAGGTCTTAAAACCCATAAAGGGACCTGATCAAATATATTAAGGGATGATAGGGATCAAACTGTAGGGTCCATAGCAGAGGTATTTGTATCAATGACCGCCACGGGTGACATGCTGGAAGGCTGGAGGATGGCTAATAATGTGCCATTATTTAAGAAAGGCTGCAAGGAAACACCGGGAATTAAAGGTCAGTGAGCCTAATGTCAGTGGTGGGTAAGTTGTTGGAGGGGATTCTGACAGATAGGATTTACATGCTTTTGGAAAGGCAAGGACCGATTAGGGATAGTCAGCATGGCTTTGTGCGTGGGAAATCACATCTCTCAAATTTTTGAGTTTTTTGACCAAGAAGATAGATGAAGGCAGAGTGTTAGATGTTGTCTACAAGGACAGTTTGCCAAATGGATACAAAAGTGGCTTGACAGTAGGAGACAGAGGGTGGTCATAATGGGTTGTTGTTCAGACTGGAGGACTGTGACCAGCAGTGCACCACAAGGATTGGTGCTGGTCCACAGTTATTCTGTCATTTATATAAATGATTTGGACTAGAATATAGGAAGCATGGTTAGTAAGTTTGCAGATGACACCAAAATTGGTGATATAGTGGATAGTGAAGGAAGTTATCTAAGACTACAACAAGATCTTGATCAACTAGGTCAGTGGGCCAAGGAATGGCAGATGGAGTTTAATTCAGATAAACGTGAGGTGTTGCATTTTGCTAAGGCAAACCAGTGCAGGATTTACACAATTAATGGTAGGCCTCTGGGGAGTGTTGTTGAACAGAGATACCTCGAAGTTCAGATACATAGTTCCTTGAAAGTGATGTCACATGTATCTAGAGTAGTTATGGCAGCATTTGGCATGCTTGCCTTCATCAATCACAGCTTTGAATACAGGAGTCGGGAAGTCATATTACAGCTGTACAAGACATTGTTAAGGCCACAGTGAAGTACTGCGTACAATTCTTGTTGCTCTGCTATAGGAAGGATGTTATTAAATTGGAAAGGGTGCAAAAAGGTTTACAAGGATGTTACCAAGACTGGAAGATTTGAGTTAAAAGCAAAGGCTGGCTAGGTTGGGACCTTTTTTCCCTCTGGAGCGTAGGAGGCTGAGGGGTGACCATATAGAGGTTTATAAAATCATGAGGGGCATAGATAAGGTGAGTAGCCAACATCTTTTCCCCAGGGTAGGGGAGTCCAAAACTGGAGGCTATAGGTTTAGGGTAAGAGGGGAAAGATTTAAAAGGAACCTAAGGGGCAACTTTGTCACACAGATGGTGGTGCGTGTATGGAACGAGCTGCCAGAGGAAGTGGTGGAAGCTGGTACAATTACAACACTTAAAAGGCATCTGAATGGGTATACGAAAAGGGAGGGTTTAGAGAGATATAGGCCAAATGCAGGCAAATGGGACTAATTCAGTTTAGACATGGACAAGTTTCCATGTTGTACAATCCTGTGACTCTAACTAGGAGGGGATGGGGGTCAAAAATAGGTCCTTGATGGAATACTAGAAGCAATGGTAGGAGCAGGGAGAGAAGCCATTACAAATGATTTGAGGAATACAGTTAAATATATAAGGATAGGGCCAGGTGAATTCCAGTCAGCTGGACAAGAGTGGAGAGGTGTTAGGGAAAGATTGTGTATTCAAATATGTTAAAGGCCGCAGGTGATTTGACAAGAAGAAGGGAATGCTCACCTTTATCATGGTTACCTAGTTGGAAGAATTGAAATACAGAAGCTCCAGAAAAGATAAGAATTATTAGGGAGATGAAAACACATTGAAGGGCTTTGGAGATCGGACCCTACAGCAAAAGTCTGTTCGAAGCCTGCTTGATTAGCTCCTGTTTTTTATTCTCTTGTAGGACATGAGCATCGCTCGCTAGCCAGCATTTACTGCCCATCCCTAGTTGCCCACGAAAAGGTGATGATGAGCTGTCTTCTACACAAACCACCTTAAACATTTACTCTCTATACGACCAATGTACTGCAACAAGGCTCTTTCAACAGAACCTTCCAAATCTACACCCTTTTCTGCCTAGAAGCATAAGAAAAGTAGGCACATAAGCACTGCACCAGTTGCCAGTTGCCCTTCAATACCATCCCAAGTAGGAAATATATAATTAGAATCATAGAATTTTACGGTACAGAAGGAGGTTATTCGACCCATTGTGTTTATAGTGGCTCCCAAGAGCTACCCAGCTAGTCCCGTTCTTCAGCCCTATTTCTGAAGGCCTCCAAATTCATCACTTTCAAACGTACATCCAGCTGTCTTTTGAATCATCCTCTATCACTCTCCCAGACAGCACATTCCAAATCCTAACAACTGAGTAAAGAAGTTTCTCTTCATCTCATTCCTAGCTCCCTTGCTGACAGTGGTGATCCCAAGTTAGTGATACACTAACTAGTGGGAAATGAATATCGTTCTTTACCATTTCAAAATTGTTCATAATTTTTAACACCCCAAAACAGGTCACCCTTTAAACGACACTGCCCCAAAGAAAACAAGCCCAATTTCCCTAATCTTTCCTTATACCTAAAATCCCTCATCCCAGGTATCATTCTAGTATGTCTCCTTTGAACTCCCCTCAAAGTTGTACCATTGAGCCTGCACTGTCCGTCCAAGTTTCTTCTACAATATGCATTAAATCACATTTGTCTGTATCGAAATTCATCTGTCAAGTGCCTGCCCATTTGGCGAACTTCTCAATGTCGCTCTGAAGTAACTCAGTGTTATCCTCACAATTCTCCCTATCTCATATCATCTACAAGTTTAAAGATGTTGCCCTCAACACCATCTCCAATCATTTAGATGAATAAATTCCAGAATAGAACAGAATCCCTACAGTGTGGAAGCAGGTCATTCAGCCCATCAAGTCAACACCAACCCTCTGAAAAGCATCCTACCCAAGCACACCCCCCTGCCCTATTTCTGTAACACTGCATTTCCCATGGATAACCCACCTCGCCTGCACATCCCTGGACACTACAGGGCAATTTAGCATGGCCAATTCACCTAACCTGCACATCTTTGAACTGTGGGAGGAAACTCACACAGACATGGGGAGAATGTACAAACAGATAAATCAGAAAAGGCAAGGGTCCCAACACCAATCTGTGAGGAAATACCATTTTCAATTTGTCTCCAGTCTTAGTCCCTCTATACCAACCCTCTGTTTCCTATCTCTTAGCCAACTTCTAATCCATGTGCCATGTGGCATCATATCATCATCATTGCTGGATCAGAAATCCTGAACTTCCTACACCACAGACCACAGCAGCACACCGTCTCAAGTTATGAGCAACAGATACTGGAATAGCCAGAAAAAACTCAACTCCCAGGAACAAATAGTTTTAAAAACAACACATTCCGGTTAGGTTAACAGATTGCAAACAAATGCAACTCTCAAAACACAAATAGTAAATTAGATTCCTATCACAGTTCTAGCAGAATTGTAAATTTGCAGTGGAAGTCTTTATTCAGATAAACATTTAGTGATGGGTTTCAGATGCTAAATTATAAATTATGTTTTGTTAGAAATATTTTATAGCTTATATTCAATGTTTCCCTAATATGGAAGGGGCCAGATAAAATAAATTGAATAGTCTGTGTGTCCATTTTAGCCAGGAGGATGGAAATGAAAACAAGATATTGCAGTGCTATATTTACTTTGTATTCTTCGAATTCTTCTTCACTAGCTTCCCCGTCTTCTTGAAATTTACGCTTGGCGGTTGGTGCAGATGTGTCATACGTTGCCCTAGAAGCATCAAACAGAACACGCTGTTGTTTAAAAAGATATCAGTTGAAATAAATTATAAATGTAAGAATATTCCACTTACATGCACATGCAGAATATACTACAGAGATAGTAAACAGTACAAGTGACCCAAATAGCTCTGCTAAGACTCTAAATTTTGCAACTGAATCACCTTTCTTATCCCTCCCTTACAAATTAATTTACACAAGTGAGCTACACTATCAAATATTTATCGCATTCTGTAAGTTAAAACATGAAGAATAAAATAATCGTGCTACAACAAATTATGGAGTTTAAACTATTGGGGACAAATGGAGCTTTAATATGGGATGAAAAGCATTAATTCACATACAAAATACAATTAATGAATAGGGCGGGGACAGAGGATACTTAACAATGCTCCATTTAAATTAAATTTAATAAATGCTATGATTTTCAGAACACTGTCACAATCCAAAAATGCACTTGCAATTTGTTCAACCAAAAGCTTAATCTTAAATTGACTATGGATTTTTAAACAGATAATCCCACCACAGGAGGAGTTTCCCAATATTAAAGCTGCAGTCTCCATCATTCCATTGGAGAAATAAATTTTTCTAGAAGTACTCACCAAAAGAGTCTGCTCCTTTAAAAAAAGGAAACAAATATGTATCATAATCTAATATTGTTGTGTTTTGACTAAATTGGACTTCTCACTAAAAAGTGCAACTTTCAACTAGAAGATTCATAAACAAATATCTGCACACAAAGTCGCCCCATCTGTTGGTGCATATTCTTGATGCACAATGACTGTAACATAGGGAAATAGGAAAGAAAGCTTAATCCCAAATCTTTTAAGTGATCAAGCATTTTTCTTTTTACACAAAAAGCTGATGGTGACAGAACTGTACTGAATTGTATAAAACACATTCAATTTGATAACTTGCTGCAAACATTTAGTCTGTTAACTGCAGTTCCTAAAAAAACTGCTTTGTTCCATAGGTAAATAGGAAATGCTCAATGTCAAATGTTAGGCATTTTTAAATGTAGCAGAAGAAATAGCATTTAGTCCTCCAAATACTACTACAAAAAAGATGCATCATGCTCAGGAAAAATGATCCTCTCCTCCCTGACCTGAATTTTTTTTCATCCATGGTGTTAACTGGAGTGCTTTTCTTTGGTAAATACGAAATTGACCAAATTTAATAAAAATTATTGCGGGAATGCTATTTTAGTTCAACTGCAAAGGGACATAAATAATTGCACCATGTCAGATAAAGCGGCAAGTATAACTTGGAGCATGGAGGTAACGTGTATCATTAGAAAACAAAATATTTTGATTTTATTTTAAACACAGTCACCAATCACTAATAGATCATAGCAGACAGCATCTCAACCCCGACCTCAGCAAAGCTACCAGCAATATACCTATCTCACATTTTCTATACTTTACTCTGTCTCAAAACACAACTGTAGCTAAATTATGAGATTGTCATGGTTTTATACCATTACAGACAATTTCAAACTTAACTTGCATAAAACCCATATAAACAGCATAACACCTATCATTCTAGACTAGATACAGACACATTTAACTTCATTCCTTTGGGATTAATTATAATCCAGCGTGATTTCCAGCCTCTTTATAAAACACTTTTAAACCAAGGGTAACCGCACAAATAGTGGAGTCCTGATTTATACGATTAAGAACAAAAGAGAGAAAAACAATTATTCTTGCTTAAATGTCATTCATTATTTATTTAATTGCTGCTCCTTGCGTTAGTTCAGTCATTCACACTAGCAGCATTCCAACCCCAACTAATGACTTTTGCTTACTGGTGCACTTAGACTGCACCCCATGTAGCATGTCATCATGCTATCCAAGTGTAACATGCACCGCAGATGCAGGCAAATCCAAACTTTAATTTCACCGCATTTATTTTCCACATAATCTTACGGTCAAGAATTAGCAAATAGTGACAAAAAGCAGAATTCTGCACTAAGGCTATTCACCTTCTTTGGACAAATAGCAGTCCCGATGCTTCCCCTCGTCTATCTGCAAGCATAAACTTCTGAATCAAGTCTGACAACGTAAATGATACTAACAAAGTTTGCTTACAACCTTACTGAAAATAATAAACATTTAAAACTGTAATAAACAGCACAAAAAAAGCAAGAATAACAAAAGCACATCCTGGTTTGAATAAGTTATACTGGACTGGCAATGTTAACTCTGTTTCTCTCTCCACAAATGCTGTCAGACTCGACTTTCCCCAGCACTTTTGTTTTGAAGGTCCCAGAGAGCAATGTTATTTTGTTACATAAAAGTTGCATGTGAGTAGGTTTCATCAACATCCAATGTTAAAAAATACTGGGTATGCCAAACATCTAACATCAGCTGTGTTATCCAAAGATTTATATTCACTTTGAATATTGGCGCAATAGTCATTATAGACCATTTTTGCCCTAAATTGAGAGGTTTACTACAGGTTGATCAACAATTTACATTTATATCAATACACTTCAAATAGACCGCCATCAAAAAAAAGTTCAGACATCCTACAGTATTGCATTGTAATAGATTATCTGCTACTTAATTGAAAATAAATTAATAATGAGAACCCACAAGATTTGCCACTTAATGTGGAGACATAAATACCTCTAGCAGCAACTACACAATGACGTCAACTCTCTACCCAGAAAATATATTTACAATAATACACAAGAATTGGAGTTATAAATTCTTGTGACTTCAAATGACTTTTGACAAATCTGCACTAATGTATTAAGCTGCCAGTATATATTTAGTTCAAATAACTTAGATTAGACTCAGTGCTATTATTTCATAGCTACTAAAATAGTCATTAAATAGCTACTAAATCTAACATCAAGTCAAATGGCAACTAAAATTTGAGGGTGGAGTGAGAAGTAAGTGCAATTTAATTAATATAGATAAATTAGATTTTATCCCTCCAGAAGTAGATTATTTGGTCATGATTAATCAAAAAGGCAACATTAGTCAAAAATTATTTTAGCACTGTCAGGAATTGCTATTATTGCTCTTATGAACTCTTGTTGCTTCAGTCCAGCTTATCCCCATCAGCTCTTTACGTCAAACAGCGCTTACCAGCTTCATGATAAATGTAATTTTGATCTATACCTTTTCTTCACTCTGTTCAATCTCTATGTATCTAAAAACAGATAGTTTGCAGTTATAAAAGTACTCACTATACTAGTTCAAATGAGTATAAAGTTTGAAACTTTTGTGATAATTTAAGAACAAAATACTGACTATCAAGTCAGTTTAGCAATTGGTCTGACTACACAAAGAAAATAGGTAACACTTTTCAGGCCAACTCCATTAGATGTTGGAGAGGAACAAGATTCATCAATCACTTACTGAGGAAATAATATTTTAACAAATTCTGTCAGTATATCAAGGGATAAATTTCCATCCAATAATGCAAGTCTTTTCACCACCCCCTTCACAATTAAAAACTGCTACCGGGGGACTCGGGCCCAATCCAGTCCCTAAAATGACTGTTCAAAAACCTTTAAGGGCACCAGCAATATTGGGCTGGGCCAGTATCAACTCAGTGTCTTGTGAAGGAGAGTCAACAGTACAAAACTGCTCATAATTTAATTGCACATTGTTAACCTAATGAATGTTAGTTTCACCATATTATTAAATGGTAAAAACAAGATGCATTAATTAATATTGACATTTGCATTAAGTGCTTGCATATGTACAGTGGCGTTTGTAATTGTAATAGAAAACAAAGTAGTCGATACATATCGACATAATATAAATTTACAACCCAATGGATTGGGATTTTCTGTGCTATGTGTAGAGTGGCTCAGTGTATCATTGTATAACATTAGAATGGAGAATGTTGCATCAACTCCAACTGTTATACTGGTGCCAACATACTGTTGTTCAAAATTAGATTGCCATCCAAATAGGAATGAATAGAATCTCTGCAGTCAAAACAGAATGCAACTCAGAAAATCTACACCATGTGATTTATTTTATTTTGCACCAGCATAGCTACAAATTCACTCAAAACAATATTAGGACAGGGATCCCAGAGGCCACAAGTTTCGTGATTGGAAAATAAATATCAACCTTGTACATTAGCGATATTTTTGAGGTACAATAGAGGAAGTCCCAATTATCAAAAGAGGAAGATAAAATTCAAATATTTAAAAGAAAGGCACAACCTTCAGTTTTATACAACTAAATATTTTATATTTGTCAGTCGTAGGAAAATAAGTACTAAATTACAGAGATGAAATTGGTCAATTTCTTTACGTTTCTTTACTTAAAAGTGTTTACAATTACAGAAACAGTGGAACAAATTGACTTGATAAGTTTAGTTTATTACAAGATTAGTTTTAAAAATATATGCCTTCCGTGGCAAGAAAAAGGACTCCATTAAAGACGTGGCTTTGATTTTCTATCTCTGCAGACCATAAAATATCAAAATACACTTCGGTTCCAAAAGAACAGAGACAGATACCATAACTTTCAGCATTTCATAAAAGAGCATCATCATTGTTACAGCTTTTCTCTCATACACCTAGTTCTTGGAATCAGCTGTATCACAAATGCCAGAAAATGCTTTGAATTTTTACTTCATTCCACAGGTTAGAACCTGTAATTCTTACACAAAGATGAATATTCAAAACTGTAACAAGCTTTGCTGTAACTGTTGCTTTGTTCAGCTGACATTGCATCCTTAAAAATCAATAAATAATCAATTTGCCTCAAGCTTAGATTGCTTTAAATATTATTGTCTAACTTTTTCTGGAAGTAAAGTTTATTTATATGGAGCAGATCCTGTACTTCATACACTTGCATGGATTAGAGAACATTTGGAGCACGAATAGAAATAATTAAAATATGAAACATTATTGTTATAATAAAATTATATAACTAAACACAAGAACATTTTGCAAAAAAAACCTTGAAATTGATAATACAAGCTTTTTAAAAAAAAAATCAACTTGGAAATGTACTTTTTAAAGAGCACTTTTAAACTACACATCTGGGACCAGTAATGCTGGACTGAGATATGCAGCCAGCCACAAGAATTATATAGTTAACTGTGCCTCAGTGCCTTTGTTCTTAAAATGGCAGAGAGAAGATAGGAGAATTACTTTATTCTTCCAAAAACTGAAGATATTTAATTGATTAGAAAAAAGCTCCCGACAATTCCAATGGATCAGCTGAGTATGTGTAAAACAATGCTGTGCAAACTAGAGTTAAGAAACGTATAGTAAAGCCCAGCTAACTGGAGTTAGAAAGCCAGTCTGTGCCAGTGTGTACACAAAAACACTTTGCCTAGACTTAAAACTGACAGCTTAAGCAACACAAAATAATTATTTCAGAATACATCATCTTGGTTTCTGAAAGTTGGCAGAACAAGATTAATTCAATTACTTAATTATAACAAATATTCTAGATAAGAATAAGATAACATCGGATGCAGATTAAACCTGCAAGTCTTCACTTATATAATTAGTGATCTTAGCTGGAGACTCTCTCAAAGAAGGAAAGAAATGCAGCAAATGTGCAAGAGGGGCAAAACAAAGGGAATGCTACTTTGATTTTGCTGTTTGTCTCCCATGGCTAAAACAACTGAAAGGAACACCAGCTGAAGGGTAAAGGAATATCATCAAAAACAATTAAAAACACTTACATATCCCCTCTTAAAAATTGATACGGTATTTATCCAAGATGGTACAAGATAACACATTCAGTTGCTTTCTGGAATTAGTTTTTGAATATTCCATTGCAAAAAGCTTTTGCATTCAGATGAGGAAGAGGGAGTTTATGGCTTCACAGTATCTACAAAGTGTTTAACAAACTATCACAATCTCCTATTTTACCTTATTTGATGCAAAATAAAAAGGTTCAAACAACAGTTGTCTCCAAACTAACCTGCAAGTTTCCCTGGTTTCAGCAATCTCCCTCTGTTCTTCCTTACTGTTCAGGACCGCTCCAATATTGTCTGCGCTTTCAGCTCCTAGCTGAGAAGCAGAAAACTTTGTAAAATTTCACATTAGATTGCACAAAAAAAATCAAAATTCAGCAACACAGATTTTAAAAAGGACAGTCTACAGTAAAATTGTATGAAATTTTAATTTATCACTAAAATGCAATACTTTTTGGCACAATAACATTGTGACTGGATTAACAGACTAGACATCAGAGGTCTGAACTAATTATCCTAAGATATCTTGAAATCCCATTACAGCAGCTGGAAAATTTAGCAAAGTTTAGAAAAGTTGTATGCATAAAGCATCTTTGTTTTTAATACAACCCAAGACACTTCATTGGGCACTGCATAAAACAAAGTATGATACACAGCTATATAAGGAACCTGGCCAAAGGGTAAATTATAAGGAATATCTGAAATGGTAGAGACATGCTGAGACTAATGGAGAAAGTTCCAGAGTTTAGGGCCTTGGCAACTGAATGCATGGCTATCAATGGAGTTTTTTTTCTTTATTCATTTATTCATTCATGGGATGAGGGCATCTCTGGCTAGGACACTAGGCCAGTATTTACTGTCCATCCCTAATTGCCCAGAGGGCAGTTAAGGGTCAACAGCATTGCTGTGGATATTGAATCCCATGTAGGCTAGACCAGGTCAGAGTGGTCGTTTCCTTTCCTAAAGGACATTAGTGAACCGGACTTTTTTTTCCTGACAATTGACAGTGGATTCACAGTCATCCTTAGATGCATAATTCCAGATATTTATTCAATTCAAATTCCACCATCTGTCATGGTGGGATTTGAACACAGCTTCCCCAGACCATTACCAGGGTCTTTGGATTAACAGTCTAGCAATAATACCGCTAGGCCATTGCCTCCCTGCAGGAGTGATTAAAAATGAGATGTACAAAAGGCCAGGAGAGTAATGCAGATAACTCAAAGGGTTATGGATCTGATGAAGAGAAGACAGAAAGAGCCAAGGCCATGCAGGGATAACAAGGATGAACATTGTAAAAGTTGATGCATGGTTTAACTAGGAGCCAATGTTGGTTGGCAATGACAGGGTGATCAATCAACAAGATGTCATACTAATTGGGAAATTTGATGACATTCAAAATTCTGCAGACACTTTCCAGAAAGAACATACAAGAGAGAATAGTCAAGCCTACTGGTAACAAAGAAACAAGAACAGTTTCAGCAGCAGATGTGAGTGGAGGAATGGGCAGATGCTGAAACAGTCAATGTCATGGTATACAGAAGTAGGTGTTTTAGAGATGTGCAATCAAAAAGTTCATCATGGGTTTAAACAAACCAAGGACAAAAAACAGTTAACAGCGAGAGCAATGGAGTGATTGGATTGGGAACGGAGTTTTTAGTCAGGACAGAAGACCTTAGTTTAAGTATTCCAAATATTTCACTGGAGGAAATTTCTGTTTATCCAGGACTGGATGTTGGAGAAGCAGCTCACTGTAGATAGTCACAAGAGATCATGGAAGATAGAGCTGGGTATCAGAGTGGAAGTGAAAAATTTATGTGCTTTCACACTATATCACCAAGGGGCAGCAGCCAGTAGAATTATAGGAGGGGAACAAAGAAGGATCATTAAGGAACACCAGCAGTAATGATTGGAGCAGGAGGAGAAGCCATTCGAGTGGTTCCTTAGCTACGATTAAGCATAAAACCAAATGAGAGCGGCACCACTCAACTGGATGTTACTGGAGGACATATCAAAAGCAGCAGATAGACTGATTCAAATTTAAAACAAAAGTATGGAGGAATTGAGCAGGTTTGGCAGCATCTGTAGAGATAGGAGTTGCACAAAAACATAGAAGATGGAGAAGAAGGGGGGCCGCTCAACCTCTCAAGCATGCTTCACCATTCAACACGATTACGGCTGATCATCAAGTTCAATAGCATAATCCCACCTTTCCCCCATTTTCCTTGATCCCTTTAGCCACAAGAGCTATATCTATCTCCTTCTAGAAAATACAATGTTTTGGCCTCAACCACTTTGTGGTAGTGAATTCCACAGGCTCACCACTTCCTGGGTGAAGAAATTTCTCCTCAACTCAGTCCCAAAAGGTTTACCACTCGTCCTTAAACTATGACCCTGTTTCTGGAGTCTCTTCCATCAGGGACATCCTTCCTGCATCAAATTTTATAGATTTCTATGAGATTCACCCTCATTCTTCTAAACTCCAGTGAATACAATCCTAACTGACTGAATCTCTCCTCATATCAGTCCTGCCATCCCAGAATTTAACTTGGTAAACTTTCATTGCACTCCCTCTGTAGCAACAGCATCTTTCCTCAGACAAGGCCAAAACTGCACACAATATTCTTTACTGATTAAGTATGTGGACTGCAGCAGTTTAAGAAGGCAGCTCATCACCACCTTCTCAAGGGCAATAGCGACAAACAATAAATGCCAGCTAGCCAACGATGCCCGCATCCCACGAGCAAATAAAAAATATTCACAGGTATCAGATAAACAAGACAAAAAGGAATGAAAATGGCTAGAGAAGAAGCATGGATTCTGTGTAGGTATTAGCAGTAGCAGTTAAAGGCAGAATGTAGATCAGATATGGCGAAAACAAAATCATTCAGACAAGACACTGGGTGAAATCACAATAGAAGTCAGAGTTTATCGTTTGAGTTTTGTTTTTAAAAACTCAGTTGCAGGAGACCTAGGAAACAAAATGCGGGCATGACTGCAAAGTGGTGTATTGAAATGGCAAGTGGTTGCAAGGCCTGCACATGTTTGTACATTGAGCAGAAGTGTTCTGCAAAGCCAACATCCACCCTACGAGACAATAAATTCTTGAATTTGCTGTTGTAGTACACTTATGCCACTAAGATGAATGTTGCTTATGTCTCACATCATGCAAACCTGGACAGCCTCATTATCTGTGGAACAGCGAATGGAACTTAACATTGAAATCATAGGTGAGCATCGCCGCTTCTGGCCTTAAGATCAAGGAAAGGTTACTGATTCAGCAACTCAAATGGTTGAACCTAGGACAATGTTGTAAGAACTTCTGTAACAATGTCTTTGGGCTGAAATCATTGTCTTCTAACATTGTTAGAATCGGTTTTCCCGATGCCCAGTGACTTCTGTGTGTAAGGGCTTCTTGGTAGGATGCTAATTTGATGTGGAGGACAGTTGCAGCTCATCTCTGGAATTCAGTTCTTTTGTCTGTGCTTGGTTGAGGCTGGAACTGAGTCGTCCTGGCAAACCCAAAGTAAGCATTGATTATTTGGGAGTAAGTATATTTTATCACTTTCCTGACTGCGTTAACCAAATTGTATCTGTCTTTTTTTTTGCACTTATAAACTTTGGGTAGATCATATTGTAATAAGTCGATTGTAATATCTTCTGAAGAAGAGTCATACCAGACTCAAAGTATTAACTGTTTTTCTCTCTACAGATGCTGCCAGACCTGAAGACTTTCTCCAATATTGTGTGCTGCAAAGTTCCAGCATTCACAATGTTTTGCTTTTATTACTGAAATATCCTGCTAGTCTCCAGCTACTAGTGAGGAGGATTTTACAAAGTCAAATAGACTGGTTAGAGTCATACAGTCAGGAAACAGACCCTCCAGTCCAACTCATCCATGCCAACAAGATATCCTAAGTTCATCTAGTCCCAATTGCCAGCATTTGCCCCCTTTTCCTCTAAACCCTTCACATTCATGTACCCATCCTTTTAAATATTGTAATTGTACCAGCCTCCACTAATTCCTCTGGCAGCTCATTCCACAAATGCACCACCCTCTGTGTGAAAAAATTGCCCCTTACATCCAGTTAAAACTTTTCTCTTCTCACCTTAAACCTATACCCTCTAGTTTTGGACTCACCTTTTCTGGGAAAAAGACCTTGGCTATTCACCTTATCCATACCCCTAATGATTTTATAAACCACTATAAGGTCACACCTCAACCTCTGAAGCTCGAGGAAAAATAGCCCCAGCTTATTCAGACCCTCCCTATAGCTCAAACCCTCCAACCCAGGCAACATCCTTGTAAATCTTTTCTGAACCTCTAGTTTAATGACAGCTTTCCTATAGCAAGGAGACAAGAATTGAACACAGTATTCAAAAAATGGCCTAACCAATGTCCTGTACAGCCACAACATGACCTCTCAATGCACTGACCAATAAAGGCAAGTGTACCAAAAGCCCTCTTCACTACCCTATGTCCCTGTGACTCCACCTTCAAGGAACTAAGAACGTACATCCCAATGTTTCTTTCTTCGGCTACACTCTCCAGGACCTTACCGTTAAGGTATACAAGTCCTGCCCTGATAATGCCTTACCAAAATGCAACAGCTCACGTTTATCTAAATTGAACTCCATCTGCCACTCCTTGGCACATGAGCCCATCTGATCAAGGTCATATTGTACTCTGACATCACCTTCTTCACTGTCCACTACACCACCAATTTTAGTGTCATCTGCAAACTTACTAACCATGTCTCCTATACTCACACATAAATCATTTATACATGAAGCAGTGGACCCAGCACCGATCCATGCAGCACACTGCTGGTCACAGGCCTCCAGTCCAAAAAACAACCCTCCACTACCAACATCTGCCACTTAGTTGCCTTCAAGCCAATTTTGTAACTAAATGGCTAGCTCTTACTGGATTCCATGTGATCTAACCTTGCTAACCAGTCTACCATGCGGAATCCTGTCAAACGCCTTGCTGAAGTCCATATAGACAATGTCCACCGCCCTGCCTTCATCAATCTTCCTTGTCACTTCTTCAAAAAATTTAAGTTAGTCAGATACGATTTCTCACGCACAAAACCATATTGACTATCCCTAATTAGTACGCGCATTTCCAAATACATGCAGATAATGTCCCTCAGAATTCCTTCTAATAACTTATCTACCACTGATGTCAGGCTCACCGGTCTATTCCCTGCCACCTTCTTAAATACTGGCAACATATTTGCCATCCTCCAAGCACCTCACCAGTGGCTATCGATGATACAAACACCTCAGCAAGGAGCCCAGCAATCACTTCCCTATAGCTTCCCACAAACTTCTGCAATACACCTGATCACATCCCAGAGATTTATCCACCTTTGTGTTGTAAGACATTCAGCACCTCCTCACCTGTAATTTGGACAATTTTCAAGATATCGCTATTTATTTTCCAAGTTCTCTAGCTTCTATATCCTTCTCACAGTAAATACTGGTTGTGCCTTTTGTGGTTCTGTATCTGATGCCCAACTCTACACTGGGCGATTGATTCCAGTTTTCTTATAGATTTGCATTGTATTTTGATCGAGCACAATCAGATCGTTTTGCCATTCAAGAGCACAGTTAAGAAGCAATCACACTGCAGTGGGTCTGACAACAAGCAGACTGCAAGACAGGTTTCTTTTCCTAAAAGGACACAAGTGAGCAAGATGGGTTTTTACAACAATTTGATAGTTTCACTGTCATCATTACTGAAATTAAATTTGCATTTTGCATTTATTTAGGCAACAGAATTTAAATTAAAATCAAAATGTAAAGGCATATTAGAGTTGAAACTTCAAATTTAATATCTCAAAACTTGCAGGATGGGTGAGTTGTGAGGTGGATGCAGAGATGTTGCAGTGTGACTTGGATAGGCTGTGTGAGTGAGCAAATGCATGGCAGATGCGGTATAATGTGGATAAATTTCAGGTTATTTACTTTGGTAGCAAAAATAGGAAGGTAGATTATCTGAATGGCTGTAAGTTAAGAGAGAGGTGTTCTCATGCACCAGTCATTGAATGTAAACATGCAGGGGAGCAGACAGTAAAGATGACAAATTGTATGTTGGTTTTCATAACAAGAGGATTTCATTACAGGAAAAAGAATATACAGGACATTGGTGAAGCCACACCTGGAATACTGTGTGCAGTTTTGGGCTCCTTATCTGAGGAAGGATATTCTTTGTACAGAGGGAGAGCAGTGAAGGTCTACCAAATTGATTCATGGGATGGCAGGACTGACATATGAGGACAGATTTGGAAGCATGACATGGGTGTCTAATAGAAACCTATAAAATTCAAACAGGATTAGACACGTTAGATGCATGAAGGAAATTACTGGTGATGGCAAAGTGCAGAGCGAGGGGTCAAAGCTTAAGCATATGGAGTAAATGTTTTAAAACGGAGATGAGGAGAAATTTCTTCACCTAAAGAGTAGTGAGCCTGTGAAATTCTCTACCACAATATGGTTGAGGCCAAAGCATTGCGCGCCTCCAAGAAGGTAGCTTTGGCTGTTGCGGCTAAAGGGATATGGAGGGGGGTGGAAGGCAGGATTAGAGTATTCAGCTCAATGATTATATAATCATATGGTGAGCAGGCTGAAGGGGTTGAATGGGCTTCTCTTGCTCCTGTTTCTATGAGGAAGACACTGTTTTTGATTCTTGCTCAAAACTTCAATCCCGAGCTACAGATTCCTACCTCTCACTAGAACAGTGAGGATAAATCAGTCTGTTCAGGACCTTGGTGTCACATTTGATCCCAAGCTGAGCTTCCAACTGCATACTCACTAAGGGCATTTACTTCCACTTTTTTCTTTTAAAATTCATTAATGTGGGTATGTGGACATGGCTGGCGGGCCCAGTGTCTATTGCCAATAAGGTGATGGCAAGCTGCTTTCTTGAATCATTGCTAGCCTTGAGGCACATGGGCACCCACAGTGTGGTTAGGAAGAGGGTGTTCCAGGATTCTGACACAGCAACACTGAAGGAGAACAGTTCCAAGTCAGAATGACATGTGACTTTGAAAGTAATTAGCAGGTGGTGGTGTTCTTATGCATCTGCTGTCCTTGTCCTTCTCAGTGGTAGAAGTCACAGATCTGGGAAGTGCTGTTGGAGGTGCCTTGCTGAAATGCTGTAGAGCATCTTGTAGATGGTACACACTACTATTATTGTTTTAGGCATAAAGGAAGTGTGTGTTGAACGTGGCAGATTGGGAGCCAATCAAGTAAGCTGCTTTGTCCTGAATGGTGTCAAGCTTCAAGTGATGGAAGTGCCCTCATCAGGCAAGAAGACAATATTCCATCTTACTCCTCACTTGTGCCTTGTACCTCGGTTACATTGTCTAACGTCACCCATCTCAGTTTATCTACTGCTGAAACTTGTATTATTTACAACTACATTAGCTCAAAATAAAACTGGTTCAGCAAAGGGGCCAATCAAACAGTGAGCAGGGCATGACATCTTTAAGTTAAAGTAGAATAGAGCAATTAATCTACTTAAATGACTCTCTTTCTTTGGTTTCAACGGACAATGGATAAGATGGACAAATCAAGAATACAGGATCAGTCTGTTAGAGTTGCCACTGAGTATTATTCACCCCCATGGCCCTAGTCCTGCTGCAATACTTTTCTCTCAGTAAAGGACATATAGTTTTGTTGGATGTAGAAAGAAAACATGTTTCAAATCAGAGAAACAACATTTTAGCATATATTTCACAGACATAGCCTTGCCTTAGCTTTAAAGGTGGGAAGATGGTCAAGACAGCACTCAAATAATCAAATTGAGATATAAAATGGGCATGGACAATCAACAATATTACAGAACTAGAAGCAGGCAGACTTTATGACGAGAGGGAATTGGAAATTCAACTCAGGATAAAACCATATTTGTAACAGTCTGGTTCAGACCATACAGTTGTCGGGAGAGATGGAGGAAATGGCTGGAGAGCAGAGTTTGGGGCAGATGTTGACAGGAGGTGAATCATGTTCATCAAATACTGTATATCAACACACAGAATTACACATCAGAGGCACTGGAAAATTAGTAGGCAAAACAACTACTGCTGTTGAGTTACGTGTACACATTGCTTAAAAAAAAAGCAGCATGACCTTACAAACAATCCTCAGAAATAAGGATATCGGAAAACTGTGCAATTTTCCCAAGGGTCCAAACTCAGGTGTCATACACAAATTGAAACATAATAAAATAAATACTCTTCTTCCTTTTAGCTACAAAATAGAAATTTTAAAAATACAGGGAACCATACAAACAGTGTGACACTGTTTGAGACCTGCTCAAAGTCAGTTGTACGATTTAAGTGGTTCCAATAGTAATCTGCTAAAAATATGTTTTCAGCAGTTAGTCATAATAACAGTTGTATCTTTCTTTAAACTAGTATATGTTGAATAAAAAGTCTAATGGATAACTAAAGCTTATATTAGAATTCTACACACCATCAAATAACATTATACTGTCACACAATGTCTTTATAAAACTTTTTAAGATTTTCAGTCACTAACTTGAGGTGTACGAATAACTCCATTAAGATGGCCTTTGGATTTTCGATTCTACCTTGCAGGAGAACTCTAGACAAGACCAAGACTTAGGTGTACTGCACACCAAATGCAAAACATGAACGCAAATTTGAGGTGCTGGATATCTGTCTCATTTCGCACTTACATCATAACATGAAATCTTTCAGCAGCAAAATAATATTGACAACACTGCTCCAAGACTCATATTTAGAGATTATGTCTTCTGTCAAAACAATCATGAGCACAGCCCTAGCTCTGAGACCACCACCACCTGGCACACTTTGAAGGCTTTTGCAACTTCCAT
>NC_063332.1:114100216-114125212 GCF_021869965.1 Rhincodon typus
GGGTAATCTTGCAACCATAACAGGGAAAATTAACATGGTTCACATTCAAACAGAAACTTGTCCACAAATCTGCTCTTCATTGCACATCACTGTTAGTAAGGCCAGTAGTCAAAACTAGAGGTCTCTCAGACGTGAGGGACTAGAAGGAGAATCTGGTTCATTTGATGTAGCACCACAAAGACTTGTGAACATGTAATTGGAAACAGAGAGTAATTATTAATGGATGTTTTTCTGGCTTCCTGGAGGTTTATAGAGAGATTCCCTAGTGATCAGTATTGGAACCCTTGTTTTATTTGTGACTTACGTCAATAGCCTAACTCTTGGTGTATAAGCTCAATTTAGTTTGCAGATGTCAGAGAAAATAAAAGCAGCAAATAGCTAAGGAGTGGAATGCACTGTCTGACAGTGAGGTTAGTCATGATTCACATCAAGTCCAGCCTCCCACCCTACCTCAATCCCTTGCAATTTGCCTACCGGCACACAGGTCTACAGCAGATGCCATTTCCCTAGTCCTACACACTTTCCTGGAACATCTGGTTAATAAGGACACCTGTATCAGGCTTCTACTTATTGACTACAGCTCCGCCTTCAACACTATAAGATCAAACACCATAAATCCAACCAAACTAATCTCCAAACTCCGAGACCTAGGTCCCTGCTCCGCTCTCTGCAACTGGATCCTCGACTTCATGACCCATAGACAGCAATCAGTAAAGGCAACAAGACCTCCACCACGACAATCGTCAACACCAGCGCCCCGCAAGGATGCGTACTCAGCTCCCTACTCTACTCCATGCACACTCATGACTGTGTGGCCTAATTTCATCCGAAATCCATCAACAAGTTTGCTGACAACACCACCATAGTAGGCTGAATATCAAAAAACAATGACACAGAATACAGGAAAGAGATACAGTAATCAGTGACATGGTGCAAAGATAACAATCTCTCCCTTAATGTCAGCAAAACTAAAGAGCTGATCATTGACTTCAGGAAGCAAGGAGGAGGACACATCTACATCAATGGAGCTGAGATGGAGGTGGGTAAGAGCATCAAGTTCCTAGGAGAGAACATAACCAACAATCTGTCTTGGACTACCCAAATTCATGCAACAGTCAAGGTGGCAAAACACCTCTTCTTCCTCAGGAGGCTTAGGGGATTCGGCAAGTCCATAAGGACCCTCACCAACCTTTACAAATGCACCACAGAAAACATTCTATCTGAATGCATCATGGCTTGGCACATCAACTGCTGTGCCTAGGACTGTAAGAAACTACACTAAGTTGTGAATACAGGCCAGGCCATCACTCAAGCCAACCTTCCATCCATTGACTCCATCTACTCGCAATGCCGCAGAAAGGCAGCCAACATCAAACACCCCTCCTACCCCAGTTATACTCTATTCCAACCTCAGAAGATACAAAACCTTAAACACACATATCAACAGGTTCAAGAGCAGCACTTTTTCCCCTGTCTTTATTACACAGGTGAATGGAACTCTCAAACTTCAAATCTAATGTTAACCTTACTTCTGTACACCTTCTTTGCAGCTGTAACTTTGCATTCCCCATTCTGTTCAATCACCCTATGATCCTTGTATCTTTGTATGCTGTGATCTGCTGTAATGCACGCAAAACAAAACTTTTCACTGTACTTAGATACATATGACAATAATCAAATCAAAAAAGGGTAGGTTCAATTGAAACTTTCAAAAGGGAGATGGACGGTTACGCGCAGGGTTACAAACAGAATAAAGAAGTTTGAGATTTAGTACAGACACCGTGGAATGAACGGCCTCCTGTGCCGGCCTCAGATGTGCCTCAACTGATCGCTCCTTTTAAACCAGGCGCTGGATCTGAAGTCCTCCCGGGAATACTGTCCCCGACGGTGTGAAGACAATGGTTCTCACCTGCTGGGCTAACAGTTCCCGTCGCAGTTTCTGCCGCTCTCGGATCTCCTGCAAACGGCTGTCCATAATCGGTATCCCGCACACGCCTCCCCGTTACCGGATCTGACCTTTCTTCCGCGCGACCAAGTTCTTACATCACTTCCGACGGTGCACGCCTCTACGTAACACCACAGAACGGGGCGGCCATGGCGGTAAGCGCAGGGGGCGGGTCTCGGTAAAACAGGGGCGGGGCCGAGTCGTAGTGGGCGGCACCATTTATATATGGGCGGGCCGCGTCTGTGTGGGGAGTGCCGAGTTTGTTCGTGCGGAGCCGAGCATGTGTAGGCGTGGCCGGGTACGTGTAGGCGTGGTCGACTCTGTGTGGGCGTGGCCGTGTACGTGTGGGCGGAGCCTTGTCCGCAGATGGGTCTGTGAGTTGGAATAGATGCTGTTACGCGCTGGGCAGTGGTTATTGTAGTTTCACAACTTGAAATGAGCTTGTCTGTATTTTAATAAAGTTGTCTCGTATACAGTAAACGTATAACATGCAACAGCAAATAATTAATTGTAGGTCTCGATAAACCCCCAGTTTGACCTCACCTGGAGCATTGAGGATGACTCTGGACACCACATTTCAAGAAAGAGGCCTTAAAAAGGGTAAACTAAGGTTTACCTGTTTGCTGGGAGGGTTGGAGGACTTTGGTTTTGAGAAAAACTTGTTACAGTTATGATGGTCCTCCTCGGAATAGAGATGATTGTGATCTTAGGGGTTTTCAAGATGATATGAGGCTTGTTAAAATTGATCGACAAAAAACCTTCCCAACTTGGTGACTGTGGTGGACTTAATATCATTTCCAAAAGAACTAAAAGAAAGAGGAGAATATTTTCACATATAGTTGCCAAGATGTGAAATGTTTCACCTGAAAATTTCATGCAGGCTTGCTCCAAATCAAATTTTCAAAAAGTATCTCAAAAACAAAAAAATTGAGGGTGAGAACCTTAAAGGATAATGAACAGAAAGTGAGGACCTCTTTCAACAACCAGCAGAGACACAACACGTTAAACGACCTCTTTGTGTTGCAATTTCTTGTGGGGTTTAAGATACTGGTATCCAATATTTTAACACATGCCACTGTTTATGTTTCATTACCTTATCGTTATTTTAAGTAAATGAGAATTTATTCTAATTAAATAAGTTGGGTGCAACATAGAAGTTAAGAGTGTAGTAGTGATGGGATGAGGAGCTTGGCTTATGATGTGTGGGGCATGCATGCGGGATACACTGAAGCTGTGTTTTGTTCTCTTTCGTAAGTGAATAACCACCATCATAAAGATTGTGTCAGTAGGAATAAAGCATAGATTGCATAGGTTGTCAGTCAAGAGTCACAAATCTGAATAAAATGTATTTGTATTATTCTATATGATCCCAAAGGTGTGTTGTTTTATAAGTGAAAGTACCTAAAGATCTAAAGTGGTATTATCAATCACATGGCTATCATAAGGCAATTAAATGTGAGAAACGTAACAAAAATAAAGCTTTGTTTGTACCTGCTCTTCCTGGGTTCACTCTGGCCACCATGATTTTTTGTACTGACTTCATTTTTGTTATGTCTCTGACCAGCCTTACCACAGTTGAACTGTAATAAGTTTGTTCTCAGTCTTAATTCTTTGCTCCACTCCAGTAATAGTGAGCAAGCACCCTCTATCATGCAGAGTGTCATATGGTTGGGGTCTAGACATATCACCTGTATCATCGAGGGTTCCCTGCTTGTCTTATTAACCTCTCCCATGTCTGGTTGGTCAGTGTAGCTGAGAGCCTACTCCATATGAAATTCTGCACTGCTCCTGAAAGTGTGAAATCAGGGATATGCTGTTTTACAGCCATCATATTGAGCTCCTTGCTATGTAAGTCCATTTGCTTACCAAAACCAAAAAAAAGCAAGTTCCAGGATAAAGATTATATTTTGTTTAAAGGAAAACTTGAAACTTTCAAATGTACTAATAAGTGAAACTTCTTGTTCAAAAAAAACAGATACTAAATTGTACAGTTTTACATTCCCTATGCATCACAGATAATTATCGAGAATAGATAGCCTAAAAATGTTAAATCAACATTCATGGTGTGTCTTGAACGAATAAAACACTTACACTCCCAAAGTTAATCATTTGCCCAGTCGATCAACTAAATTACTATTTTTAAAGCTATTTAATGTTTTCTTCTTGAGTACTCAGTCAAATTCTCCCACTGTGATATAGTGCTGTTGTTACATGTTTTCTAAAGGTCATGGCCCAATGGATTTAACTCTTATCTCCAAAGGATTTCTAATATCTCACCAAGAGCATTGAGGGTGTAGCCTATTTATAGTTGCCTCACACAGGAGACCAGGCAGTGTAGGAGTAGCATAATAATAACATTGTTTAGCCTGTTTCTTGAGAGCAGTAAACTATTTTGTCAAGCAACTGTACAATGGCACTTGGTCTGCTAACATCAATGTTCTGGTAAAATGCAAATAGATCAATATTTGTGTGTCTGTTATTCTTTGAGTGACTTGTTTTATTTTCTGACCCATCAAAGCTTTAATGAATGCTTCCTTGGCTGAAGGCAGTGCCGAGAACATTCCATCCACAGCACCGTACCAGGCACAGTGGCTAGTTTGCAACCTATTATAATCTTAAGGTTGGGTTTTTATAACAGCATGAGATGTAGAAGCAAAAGCAGGACATTCAGCCCATCAAATCTGCTCTGCCATTCAATGAGATCATGGGTATCTGATAAGTCTCAACTCCACTTTCCTGCCTTTTCCCCACAACCCTTGATTCCCTTACTGATTAAAAATCCACCTCAGCCTTAAGTAAACTTAATTACAGAGCCTCATTTACCCTCTCTAGTAAAGAATTCCATAGATTCACTACTCTGAGAGAAGAAATTCCTACCCATCTCTGCCTTAAAATATGTAACCCTGAGATTCTGAGATTATGTCCTCTGGTCCTAGATTCTCCCACAAGGGGAACCAACCTTTCTATATCTACCCTGACAAGTCCCCTAAGAATTTTTGTATGTTTCGATAAGGGCACTTCTCATTCTTTTAAATTCTGAGTATAGGTCCAACCTACTCAACCTTTCCTCATAAGATGGTCCCTTCATACCTGATATCAGCCTGGTGAACTTCCTCAGGACTGCTCCAAAAAGGGGACCAAAACCGTTCACAATATTTCAACTGTGGTCTGACTTGTGCCTTGAATATCTTTTTTCTAGCAAAAGCTCCCTAATTTTATATTCCATTTCTTTTGAAATAAGGGCTAACATTACATTTGCCTTTCATACTACCTGCTGAACTTGGATGTTAACTTTAACTTTCCTCAATCAGTTTTTGACATACAGAAATTCAGCAAATCATTGCTGTTTACTAGCCTTCAGAGATAAATTAAAATATTGAAATAAAAACAGAAAGTGCTGGAGAAACTCAGCAAGTCTGGCAGCATCTATGGGGGAAGAAACAAAGTTAATGTCTCGAGTTCGGTGCGGCACTGCTTTGGAACTGAATAGAGATAATGGTGACAGTTTTTATGTTATGACAAAGAAGAAGGAGGAGCAAGTGCAATAGATGTTCAGGTGCCAGAGCAAATGACAAAGAGAGTGATAAGGATAGTAAAGGAGTGATTGAGATGCACAATGGGTGTTAATGATAGGTGCAAGTGGTGGAAAATAGGTAAGCTCTGCTGAGACACAACTCATACCTACAAGACACCTGGGGGAGCAGTTTAATCAAAATGGGCACAATTTTTGTGCCCTGAAGTGTTGAATTCAATGGTGAGTTATTAAGGCTGTGAGGATCCAAAGTGGAAAATGAGGTGTTGTTCCTCTAGCTTGCATTGAACGTCGTCAGAATCTTAGCAAACCTAAGATGGAAATGTTAGCATGAGAGCAAGATGGTGTGCTGAAAGAACAAGCAACTAGAAGGTTAGAATCATTTTTATGGACAGAGTTTTGCTGAACACCTCTACTATCAACCAATGTTTGTTTGGTCTCGACAAAATAGGGGAGACTTGGCTGAAAGAAGTACAAGTCAAATTCTGCTATTCTGTAAGGTGTGTTTGGCGACTTGGATAGTGAGGAGGGAGAAGGTAAAAGGAGTGATTGCATAGGAAGGTACCATGGGGGTGAGGAACTATTAGAAGTGATGGAGGAGTAGACCAGTGTGTCATGAAAGGAACAGTTCCTGTGGAATGCTTACAGGAGAGGGGAGAGGAAGATGTTGCCTTGATTGTTCTGTCCTTTGACTATAGGAGTCAGGAAGTCATGATGATGTGCTACAGGACATTGTTGAGGCTTCTTCTGGAGTACTGTGTCCTGTTCTAGTCACCCTGTTATAGGAAGGATGCTAGAGAGTGTTCAGAAGAGATTTACTGGGATGTTGCCAAATATGGAAGGCTTGAGTTATAAAAAAAAGGCTGGATAAGCTGGGACATTTTTCACTGGAGCTTAGCAGGTTGAGAGGTGACCTTTGGAGATTGATAAAATCATGAGATGTATAGATAGGGTTAATAGTATGTGTTTTTTCCCTAGAACAGGGAATTTCAAGACTAGGGGCCGATTTCTAAGGTAAGAGGAGAGAGGTCTAAAAAAGACATGTGGGGCAATTTCTTTTTTACACACAGGGTGGCTCACATGTGGAATGAACGTCCTGAGAATGTGATGGATGTGGGCACGATTACAACATTTAAAAGACACTTAGAGAGGTACACGAATAAGAAATGTTTGGAGGGTTATAGGCCAGGACCAGGCAAGTAGGGTTAGTTTAGTTTGGCATTATGTTTGGCATGGATTTAAAATGCATCTAGATGGGTACATGAATAGGAAGGGTTTAGAGGGATATGGGCCGAATTCTGTAAAATGGGACTAAATAAATATACGATATTTGATCAACATGGATGAGTTGGACTGAAGGTTCTGTTTCCGTGCTGTACATCTCAACGACTCTATGACTCTATGGACTGGTTGTACCGAAGGGTCTGTTTCCATGCTGTATAGTCTATGACTCTATGTTGTTTGGTAGTGGAAATGGTGGAAGATGAATGCAGAAATCGGTGGTATAGAAAGTGAGGACAAGGAGAACTCTAGTATTATTCTGGGAGAGAGGAGACGGCCAAGGGCAGTAGTGTGGTAAATGGTTTGGAAATGGTAGGGGGCGTTGTCAACCATGTTCGGAGGATTCTTGGTTGAGAGTAAAGGAGGATGTATTGCAGGCACCCTGGTGGAAGGTGGCATCATTATAACAGATACAATGGTGATAGAGAAAATTGGAGAATGGATTGGAGTCCTTGCGAGAACAAGGTGTGAGGAAGTGTACTCAAAGTAACTGGAGTTGGTGGTTCTCTAATGGATTAAAATGCTGCATTATTGTCCAAAACTGTAAAACAGAAAAGGCAAATCGTGAAGGTTCAAATGGCTGTCTTGAACATTGTTTTATTTCTGGCTATTTAGTGTAAAACTAAGATATGTGAGATATAAATTGGCTATATTATTTTTTTAGGCTCGCCTGGTCTATTATCACTTGAATGAGGTCCAAGATGTCTGTGCAATGGATAGTATCTTGCTAGATGGCGTGCATGCACACATGCATACGCTTAACAATAGTCAATAATATGCAAAGTGGGCAGGTTATAATGTCAATTGAAGTCAACACTAACTTATTTCTAGTACTTTCATTTTCAGGCAACAGGATCCACCCTTTACACTGACACAATCTTGGACAGCTGAACATAATGTTAACTATCAAAACAGATTCACTACCAAGACAATTTGGAGCAATTATGAACTACTTTCCAGGCCAATTTCTGGACTATTTCTTCTGGCTGGTGGTGCCAAAAATGTATGTAATTTTACATATAAGACTAATGATTTAATAATCAATAGTGATTGGTCTTTTTTATTCATTCACAGGATGAGGACATCACTTTTAGGCAGCATTTATTGCTCATCCCAGTTGCCCAGAGGGAGTTGAGAGTCAACCACATTGCTATAGGTCTGGAATCACATGTAGGCCAGACCAGGTAAGGATGGCAGTTTCTGTCCCTCAAAGAGCATTAGTGAACCCAGATGGATTTTTCCGACAATTGGCAATAGATTCATGGCCATCACTAGATTCTTAATTCCAGATATTTTCTATTAGATTCAAATTCCACCATCTGCCGTGGCAGGATTCGAACCGAGAACATTATCATGGTCTTGGGATTAACAGTCCAGTGATAATTGCACTAGGCCATTGACTCCCCTGACTGATGCTGAAGTGCATTTTATTTAACTTAAAAGGCTTTTGTTGACCATGGCTTCTAGAGATGGATGGCCTGAATCATAGAATCCCTACGATGTGGAAGTAGGCCATTCAGCCCATTGAGTCCACACTGGCACTCCAAAGAGCATGCCACACAGAATTCCCCACCCTATCCTTGTAACGCTGTATTTCCCATGGATAATCCACTTAGTCTGTACATCCCAGGACACTATGGGCAATTTAGCATGGCCAATCCACCTAATCTGCACATCTTTGGACTGTGGGAGGAAACCAGAGCAGCTGGAGGAAACACACGCAGACACGGGGAGAATGCACAAACAGTCACCCAAGAGTGGAACTGAATCCTGGCTCCTAGCGCTGTGAGGCAGCAGTGCTAACAACTGAGCCACCGTGTGGCCTGGTAAGGCTTTCTGTTGCAGTTGAGCATGACTAGGAAAATGAAAAGTGATAATGTAGAGTAGGGCAAGCTGCTAAAAGGTAGAGGAAGAAGATGAAGGGCAGGATTGTCAGAACAAGTGCTAAACATGTTGCATTCTAGTCTTCCTCCAGTTCTTTGTTGCAGCCTGTTATCATACACAACTTTCTTCTGTAAAAATAGCGTCAATTAGTGTCATGCAATCTGATTGGGTGATGTGGCTATCATAGTTGAATCGCTGACGGTATGTACAAGCTGTGGGTTCTGGGTATGAGGCTTACAACTGAGTTTGAGAGTGAGTGAAGCATATGAATAAGAATTGAGTTCTGATTGATAAAGTTTATTGGTATGATAAGGGTGTAGTGAATTCCCTAATGAACAGGGTAGGCAGAGCACGTGTAGAGCTTGGCACCTCATTTCAAATCACTAACCCTCTTCCATCGACGTTTTTGACATTGACCAGTAAGGTTACATTTTTTTCACTGGCTCTTGGAGGGTTTCCAGCACTCCCCTTTTTTCCACCTCGACAAGTAATACCATAAGTCTGTTTTCTAACAAAGCTAATGCACACTTTCTCACATGTTTATGTATATTCTACAAAATACCAAAGTTAGCCACTCGCAATATTCAATCTCCTGCTGATGTATGCAGTCAATGAGCCTGGTGAGTTCTGTTGGTTGGATACAGCTATCAGGTTAAACAGAAAGCAGCACCAATTTAATACCCTGCCCATAGCACAATGAATGGGGGTGCATTAATAACAGGCTGTGCCCATTTTCAGGGACACTGTAGGCTTTCCTTCCCCAATGTAATAGTGAAATGTTGAATAGCATATATGTCGAACTTATAATCCACTTGTTAAAACTAAACTTTATTATTTGTAAATGATGCAGTTATAAGTGATTTATTTTGAACTCCATCATTATGTATTGAGTAAACGTTATCAAAGTTGTCTGTTATGATATGTTGTTTATGCAACTTGAAACACTAAATAGTTCACATTCTGTAAGGATCTAATTTGGCCTGTACTTTATACCAGACCTTGGCCTGACATCGAATACAATACTGATACATCAATGCCAAATAGACATGTGGGCTCCATTGTGAATCGTGCACTCTTCTAAAAATAGCAGCATGTCTATTCCCAATGTTCCTTTGCTGGTTCACAGCCCTCAATAGTGGTTTCATTAACTTGGCTGCTGAAATAAAATAAAATCTTTTCTTTTAAAATGCATGCATACATGACATTTACACTTAGAGAATGCATTTTCTAGCTTTTTTTAAAATTCTGTATTCTCATCCTGTTTAAATACATGGTTGCAGCTTGGTTTAAAGACATCAAGGGCTTGATTTTATTCTAGATAATCACAGGTACACAATTAAGTGATACAAGTAAAGGCCCACTTACAAATGCACATGTTTGGTTTTGCTCTTTCTCTGTATATGGAGAGATTTCAAAATCAGACATTTGTTCTACGTGCAGTTTTGTTCAATAGTGGACAATACTCCATTTTTACAATCAAGACATAATATGCATGTACTTAACACATGCGGAGCAGTTAGATCATGATATAGGTGATATCATCAAATCAGTGATACCAATCAGTGTGCAATGATGATTTAGTATCAAAGTTAATGCATACAGCCAATGGAGAATATTAGCTGATGCAGAAGTAATTATAGTAAGCCAGCAGTAAAAAGTTAGCTGATGTATAACCACCTTTAACTTTTAATGTAAGTTTCTCTAATGAATATTATTTGGGCTCCTGCCTCAAATTAGAGAATTACATGACTATCCTACAATTGTCCTATTTTCGAAACAGTTTATCCTATTTATGTATGAACAGCTTCTCAACATCAATTAAATAGTACAAACTTGGAAGGGGAAAATAAATCAGCATTATTTTCCAATTTTATTTCTGGCTCTGTTTTGCCTGTACATGTTGGTGTATCGTATGAGCAGGAATAGGCTAAAATATTTCCGTGAAACATGTTTCTAAGCAGAGGAAATTGAAAACAGATGATGTGCACTGGTAAATCTCTGAAATATCCATTTGTTTAAATTTAATTGAAACTAATATTGCTGTAATGTCTACTCTGATAGACAAAATAAAACCCTGGAAAAACATGATTACTTTAAATTCAGGTAGCAGGCTTACATTGCTCTATGGTCCTGGATTCCATCTTCTTCACTGTCAAAGTGTATGAACAATATAACCTAACTCTGCATAGGATAAACACCTATATGTAAATAGATAACATGAGCAGCAGTTTTGTAGTCTTGCCTTGCTGGCGTTCTCTCAAACTTAAAGCATGCACCCTCCAGCAACCTATATTTCAGTGGGTCCCATAAACTGTCATTCATATACACTTGATTTGTCTTGAAGAAGATGTGGTACCAGTAAGCAATTGACAGCAGGTAATACTGCATGAGATCACAGCCGTCTGTTTGAATGTTTCTCTTCTGGGAAAACTTCCTATCTGGAAGAGCATAACAAATTTGTGCATCTATCATAGCAATGTAATAAGTTGGATTATAATCAACAAAGTAACACGAAGCCTGGCACAACTTTACTCACTGCCTTACAATATCTTATCTGGTACCTGGAAGCTATGTTGCCCCACTTACAGCTATGACAAATGGGAATGCACTATGAAAATCTAGTTTTTAATTACAAACAATTAAAGAACTACAGTTTTGTTTTTATATGGATCTAATTTTATGGTCGTTCATGATACTCAGAATATTTACCTCCAAGTGAAGTTTACTAAATATAATGGTCACCTCTCTTCACACAATGTTAATTGAGCATTTGATGACTGTGAGTCTTGCACTGTTGGAAGTATTATTGTTCAGATGAGATATTGTCAATGTTACAACTACCCTGACTAAAAGAAAGGGCTTGTTAGAATCATTGAGGAGTAGAAAAGAATGGTTTTCATCAAAATTCTGAAAAACAAGGGCAGGGAATATATTTTTGGTGGTGACATCAAGCTAGAGGCGACAAAAATGCTGGATGATGTTCTGTAGAATGCAGACACTAGTAGGATGGAACCTAAAAAGCAGGGGCTTACTTTTAACATTCAGTGAGGACAAGAAAAGTTGAGAGCAGAAATTTCAGAAATGGGATGGACTCAACCAAAGGCCCTGTCAATCATGGCGGTGCATGATCCTCATTAATGAACAAGTGCAAGGCAATCCTTACTATTTATATATCAATGGCAACGAATGGAAATGGAAATATTTGGAATGAGAACTCTGCTATTCCTTTGCAAAATAGCAATAAATAACACAACAGAAGAAATGACTAAAATTTGATGTATGCACATACAAATGGACAAATTAGAACAGGACTAAGGCCATTCAGCTCCATCATTTGATAAGATCATGGCTGATCTGAGTGTAGCCTCAACTCTTCTTTCCTTTCTAATCTCTATACCCTTCATCTCCCACATCAATTAAGAATATATCTAACTCAACCTTAAAAATATTCAATGACCTCACTCCCATTACTCTCTGGGAAAGTGAAATCCATAGCTGCACCATCTCAGAGAATGTTTTCTCTCCTCATCTCCATTCTAAACTAGAGACCTTTTATTTTTAAACTATGTCCCCTAGATTTAGTCTGTCTGACAATGGGAAACATCCTCACAGCATCGACAAAGTCAACCCACTTCAGAATTTTAAATGTTTCAATAAGATCACTTTCGGTCTTCTAAACTTCAATGGATATGGGCTCAGGGTGGCTAGCCTTGACTTATAAGATAACCACCTAATTCTGGGAGTCATTTGAATTGACCTTCACTGAACTGCTTCAAATGAATTGTATCCTTTCTTAAGTAAGGGGACCAAAACAGTACACAGTACTACAGTTCTGCTCTCACCAATATCTTGTACAACTATAGCAAAACTTCCCTGTTTTATATTCCATTCCCTTTGCATAAATGACTACATTCCATTTGCTTTCTGATTACTTTCTGGAGTCACATACAAATTTTTTTGTGATTCATGTACTAAGACACCCTGATACCTCAAGACAACAGAGTATTGCAATCTTTCTTGATGTAAATAACATACCGCTTTTCTATTCTTCCTGCTAAAGAGAACAAGTTAACATTTTGCCACATTGTCCTCCATCTGCCAGATTTTTTTCCCAATTACTTAAAGGATTTGTATCTCTTTGCAAACTTCTTATGTCCTCGTCACAACTTATTCTCCTATTTGTCTTTGTGTTAACCACAACTTTAACAGCTTAACATGTGGTTCTTTCATTCATTTCATTGGTATTGATTGTAAGTAGTTGACGACCCAGTATTGACTCCTGTGAAATTCCATTAGTTACAACTTTCCAACCTAATAATGGTCCCTACCCTCTGTTTTCTGGTAACTAACCAATCCTATATTCACTTCTATTTTACTCACGTTTTATTTAACCATCTTGATGTGGTACCTCATCAAATACCTATTAGAAAACTAAGGACAACACATCTATAGGTTCCCTTTTATCCACATTGCTTGTTACTTCCTCAAAGATTTCTAATCAATTAGTTAAACATGGTTTTCCTATCACAAAACTATGTTGACTTTGCATGATCACTGTATGATTTCTGAATGGTCTCTATGGCATCTATAGATTCTACTATTTGCCATTTGATAGATGTTACAGTAACTTATCTGTAAGTTTCGCATTTACTTTCTCCCTCCTTACCCGAATAGAGGAGTTTACATCCATTTTTGAAAATCACAATGTGTCTACTATCTTTACAGCCACTTCTCTTAAGAGCCTAGGATGCAGACCTCAAGTCCTGCAGACTTGTCAGTCTTTAGATCTAATAATTTTCTTAATACCTTTTCCCTGGTGATTGTAATTGTTATACATTACTCCCCTGTCTCAGTTTGTAGTTTACTAGTACTTCTGGGATTTTTCTTTGAGTCCTCTACAGTAAAGCCAGACATACAATGTCTGTTCAATTCATCTTCCATTTCTTTATTTCTCATTATTAATTCCCCACAATCATTCCTTAGAGGACACTGAGAGACTTTGCTGAGCATTCTGGGAGAAGTTGGCGCAGTCACTCTGACCAATCAGCGGAGTGAGGAAGAACTAGTGTCAAGGAACAGTAAGCCCGAAACATTGCATTATTACAGTGTTTCCATCCTTCCTTCCTCCTCTAATCAAAAAAAAGGAGAGACATTAAGAGGGACTGATAGGAAGTTTGTTGTAGCCGAGAGAATATTTGGTCGGCTTGTAAAGCTGGACTGTATTTTAAGGAACCTGTCAGTGTAGTTAGTCGTTATAAGTGCAGGCTTAGGTGGATACTGGGCTTCACTCAGCAAGGCAGGCAAAGTAAGATTCTTTAATCTTCCCTGGTGTAAAAGGGCAGAGAAGGCAGTTAGGGCAATGTGTACTCCTCCTGCCAGATGTGGGAGGTCAGGGAACAGTCTAGTGTCCCTGACAACTATGTCTGCAGGAAGTGTGACTGGCTGCAGATCCTCATACACCACATAGTTCAGTTAGACACACTTGGGAGGATACAGGGGGCAGAGAGTGTGATAGACACTAGCTCCAGGGAGGTGGTCACACCACAGGTTCAGTCAGGTAGATGGGTGACTGCCAGGAGAGGCAGGCAGGGAGTGCAGGAGTCTCCTGTGGCTATTCCCCTCTCTAACAGGTATACCGTTTTGGACACCTGGTGGGAGGGATAGCCTCTCAGGGGAGTATAAAAGCAGCAGCCAGGCCTGTGGCACCACAACTGGCTCTACTGTAGAGCCGGGTCAGGCAAGATTGAAGCGAGCAATAGTGGTTGGAGACTCCATAGTTAGGGGCACAGACAGGCATTTCTGTCCCCATATCTGAGACTCCAGGATGGCGTGTTGCCTCACTGGTGCCAGGGTCAAGGATGTCTCTGAGCGGTTGCACAAAATTCTTAAGAGGGAGGTTGAGCAGCCAGAGGTTGCGGTGACCATTGGTACCAACGACATAGGTAAAAAGAGGGATCATGTCCTGCAGAGTGAGTACAGGGAGTTAGGAAAGGGTGAAAAGCAGGACCTTGAAGGTAGTAATCTCTGGCTTACTACCAGTACCACATGCTAGTGAGGCAAGGAATAGAAAGATAGGACAGATGAATGCGTGGCTAAGGAGCTGGTGCAGGGGGCAGGGTTTCAAGTTCTTGGATCATTGGGACCTCTTCTGTGGCAGAAATGACCTGTACAAGACAGACAGGTTACACTGAAACTGGAGGGGAACCAATATCCTCGCAGGGAGGTTCACTAGTGCTACTCGGGAGGATTTAAACTTGAGTGGCAGGGGATTAGGAACCAGAGCAGCAGATCAGCGAGTGGAGGGGTGGAGGGGAAGGTGGATGTTAGGACCAGTAAATCAGAAAGAAAGGTCAGACAGAGACACGTAAATGAATATGATGGTACAAATGGGCTGAAGTGTATTTATTTCAATGCAAGGAGTATTATAGGTAAGGCAGCTAAGCTTAGGGCCTGGAGCAGTACATGGGACTATGATGTTGTGGCCATTACAGAGACTTGGTTGAGAGAGGGACAGGACTGGCTGCTCAACGTTCCAGGGTTTCATCATTTTAGACGAGATGGAGAGCAAGGTAAAAGAGGTGGAGGAGATGCTTTACTAATCAGGGAGAATGTTACACCTGCGCTTAGAGAGGACATGTTGGAGGGCTCACCCACTGAGGCAACATGAGTAGAGCTCAAAAATAAAATGGGTGCAATCAATCTGATCGGGTTACAGTATATGCCTCTCAACAGCCACCAAGCGATTGAGGAGCAAATATATAGGCAGATGGTGGAAAGGTTCAATAAAAACAGAGTTGTCATGGTGGGTGACTTTAACTTCCCTGGTATTGACTGAGATTCCCTTGCACCAAGAGGCTTAGACAGGGCGTAATTTGTTAAGTGCATCGAAGAAGGTTTCGTGAAACAGTATGTGGATAGTCCAACTAGAAGAGGGGCCATACTGGACCGGGTATTGGCTAATGAGTCTGACCAATTGACTGACCTTTCAGTGGGAGAGCATGTTGGTAGCAGTGAACACAAGTCCTTAAGTTTTAAGATAGCTATGAGCAAGGATAAGTCAGGACCTTGTGAGAAGGTACTAAATTGGGGGAGGGTAAATTACATTAGTATAAGGCAGGAGCTAGGGACTGTTAATTGGGAGGAGCTGTTATCAGGCAAGTCCACATTTGACATGTGGGAATTGTTTAAAGACCTGCTGATGAGAGTTCAGGACCAGCATGTTCCAGTAAGGAGGAAGGATAAGGATGGCAAGTAAGGGACCCTTGGACAATGAGGGAGGTTGTGAATTTAGTCAACAGGCAAAAAGAAATATATGTAAGGTTATGGAAGCTGAAACCAGGCAGGCTCGTGAGGAATATAAAGAAAGCAGGAAAGTACACAAGCAAGGAATTAGGAGAGCAAGAAGGGGCCATGAAATGACCTTAGCAAGTTGGATTATGTGCAATCCCAAGGCATTCTATAGATACATTAAAAACAACAGGAAATCTAGGGAGAAGGGAGGACCACTCAAAGATGAAGGAGGGAACTTGTGCTTGGAGGCAGAGAATGTAGGTGAGATCCTAAATGAATACTTTGTATCAGTATTCGCCCACGAATAGGGTATGGAGGATAATGAGATTTGTGTGGAGCATGCTAATATGCTTGAGCATTTCGAGATCAAGAAAGAAGTGGTATTCGGTCTCTTGAAGAGATGGATAAGTCCCCAGGGCCTGATGGTACCTGCCCCAGGCTACTGAGACAGGCAAAAGAAGAGATTGCTGAGGCCTTGACCAAGATCTTTGTATCCTTGCCAGCTACTGGAGAGGTCCCGGAGGACTGGCAAATAGCTAATGTTGTTCCTCAGTTCAAGAAGGGAAATAGGGATAAGCCAGGAAACTGCAGACCAGTGAGTCTCACATCAGTGGTTGGGAAGCTATTGGAGAGAATTCTTAGGGGTAGAATTTATGCACATTTGGAAAAGCATGACCTAATTAGGGACAGTCCGCATGGCTTTGTGCAGGCAGGTCATGTCTTACCAACTTGATTGATTACCTTTGTCAACTTCTTGAAAAATTCAATGAGGATTGAGCAGCAGATGTTGTCTACATAGATTTTAGTCAGGCTTTCAACAGGGTCCCTCATCCACAAGATTAAGATGCATGGGATCCATGGTGACTTGGCTGCATGAATTTGGAATTGGCTTGCCCACAGTTGGCAGAGGGTACTGGTGGAAGGATTTTTTCAGGCTAAAGGTCTGTGACTAGTGGTGTTCCACAGGAACACCATTTGTGATATATATAAATGACTTAAATGAAAATGTAGATGGGTGGGTTAGTAAGTTTGCAGACGATACAAAGATCGGTGGAGTTGTGGATAGCATAGAACATTGTCAAAGGATACAGATGTATATAGATCAGTTGCAGATATGGGCGGAGAAATGGCAGACAGAATTTAATCCAGGTAAGTGTGAGGTGCTGCACTTTGGGAGACCAAATGTTAAGGAAAAGTATACAGTTAATGGCAGGACTCTAACAGCATTGATGTATAGAAGGATCTTGGGGTTCAAGTCCATAGCTCCCTCAGAATAGCCACACAAGTAGATAGGGTGGTAAAGAAGGCATATGGCATGCTTGCCTTTATTGGTCGAGGAATTGAGTACAAGAGTCAGAATGTCATATTGCAGCTTTATAAGACTTTGGTTAGGTCCCATTTAGAGTACTGCATTCAGTTCTGGCCGCTGCATTACAGGAAAGATATGGAGGATTTGTGGAGGGTTCAGAAGAGGTTTACCAGGACACTTCCCTGGATTAGAGGGTATGAACTATAAGGAGGGGCTAGAAAAACTCGGGGAGCTTTATCCTGAGGGGCGCAGGCTGAGGGGAGACTTGATATAAGTCTATAAAATTATGAGATCCATAGATAGCATTGATGGTTGGAATTTTTTCCCCAGAGTTGAGGGGAGGCAATGGCCGAGTGATATTATCACTGGACTATTAATCCAGAGACCCAGAAAATGTTCTGAGGACCTGGGTTCGAATCCTGCCATCGCAGATGGTGGAATTTGAATTCAATAAAAATATCTGGAATTAAGAATCTAATGATGACCATGAATCCATTACTGATTGTCAGGAAAAACTCAGCTGGTTCTCTAATGTCCTTTAGGGAAGGGAACTGCTATCCTTACCTGATCTGGCCTACATGTGACTCTAGCAATGTGGTTGACTCTGAACTGCCCTATGGGCAAGAAATGCTGCATGGTCAGTGAGAACCTCATTCCATTAATGAGTAAAGGAAATAAAAAGTGTCTAATACTAGGGGGCATTCATTTAAGGTTAGAGCGGGAAAGTTCAAAAGAGACCTGAGGGGCAAGTTTTTTTACACAGGGTGGTAGGAGTCTGGAATACACTGCCAAGGGTAGTGGTGCAGGCAAATACAATAGGGGCATTTAAGAGACTTTCAGATAAGCACATGAATATGCCATGAATGGAGGGATATGGACAAAGGGCAGGCAAAAAGGATCAGTTTCATTTGGTGTATTGTTCGGCACAACATCATGGGCCAAAGGGCCCGTTCCTGTGCTGTACAGTTCTATGTTCTATGTTGACCCACATTCAGTTTAACTATAACTTACTCACTTGTAAAAACACTTACCTTTTGTTTATATATTTTTAATTTTCATATTCCAATTTCTTCTTAATTAATTTTTTATCGTTTGCTTCATAGTAATAATTTTATCCTCAATGGAATATACCTTTGATGAAAGCTATGAAAATCTCTTTAAATTTCTGGCACTGTATCTCTACTGTACTACCTTTTATGCTAATTTCTGACATCACTTTAGCACACATGGTCTTCATACCCTTACAATTGGGTTTTTTTCATTTAAAGCATCAGTATTAGACCCATGCTTCAATCTGAAACATCATCAAACTGACTGTATAATTTCAATAATGTTATGATTCCTTTAAGCCAGAAACTTCCTTACTATAAGGACATTAGTTGATCATAGCCATTGCACGTTATCATATTTGGAATAGACTGAAATCTGGTTGGGTCTAGAATGTGCTGCCTAAGAAATTGTCCAGAATGTACTCTCATGATCTCATCTTTCAGGCTAGTTTTGTTGGTTTGATTCATACCGTCTATATATAAATTAAAATTGACCATAATATTACCATAACTTTCTCATAAGGTCCCATTGTTTCTTAATGAAAAAGACTGAAAGAACTGTGGATGCTGTAAATCAGGAACAAACACAAAGTTGCTGGAAAAGTTCAGCAGTTCTGGCAGCATCTGTGAAGGAAAAAACAGAGTTAACGTTTCGGGTCCGGTGACCCTTCCTCAGTTATGCCAGATGCTGCTAGACCTGCTGAGCTTTTCCAACAACTTTGTTTTTGTTCCCATTATTTCATTCTGTATATACTGTTTCATCATATAGTTATTGTTAGGGAATGAATTAACCATGCTCTTAAGTGACTTCTAACCATTGTTTTTTCCTTATCTTCATTGTTGGTCTTCACAATTAAGGTCATTTCTCACTACAAATGTAGCAAGGTCAACCTTAATTAACAGAACCACCTAGCCACTTTTTTTGTGGCTTCCTGTCCTTCCAAAATCTCAAATAACCTTGAAAAGTTAGGCCCCAGCCTCATCACTGTGCAACCACATTTGTGTGCTACCAACCAGGTTGTACAAGCCTTTACCTATATTTCTAATCGACCTGTTCAGAGACGTTATTATACACCTTTGGACCAAGTGGGACTTGAAACTGGGCCTCCCAGTCAAGGGATAGGAATGCTACCATTGCACAACATGAAGGCCCCAAAAAGGAGGCATTTAGACTCAGGAACTGAAAGCTGTCAAAGAGTTGGAGTTTGACAGAATAGTCACAAATGTAAGCGCAAGGGGTTTGGGTAAGGGAAGAAAACATAGAGTTAACATCAAAAGAATTCAGTTTGACAGGGCAAGAACAGGATGAAATGATCGGTCTGCCTTGGTCGTCCTGTTTCTAAACCTTGGACGGAAGTAGACGTAGGCTATGTGGTTTTGGGAGCCAAAAGGCCATGGAAGGAAAATCTACAGATTTGAGTCAGCGACCATCTAACTGGCAGCAATCTAAGGCAGGATTTTCATCAAGTAAGGGCTGTAAATCCCATCTCCAGATATTAGTCCTCTTGAATGTGTTCCCTGCAAACCCTTTGGGTGACAGGCCAGAAACGCCACCATCTGAAAATTCCTGCCCCATGATTTGTGCCCTTGTTTGACTAACCTGTGAAATCACTACAATAGAAAGATGTTTACTGAATCACATTTCCTTTCTTGCCCTTGGCAACGCTATGTTGAGCAATAGGCACAAATCAAAGCACAAACATTAAGAAATGCCAAATAATCCCATGACCAAAGAATGCTCGTCTTGCCATTCGGCACCTAGCTCATATTTCAACGCTTTCTAACAGGATTTTATGAATGGTTTTAAGCTGCAGCAAGTTAAAATATAACTGAAATACAAATTAAAAGGCAATATATTTTGGTGTTGACAATCTGGAAAAAAGAGCAGGAAGATCTAAAACACTCAGAAAATCATAACAAACCTGAGCAACTGACTTCAGTTTCTCTACAGATTCAGTTTCAAGCGGGAGTATTTCCAGGTCTCTTTTCATTTACTTTACAGGACACATAATATATTCATGCAGTATCCATTGATAATATAATGTCTACTACTAAAATGTTGCGTATAAGTTAGTTTTAATTAGTTCTTCCTGTGCAATAAAACAAACTTGGAAAATCAGAAAACATAGAAATAATGATGAACTTGAAAAACAATGTGCCCTCATTTTTCCTGAATATGGTTCTCTCCACGACCTTTCACATTTTTTAGTTGACATCCAGTTTTTATGGGGGCATCATTTTATTCCAGTTAAGCACTGGAAACACCAAAGCCATTGTATTTGATTCCTGTTACAAACTTTGTACCATGCCTACAGATTCTATCCCTTTCTTAGACACTGCTCAGATTTTACCAAAACATTTAACTCCAAGATGTGTTTTCAACTCCAGATCCTACCCATCACATTAATTGCTTTCCACCTCTGTAATCCTGCTCTGTCAATCTGTTTCTCAATCCTCTTCTAATAACTGGCACCTTCATATGAATAATCAAATGTTCTTGAAAACTGCCGTCCCATCTTCCAATCGATATAGTTCAGCTCAACCAACAGCCTGTTGCAAATATCCTATCAAACCATCCTTGTTTCCCTTTACCACTGTACTTGCCAATTAACATCAACTCCCGGTTCTCATCACTGCAATTCAAAAATTCGCATCCTCATACTTAAATTCTTTCATGGCTTCACCTCTCCTTATCTCCAAAATCGTCAACAGGCCTCCAACCTTATATATTTCTAATGTTTGAACAGATGCCTATGGTGCATCCCTCTCTTTCTTTACCTACTGTAGGTAGTCCTTTGCACAGCTGTCTATACCATATACGTTGCAACTGCCTCCATAAAACTGTCACTACCTTTGTTTCCTTTAAGATATTCCTGAACGCTCGTGTCATTGAACAAAATTTTAGCCACACCGCTAATATCTCTGTTAACTTGACACTGAATATTCTCTAAATACACTTTTGTGGAGCTCCACAGAATCCGTAGAATGCCTATAGTATGAAAACAGGCCTTTCATCCCAACAAGTCCACCCCGCTCGTCAGAATGTTAAGAGCACTACATAAATTTTCACTGTTGTTAACTTTCCCACTTGACATCATATTCTTCCATTTCTTTCTGTAGGGCTCAGGATATAAGTAGGTCATTTTGGACTTAGATGAGGAGAAGTTTCTTCACACAGAGAATTGTGAACCTGTGAAATTCTCTACAACAGAAGGCTATGGAGGTGGAGTCACTGAATACTTTTAAGAAAGAAATGTTTAGATTTCTCGAGGCTAAAGGTTTCAAGGAGTTCGGGGAGAGCATGGGAGTATGGCATTGAGATAGAAGATCAGCCATGATCATGTTGAATGTGTTGAGTGGGACATTCCTGCTCCTGTTGTCGAACAATTCCACGCAGGCTTCATATTTAATTTTTTGAGGACTTGAGCTTTGAAGGATTGTGGATAAATAGGTTTATTTCAAATTCTTTGGAGAATATACCACATGGTTCCACATAATTACTGATCTTGTCTGCTTGAACTCACCTCAGGCAAAAAACATGGTTGGTTATATGACTGGGAGAGAGCTGGTTCTGCTTGGAGACTGTTTGGATTTTCAGCTGGGGGGGGGAAGGCCACTGAAATAGGGAAATTTCTGAACTCAGCTCTTCTGTTTCTGAAATAGAACACTTGCCTTAGTTTCACTGTGGTCACTGGTCCAGCTGCTTCACATGAGAAGGCTCTTGTCTGTTGATATTTCCTGAACAATTGCATTTGGAAAGAACCTCGATGACAAATGCATTTCTTCAGCAACAATTGTCTGTGGGTGCCAGAACATCAAATCAACAGCCATCTGAGCATGTCAAACCTGATCCAGTTTGCCCTCAAAAGCTAAGACTTATCGACCAAATTGTTTGTTGTCTGGTAATTAATTGTGCGAAGAGAAATTTGATTTTGTTTCCCTTTCTATTGTGTATGCTTATATGTTTGTGAGTATGTTCTGGGAAACCTAAAGGGTATGCTTTCATATACAAACTATGTGTGTTAACTTTTGACAGCGACAAATTTCCAACATTTAAAGTGATATTGTAATCTCTTTGGATACCCCTGGATTGCAGGTAAAACAAATGTGGCTGTTTTTAAAGCTGTGGCTCTCACAGCACTCTAGGACCTATGTCCAATAACACACAAACAAACAGTTGCAAACGGTTTTTAGCCCCTTTCCTTGCATATTCCAGGAGGGGAAACAGACATGTCTGCAAAAGGTAACTTTTTGCCAAGAGGAGGGATATTAAAACCATAAGATGTAGGAGCAGTATTCGGCTAATCAGCCCATCTAGTCTACTCCATCATTCGATCATGGCTGGTATATTTCTCAACCCTGTTCTTCTGCCTTCCTCCTGTAACCTTGGATTCCCTTACTAATCAAGAAGCTATTGAGTCTTCAATGCACTCAACATTTCAGCTTCCGTAGCTTTCTGCAGCAAAGAGTTCCAAAGATTCACCACCCTCTGGGTGAAGAAATTCCTCCTTATCTCAGTTTGAAGGGGTCATCCTTTCACTCTGAAGCTTTGCCATAGGGTCCTAGTCTCTTCTACTAGTGGAAACATCTTCTCCCCATCCACTCCACTCAGACCTCTCAGTATTCTGTACGTTTCAATGAGATTTTCCTTCATCCTTCTAAATTCCTCCAAGTACAGACCCAGAATCCTTAACCCCTCCTCATATGACACGCCCTTCATTCCCAGGATCATTCTTGTTGAAGCCCCTTCATAACCTCTCCTTGATAGGTCTCTCCCTGTTTGAAGTTTGCCTGACACTTTACATCTGTGACCTTCCATGTTCTTCACACAGGATTTTGACAGTTAGTGAATATATATCCACAGTTCTTTTTTTCTTTCTAGCAGTTCTCTTCTTAAAAGAAGCTAATCTTGGAATTAAAAGTAAAAAAAGTCTATAAATACTTCAGTGTTCTGACGCATTGCCTTGCTAACTGTGCTGTATATTGGTGAATGTAAATTTTAAGTTACAGCTCTGTCAGTGCCTTAGTGCATGAGCAAGATGTCTGTCTTGCCTCCACGACCACCAGGTTGGCAAAACTACAAGAAGTTTAAGACAAAAACAAAGTACTGTGGTTGCTGGAAACCCGAGTCAAGAACAATAAAGGCTGGAAAATGAAGCACGCCAGGCAGCATCTGTAGAGAAAAAGAGAATTAATCTTTCATGTCAGTGTCCTTTCAGTTCTGATGCTACTTGACCTATTGAGGTTTTTCCAGTTTTTCTTTTAGTTCTTATACCATAGAAGCTTGGTTTACTCTGCACATCAATTTACCTGGGATTAACCACCTGGAAACAGTCTGTTCAGCCCAATTAATCCATGCTGGTGTTTGGTAAAATTTAAACTCAAATCAGTGTAACTGCACTGATTTAGGAACTCCTCCTCCAACACTACCCTCCCAGAACGCGCCCAGCAAAATCCTATTGTGGAACTTACTTGTTTATCTCAAGGATACAGTTACTGTAAAACAGGTTGTAGCACAGGATCCAATCTTCCTTTCTCACTATGCACCAATATTAATCAAATTAATCAAGGGGAGGTGATGGCCTAGTGATATTATCACTCGACTGTTAATCCAGAGATCCAGGAATGTTCTGGGGACTCCAAGTTTGAATGCTGCCACAGCAGATGGTGGAGTGTGAATTCCATTTTTTTTTAAAATTCTGGAATTAAGAATCTAATGATGAACCAATTTTCGATTTCAGAAAAACCCATCTGGTTCACTAATGTCCTTTAGGGAAGGAAACCACTATCCTTACCTGGTCTGGCCTATGTGGGACTCGAGGCCTACAGCAATGTGGCTGACCAGGTAAATGCCCTCTGCCCTCATCCTGTGAATGAATATACACATACAAAAGTATTTCCTTTCATGAAAACCCATCCCAATGGAGATTCAAAATAAGCTCTTTGATCAAAACAGTGTAAAAGAAAAGATACATCCCAATCCCAAACCCACAAGTTGGAACATCCCTAGGAAATTAGTGGGACTTTCATACTGGGCCTGGAGAGAGCTGGACTATATCCCATGGTCAACACAGAATGACTGGACACTGTGATCAGAGCCACCTTCTGGTTTATGCCCTAAAACATCAACAGACCAGTCAATCATATCATTTGCACTGACCCATAATGGTACTACAGCGTGGTCGACGTTTCGGGCCTAGACCCTTCATCAGAAAAGGGGGAGGGGAAGGGGGTTTTGAAATAAATAGGGAGAGAGTGGGAGGCGGATAGAAGAGGGATAGAGGAGAGGATAGGTGGAGAGGAAACAAACAGGTCGAAGAGGCGGGGATGGGGCCAGGAAAGGTGAGTGTAGGTAGGGAGTTAGGAAGGGGATAGGTCAGTCCAGGGAGGACGGACAGGTCAAGGGGGCGGGATGAGGTTGGTCGGTAGGAGATGGAGGTGCGGCTTGAGGTGGGAGGAGGGGATAGGTGGGAGGAAGAACAGGTTAGGGAGGCAGGGACGAGTTGGACTGGTTTTGGGATGCGGTGGGGGGAGGGGAGATTTTGAAACTTGTGAAATCCACATTGATACCATTGGGCTGCAGGGTTCCCAAGCGGAATATGAGTTGCTGTTCCTGCAACCTTCGGGTGGCATCGTTGTGGCACTGCAGGAGGCCCAGGATGGACATGTCGTCTGAGGAATGGGAGGGGGAGTTGAAATGGTTCGC
>NC_063332.1:114125612-114219943 GCF_021869965.1 Rhincodon typus
TACCACCCCACCAACCTCCGGATCCAACGCATCATCCTCCGACACTTCCGCCATCTGCAATCCGACCCCACCACCAAAGACATCTTTCCCTCCCCACCTTTATCTGCTTTCCGGAGGGACAACTCTCTCCGTGACTCCCTTGTCCGCTCCACACTCCCCTCCAGCTCCACCACACCCGGCACTTTTCCCTGCAACCGCAGGAAGTGCTACACCTGCCCCCCATACCTCCTCCCTCACCCCCATCCCAGGCCCCAAGAAGACTTTCCACATCAAGCAGATGTTCACCTGCACATCTGCCAATGTGGTATACTGCATCCGCTGTACCCGGTGTGGCTTCCTCTACATCGGGGAAACCAAGCGGAGACTCGGGGACCGCTTTGCAGAACACCTACGCTCGGTTCGCAACAAACAACTGCACCTCCCAGTCGCGAACCATTTCAACTCCCCCTCCCATTCCTCAGACGACATGTCCATCCTGGGCCTCCTGCAGTGCCACAACGATGCCACCCGAAGGTTGCAGGAACAGCAACTCATATTCCGCTTGGGAACCCTGCAGCCCAATGGTATCAATGTGGATTTCACAAGTTTCAAAATCTCCCCTCCCCCCACCGCATCCCAAAACCAGTCCAACTCGTCCCTGCCTCCCTAACCTGTTCTTCCTCCCACCTATCCCCTCCTCCCACCTCAAGCCGCACCTCCATCTCCTACCGACCAACCTCATCCCGCCCCCTTGACCTGTCCGTCCTCCCTGGACTGACCTATCCCCTTCCTAACTCCCTACCTACACTCACCTTTCCTGGCCCCATCCCCGCCTCTTCGACCTGTTTGTTTCCTCTCCACCTATCCTCTCCTCTATCCCTCTTCTATCCGCCTCCCACTCTCTCCCTATTTATTTCAAAACCCCCTTCCCCTCCCCCTTTTCTGATGAAGGGTCTAGGCCCGAAACGTCAGCCTCTCTGCTCCTATGATGCTGCTTGGCCTGCTGTGTTCATCCAGCCCTGCACCTTGTTGTCTCGGATTCTCCAGCATCTGCAGTTCCTACTATCTCTGATTCGATGGTACTACAGCCTCTGATTTAAAGACAATCAGCCAGGAATTTGTGGAATTCAGTTACAATGTGTGGATCGGAACCCACAATTTTAGCTGAGAATGTTAGAAAATCCATTCAACAGACCAATTTAATCTTAACTGAGAGACATACTGCAAAAGGTATGGACTTCAGAGAATGATTTATCAAATATATTATAGCATTCTACAGAAAGAGAAAAAGAAACACCTATGTTATATTGCACTATTCACAACCCCATTACATTCCAAAGTATTTCACAATTGCTGAATTACCTTTAAAGTGAAGTCATTCTTGTAAAGAACTGAACTATATCCCCATGGTGAAAACAGAGTTTAGGCAGAATTTAAAACTCACAGCAGAGAGCAGCTGATTACGCTTGGACTATGTTAATAACAACTGTTAGGTGGCCTATAAATATATGGGGTCAATCGCATAGCTTTGCTACAATTTCATTGCAATTAATGCCGAATGATAATCAACTTTGTTTTGAAGTATGCATATGGAGGCTCCTATCTCTTGTATGTTAGAAGCAGGATGTTTTCAAAGCAATGCCTATGGATTAGATTAATTTACAAGTGAAAGTAACTAAACACGAGGACATGAATTGAGTCATCATGGTTTAACCCATGCTTGAGTTTATTCATGGAACAAAAGAACATAGGGAAAGAATTAGACCATTCAGCCCACTGACTCTGCTGTGCCATTTAATACCATCATAACTGATTGAAGTCTTCAACACCTTTTACCCACATTATCCCCATAAACCTTCAAGCTATTGGTAATAAAACATTTATCAACTTCTATTTTAAATGTACTCAAAGATTGAGTTTCTACAGCTCTCTGGGGTAGAGAATTCCGAAAATTCAATACCCTCTGAGCAAATGTGTTTTTCATCATCTCAATCCTAAATGTCTTTTAATTTTAAATTATGCTTCCTGGTTCTAGATTCCCATTAAGTGGAAACATCTTACCTGCATTAACCCTGTATATATCCCATTTAAGTAGTTTATAAGTTTCAATAAGATCACTTCTCATTCTTTGAAATTCTAGAGAATACAGTTCCAATTTGCCTAGTATCTCTTCAAGGGACAGTCCCATGAACAATTCTGGGTGAACCTTATTTAAAGTCCCTCTATAGCAATAATATCTTTCATAAGATAAGGAGACCAAAACTGCACACTGTACTCCAGGTGCAGTCTAAACAAATTCCTATACAATTGAAGCAAGACATCACTACTCCTGTACTCAGATCCTTTTATGATAAATGCTAATATTCTGTTAGCCTTCCTAATAGCTTGCTGCTCATGTGTGTTAGTCTTCACTGACTTAGTTAGCATGCAGGTATAGCAAATAATTAAGAAGGCTATGTTATAACAATTGGTCAGAACCGAAAGTACATTGGACAATTTAATTTGAAATACCTGAAATACCCAAATGTGCTTTTTAAAAGAGGGCTGATATAGCCAGAAATGGCTGTGGATGTAGATTAACTGGCTGTCTATAGAGACAGATAGAGAGAGATTGAGAGAAATACCAACGGAATATCACACTTAAAGAAGCAAAGGGAATTTCAAACAACAACCCTTTAAAGGGGGAAGAGGCAAGTCAAAACAGCTTGATTGTAAACTTTTGACAACAAAGATAACAAGGGACTGATGATCCCTGCTCAACAGTAAGTTGTCTTCTGTGTAGTAGGTCCCAAATTGTGTTTTCCCCCTTTCACTTTTACACAATTATAAAGTCAGTTTCAACTATACTAGAGGGTGCTAGTGTGATTGATGTTCTTGTCTGTGTGTGTGCTAATGGCTCTGAGGTTCTTGTGTGTGCCAAAGGGCTAAGGTACCTTTGTGTACTGGCCTGGATTCAAGTGTTAGCATGCCGAAAAGGTCATTGTTGAAGAACCATACCCTAGTCACCCTTGTGCAGTGGGTAAATGGACTCTTTCACTTTGAGTGCTAGAAATCAGCCAGCTAGCAAGCAAGACAAAAAGGAAACATCACCACAAAAGGACTTTGTCTCAACCTGAATGCAGGAATTCAGCCCTGGTCAGAAGGAATCAGAACAATGGAATCTCAACCAAGCTGCAAAACTAAGAATCTTCAAATAGATTGTTCAACTATCAATGTCAATACCAATAACAACCTCGACTGCGACAGCCATAATGAACAACAGTAAAATTTTTGTAAATAATTGAGGGACTGATCCATGTTTTTGTTTGTTTTAAACCTTCACTTTTGTTAAGACAACAAATCTCCAACATCTAATCTGTGCATATGTTTATAATTTTACTTAGTCTTCTTGCATTTAGTCATTAATAAACTCAGTCTTTGTTAATTCAAAAAGCAACCCAGTTAAATTGGTTCCTTTTAAAACATAAATTAATTTGGGACTGGGAGAAAGGTATCCATATGTGAGGGGAACCATTTTTAAATTAACCTTGTCGTAACCAACCAAGGGGATGGGGGAATAAAGAAGCATAGCCTGTTCATCTCTCCTCAACCGAGAGCTTAAAGATTTGAGGTATCATCTACAGAGGTTGTCTGCAGTTTCAGCAGAATACTGTTTCAAAATGTTATATTTCAACAATTTCATTTGCTCATAAATTGAAAAGAGAAAACATACTTTGATTAGAATCATATGTATTTATTTTATTTGATTATTTTTAAATGATGACTATGTTAAAGCAATAAACAAAATTAAAACATATTCTTTCCTGCTGTTTCTGTGGCATTCTAAATATTCTAACGAAATGAATGAAAAGGCACCAAGTTGCTCATGGAAGCTAAATGACAATGCCTGACAGCTTTTATCAGCTTGTTTATCCATATTGGCTGGAAATTGGGTATATTTCAAAGGATATTTTGTGTGGAGAAATTGCAAATTCTTCAACCCTATTTGGCAATGCAAGAAAATTGAAAACTTTTAACATTGACACTACTTTGCATCAAAAAGCCAAAAGCTCAAAAGAGGAGACAAAGAGAGAAAAAGAATAAAGTGCACGAGGCTTCATAGGTTATTTGTTTGGACTAACATATAGCCCTCTGATTTGCCTGCACTACTGGCAAAGAAGACTTTTGTATAAAACTGACACTTCACCCAACCGCAATGTTGCCACAACATGACCCTTTCAATATTATTTTTCGAGAAGAATGTTTTCCATCAATGAAAATAGAAAGCGACCTGCAAAAGGTCATATCGCAATATAAAACACAATTGCAAGTTAATTGGTATTAGGTGACAATAAACATTTCAAGGTGCTCTAATAATAGACTTTTTTTCCAAACGAAATGTATGCATTAAAAGTCAACATGTTGAGGTGTTATGTTGAATTTTAAAACTAAAAATCCAAATTGTGTTACTGCTTATTTATTTGCCTTGCATGGGTTCTAATCAATCTTCCTGCTATATTTACATTGTTTAATGTTGTGCTGTCTGGAATTGAACAGTAATTCATGGCATTACTGTCAAAGAACTACATCATTCCCTATAACATAAGATTAACTATAAGTTAAAAGATGTCTAGTTGACTGGACCAGATTGAGGGTTACAGGTTTTAGATTTGCTCCTAGAAAATAGTTTGTATATTTATGGTAAGGATAATGCAAATTTATTGTAGCATCCAGTCATTCACAGAGAGTAACATGCAATAGCTTTTCATCTTCTGGTTTCTGCAGAAAATGTGCCATGCATATACACTATAAGGACAAAATTCTGTCTACCATATACAATCATATCCCAAATAACCCAAGGTATGGTCTATTTTCTCAAAGATTTTAACACAAAAGTATAAGAAATTATCCATTAGACTCATTGCAAAAATGTTTAACTTCTCATGTTTAATTATATAACTCCAAGGGTAACAAAGGCCCATAAGAGACAAAGTATTCTTTCCACAATACGGTCAGGCCGCATTTGGAAAATTGTTAGCAGATTTGGGCCCTATACCTGAGCTGGTGTGTACTGTTGTTGGAGGGGATCCAGAGGATGCTTACAAGAATGATCCTGGGAATAGAGAATTGGTTGAGGACTCAGGGTCTGTACTGGATGGAGTTTAGAAGGTTGAGAGGGTTATTGAAGAATACTGAGAGGCCTAGATAGACAGGATGTGGAGAAGATGTTTCCAGTAGTAAGAAAAATGAGGAATTGAGGGCACAGCCTCAGTGAAGGGACAACCCTTTAGAACTGAGATGAGGAGGAATTTCTTTGCTGGAACTCATTTCTGCAGAATGCTGTGTAGGCCAAATCATTGAGTGTATTTACGGCAGAGATTGATGGGTTCTTGTTTAGTAAGGGGATCAAAGGTTACGGGGAGAAGGTAGGAGAATGGGATTGAGAAACATATCAGTCATGATCAAATGGTGGAGCAGACTGGATGGGCCGAATGACTTATTTCTGCTCCTATATCTCATGGCCTATAGCGAATGCAACAAAATTCATTTTCCTTATGATACAAGCTGTCAATATCAAGAAACTTGACAAGATTTTTGAGTAGGATTGATTACAATCTCTTTTAAACATGGAATTGTGGTGATTTTTCAGAATAAAACATATCAATTAGGCTGCATTTTGAAACTGAATTGATTAAATGTCAGTTCAAACAAGCAAAGTTTTGACAGGCCTGACAACCTACTGCCAAAAATTATGTACAACACTTTCCTCTCATTTCCATTTCCTATCTATTTCCTATGCCTGATAAATACTCAATTTAGTTGATAGTCTTGTAGCTGATGGCAGTTCCAATTTCAGCACTAATATTGTGATATAAATGTAATACTAGCCATCTCTGGGAGCACAAAGACCTATCTAATAGGAAGGATAATGTCACCCTCTATAAAAGCTGCAGCTCCTGGACAAGATCATATTTTGTTCTGGTTGCTGAGCAGCTGATGATAACGTGTCTTTTAGGTTGATGATCATTATGGAAGATATGGTAAACACATAAATACTTAACATCCTTAACTGAACTGGCTCAGTGAATGTATCTAGTCAGAGGGTGAGCTATGCAGAGCAGGAGATTCTCAGGAATCTCCAGTTAATTTATCTCTAGTTGATATCAGCACCTTGAGAGAAAGTCAGATTGTTACGGCTTCTGCATAGCCTTTGCATGAGAGAGGGAGAAATTAGATGAGGATCCCATTCCTGTTGTCCATCATTGCAACTCCACTAAAAGTGCATGTGATTCGAAGTTAGACCTTTACAACACAACTGGAGGTCATTCTGCCAGCTCTTTACTAAAACAATCAAAAATTAATCTGTTTACCTCGGTATGGCCCTCTTTCTTCCACTGCTTCAATGTTTACTTCCCTCTCGTTTAATTTCCCTTAAACAAACTGCATTGGCTTTTGTCTGGAAATGCAGCCTGCTGCAAAGCATTTGGGACTTCAAAATTTATTCATATAAAAAAAGTCCTATTGGCTCTCCTCGTATCTTAGTGGATAATGCAAAATTGTTACCATCGTATCAGCGGGTTAAGCAAAGCAATATGTACAGGTGGATAAGAGCATTTGAAGGTGAACCCACAAGTGAAGCTCTTAGAGAGAATATTCTCCCAGAGGAATATAAAAATGCACAACTTTCCACAATACAAACTCATATTGAGGAACAAAGTGCTACGCAGACAGCTGATGATTATCAGTTAATCCACAACTTTTTTTCCAACACCCTCATAAATTCAAAAGGAATAGAAAATGAGGGAGCGATGAGAGGTAAGTAGCTAATGTAAAAAAATGATAGTTGGGAATGTCCCAAAGTCTCCTCCTCAGGACAGGAAGGAAAGTTCTGGAGCTGGAGATGAAAATCAGAAGCTAGAGTGTTTCCATTGTAAAAAGGTGGGACACACTTACTCAGAATATTGAAAGTAAAGAGGATAATCTATGGGATTTGTTGGAGTGTATAAGAATGAGTTTAAAAATGAAACTCGGAAAGGAAAAAAAGCCATGGATCAGATTGTAACTTTAACTACAATTAAGAGACTAGAGTTAGACACTGCTATGAGTGTAGAAGAAATGTATAGGGTAGATGTGAAACATGAAGAGATTTACCTAAATGGAAGATAACCCCATTTTATTCAAAGGAACCATCCAAGACTCTCCTTTAAAAGAAGGATTTAGTTTTCCCTACATTGAAAATTCAATGGAAGCCAAAGTGTTGGTAAATGGGATAGGAGGAGAGTATATCTCCATTCAATTGTATGAAGTCCAGTTGGAGTGTGACTTGTTGTCACAACAACAGGTAGTTCATGTATGACCTCTGCATGAAGTTAATCTATTTTTGGAAGGTGATTTGGCAGGAATGAATGTTATAACTTCACCTATAATCACAGAAAGTCCAGCTTATTCTTTATTTTATTCATTTTGTTGGATGTGGGTATCGCTGGCTGGTCAATATTTACTGCCTGTCCCTAGTTGCCCTTGAGAAGGTGGTGGTGAGCTGTGTTCTTGAACCACTGCAGTCCACCTTCTGTGAATTGACCCACAATGCCATTTGGGAGGGAATTCCAGAATTTTGACCCAGCGACAGTGAAAGAACGCTGATATATTTCCAAGTCAGGATGATGAGTGGCCTGGAGGGGACTTGAAGGTGGTGGTGTTCCCATGTGTCTGCTGCCCTTGTCCTTCTAGATGGAAGTGGTCATGGGTTTGGAGGGTGCTGTCTGAGAATCTTTGGTGAATTTCTGCAGTGCATCTTGCAGTTAGTACACACTGCTGCTACTGAGCGTTGGTGGTGAAGGGAGTAAATGCTTGTTAATGTAATGCCAATCAAGTGGGCTGCTTTGTCCTGGATGGTGTCAAGCTTCTTGAATGTTGTTGGGGCTACACTCATCCAGGCAAGTAGGGAGTATTCCATCACACTCCTGATTTGTGCCTTGTAGATGGTGGAAAGTCTTTTGGGAGTCAGGAGGTGAGTTACTTGCCACAGTATTCCCAGCTTCTAACCTGCCCTTGTAGCCACTGTATTTAGGTGATGAGTCCCGTTGAGTTTCTGATCAATGATAACTCTCAGGATGTTGATAATGGGGGATTCAGTGATGATAACACCATTGAATGTTAAGGACAGTGATTATATTGTCTCTTATTGGTGATGGTCATAGCTTGGCATTTGTGTAACGTGAATGTTACTTGCTACTTGTCAGCCCAAGTCTGGATATTGTCCAGAACTTGTTGCATTTGGACACGAACTGCTTCAGTGTCTGAGGAGTCGCAAATGGTGCTGAACATTGTGCAATCATTGGTAAACATTCCCACTTCGGGTTTTATGATGGATGGAAGATCGTTGATGAAGCAGGTGAAGATGGTTAGGCCTAGGACACTACCCTGAGGAACTCCTGCAGAGATGTGCTGGAGCTGAGAAGACTGACCTTCAACAACCACGACCAACCTCCTACGTAACAGATATGACTCCAACCACCAGAGTTTCCCCCAATACCCATTGATTCCAGTTTTGCTAGAGCTCCTTGATGATACACTTGGTTGAATGCAGTTTTGATGTCAAGGGCTGTCACGCTCACCTCACCTCTGGAATTCAGCTCTTTTGTCCATGTTTGAACCAAGGCTGTAATGAGGTCAGGAGCTGAGTGGTCCTGGCGGAACCCAAACTGGGCGTCACTGAGCAGGTTATTGCTGAGCTGGTGCTGCTTCATAGCACTGTTGATGACACCTTCCATCACTTTACTGATGATTGAGAGTATACTGATGGAGTGTTAATTGGCCGGGTTGGATTTGTCCTGCTTTTTGTGTACAGGACATAATTGGGCAATTTTCCACATTGCAGGGTGGATGCCAGTGTTGTAACTGTACTGGAACAGCTTGGCTATGGAATGGCAACTTCTGGAGCACAAGATTTTAGTACTATTGCCAGAATGTTGTCAGGGCCCGTAACCTTTGCGGTATCCAGTGCATCCAACTGTTTCTTGATATCACGTGAAGTGAATCAAATTGGCTGAAGACTGGTAACTGTAATGCTGGGGACCACTGGAGGAGGCCGAGATGGTTCATTCACTCGACATTTCTGGCTGAAGATGCTGGGAATGCTTCAGCCTTATCTTTGGCACTGATGTGCTGGGCTCTTCCATCATTGAGGATGGGGATATTTGTGGTGCCTCCTTCTCCAGTGAGTTGTTTAATCATCACGACTGGATGTGGCAGGACTGCAGAGCTTAGATCTGATCCGTTGGTTGTGGGATCGCTAAGCTCTGTCTATCACTTGCTGCTTTCGCTGTTTGGCGTGCAAGTAGTCCTGTTTAGTGGCTTCACCAGGTTGACACCTCATCATCAGGTATGCCTGGTGCTGCTCCTGGCATGCCCTACTGCACTCTCCATTGAACCAGGGTTAATCCCTGGCTTGATGATAATGGTTGAGTGGGGGATATGCCAGCCCATGTGTTTGCGGATTGTGCTGGAGTACAGTTCTGCTGCTGTTGATGGCCCACAGATGCATCTGCACCTGGCAGATTGGTAAGGATGCAGTCAAGTATTTTTTTCCCTCTTGTTGGTTCCCTTGCCACCTACCCAGATCCAGTCTAGCAGCTATGTCTTTTAGGACCCGAGCAACTCGATCAGTAGTATTGCTGCCGAGCCACTCTTTGTGGTGGACTTTGGAAATCCCCCACCCAGAGTACATGTTGTGCCCTTGCCATCCTCAGTGCTTCCTGTAAGTGTTGTTCACCATGGAGGAATACTGATTCATCAGCTGAGGGAGGACAGTATATAGTAACCAGCAGGAGGTTTCCTTGCCCATGTTTAACCTGAAGACATGAGACTTCATGGGGTCCAGAGTCAATATTGAGGACTCTCAGGACAACACCCTCCTGACCATATACCACATGCTGCCACCTCTGCTCGGTCTGTCCTGCCGGGGAGACAACCATATCCAGGGATGGAGATGGTGGTATCTGTGACATTGTCTGTAAGGGATTATTTGTGAGTATGACTGTGTCAGGTTGTTGCCTGACTAGTCTGTGAGACAACTCTCCTGATTTTGACACTAGCCCCCAGGTATAAGCGGGGAGGACTTTGCAGGCGTGAAAGAGCTGTTTCTGCCGTTGTCTTTTCCGTTCCCTAGGACGATGCCAGGTGATCCGTCCAGTTTCATTTCTTTGAGACTTTGCAGCGATTGGTACAGTTGGATGGCTTGCTAAGCCATTTCAGAGGGCAGTTGAGAGTCAACCACATTGCTGTGGGTCTGGAGTCACACGTAGGCCACACCAGGTGAGGATGGCAGATTTCCTTCCCTGAAGGACATCGGTGAACCAGAGGGGCTTTTCCTGACAATTGATAATAATTTTCATGGCCATCAGTAGATTCTTAATTCCAGATACTTTTTAATTGAATTCAAATTTCACCAGGGATTCAAACCTGGATCCCCAGATCATTATCTGGGTCTCTAGATTAATAGTCTAGTGATAATACCACTAGGCCGTCACCTTCCCTTTAGTTGAAACTAAAAAGATGGTACAGTTGCAGGGACAGGTTCTGGGCATTTTTCATTGTGTGTGGTGAGTAGAGCATGGATAAACAAAATCCACCATCAGCAGTTACAATAATACTGCGCACAGCTATTATGAATATAATTCAAATCAAGTTTGTGGCAGTTCCCAATAAAGTAATTAATTACTTTTGAGAGGTGATGTCCTAGTGGCATTATCACTAAACCATTAATACAGAGGCCCTGGAAATAATCTAGGCACCCAGGTTCAAATCCTGCCATGGCAGGTCGTTTAATTTGCATTCAATTTTTTAAAAATCTGGAATTAAGCGTCTAGTGATGATCATGAAACCATATCAATTGCTGGGGAAAAGTTCACCTGGTTCACTAATGAGACAGTAAGAACTGCTGATATTGGAGTCAGAGATAACATAGTGTGGAGCTGGAGGAACACAGTGAGCTAGGCAGCTTCAGCAGGTCTGGCAGTATCTGTCGGGAGAAAGCAGAGTTAACATTTTGAAAATGCTGACTCTTCATCAGCTGGGACAAAGTGGTATTTATGCTGAAAACAAGGTTGAGGAGGATTGAGGGAGAGGTGAGCAGATAGATGAAGATGGAACCCAGAGACAGGTGTATATATATTAAATAAGGGGCAAGCAGTTGAGGGGATGATTAACCGTTAGCCAGAGCAAAACAGTGACTGAATAAATGATAGTGAGAGCTGTGAGAAGGAGAGAATGGTAGGCTCTGCTAAAAAGCAACCCAGGGTGTGGAGGTGGGTAAAAAAATTGGAAGGATGGAATCAGACTCTAAATTTATTGAACTCAATGCTGAGTCCTAAATGCTGCAGGATCTCCAAGTGGAAAATGAAATGTTGCTATTTGAGCATGTGCTGAGGCTCACTGGAGCACTGCAGCAGGTTTGCAACAGAAATATTGGTGTGGGAAAAGGGTGGTGTGTTGAAGTGACAGGCAACTGGAAGCTCAGGGTCATTTTTATAGACAGGATGTAGGTATTCTGCGAAGCAGTTTCCAAGTTTGCGTTTCATCTCCCCAGTGTACAGGAGACCACACTGTGAACTGCAAATACGGTTGACTAGATTGAATGAAGCGCAGGTAAATCCTTGAAGGCATGTCGGGGACCTTGGATAGAGAGCAGGTAAACTGGCAGGTCTTACACCTTCTGTGATCATATAGGAAAGTGCCGTGGGGCTGTGGGGAGGTTTTGGGAATGAAGGAGGAGTAGACCAGGGTGGCTTGGTGGGAACGGCCCCTCCGGAATGCTGACAAGGGAGGAGTGGGGAATGTGTGTCTGGGCGTGGCATCTCATGAGAAGTGATGGAAAGCGCAGCTTACGATCCTTTAGATGCGGAGCTGGTGGGGTGATAAGTGAAGACCGGGGGACCCTATCATTGTTGTGGGAGGGAAGAAATGAGGGAGCGGACCAAAGTGTGGGAGATGAATTAGACATAGCTAAGGGCCCTGGCAACCACAGCAGTAGGGAATCTTTGGTTAAGGAAAAAGATGGACTTTTCTGAGGTCCCCCCGACTCCCCACAACCTTGGAAGATGACATAATCAGAACAGGTGCAACAGAGATGGAGAAATTGGGAGAATGGGATGGACTCCTTACAGGAAGCAGGGTATGAGGATGTATAGTCAAGCTAACTGTGGTATTGATAGGTTTGTAGTGGACATTGATGGCCAGCTCATCCCAGAAACAAAAACAGAGATATTGAGGAAGGGAAGGGACGTGTCGGAAATGGACCAAGTGAAGATGAGAGCAGAGTGGAAATTGGAAACAAAATTGATAAATTTTTCCAATGAGAGAGGGAAGCAGTGCTGATGATGTCATTGATGTATGGAGAAAGAGTTATGGGTGGGGTCCAAATACGACTTGAATGATGAGTGTTCCACATACTCCAAAAAGAGATGTTCATAACTGGGGGTCCATGCAAGTACCCGTAGCCACCCCTTTGACCTGAAGAAAGTGAGAAGAATTAAAGCAGAAGCTGTTCAAATGAGGATCCGTTTGGCCATGGGGGAGGAGGGTGATGGTGGTGGTTGGTGGGGTCAGTTCAGGCCCTTTCTCCAGGAAGAAGCGGAGAGCCCTGGGGACCATCCTGATGGGGGATGGATGTGTAAAAGGATTGCACATCCATGGTGAAGAAGAGGCAGCTGGAACCCGCAAACTGAAAATTCTGAAACTGACGTAAAGTGTCAGAAGAATCATGGAAGTAAGTGGGGAGGGAATGGACAAGGGGAGAAAAAAATCAAGTCCAGGTAGGAAGGAGAGGCAAAGAAATGGGCACGGTGGTGAAAGTGATGGAAGGAGTTCAATGTCAGGTCATACCTAAAATCATTGAGGTGGGGGTACAGAGGGATAAATCTAAGACCTTTGCTAAGTGCAGACAATTCAGCATCAGAGAGCAGAAGGTCAGAAGAGATTTTAAATATGTGACAAGAGGTGGTTTCAGGAGAAAGGATGGAAATTAGAGGGAAGAACGGGAAGGGAACTTCAGAGGGGAGTGGGTATCTCTAAGTTGTTGCAGCTTGTGTTCCTCAATGCCTGAAAGGAAGAGAAAATGTTTCTTGTTAGAATGTTGAATGAGTGGAGAATGAAGTGGAATTGGGGTGTAGGGCAGCTCTGAGACAGTATGAGGTTGTGCTGATAGAGAGAGAGGTCAAGAGTGTGCATGTGGTGACACTTGGCACTGAGTGTGGATCTTAAGATGCAGCGAGAGCAGTTGTCTGAGGAGTGTTGTACATCACAGAGATACCTGTGATCCTGGGTGGATTCAAAACACAAAGGAAGCAACTCCAGTCGGAATCCGTCTCGGGTGTGTCTGAGCCAGAGGCCTTCACTAAGAAATGAGATGTGGTTCTGGAAAATCAGTTTTGGCAAAATCTTTGCTAAACGCTAGGAAGGAAAACAAAAGTAATGATGGTGAACAAGAAGAAAAGTAAGGAAGGAAATCTTATTGGAGGGAGGAGCATAGTTTCAAGGTGGGCATACCTGAAAGAGATGTGGTAGTGAATTAAGCATGAAGATAAAGCAAAGAACTGCAGCTGTTAGAGAGAAGACAGAGTAAATGTTCTCTCCACAGATGCTGCCAGACCCGCTGAGCTTTGACAGTAATTCTGTTTTTTGTTTCAGACCTCCAGCATCCCAGTTGAGCCCAGATAAACAAGCTCAGCTGGAAACAGTAACTCAGTCCAGAGAATGTCATGGAGGTGCCGGTGTTGGACTGGCGTGGACAAGATCAGAAATCACACGACACCAGGTTATAGTTTATTTGAAAATACAAGCTTTTGGAGCCTGATGAAGGGACTACACTCTGAAAGCTTATGTTTTCAAATAAACCTATTGGACAATAACCTGGTGTCGTGTGATTTCTGACCTAGTCCAGAGAATGCTAGAGAACCACTTGATTGCGTGTAGTCAAAGCAACTGCAGTTCACCAATAATATTGGTTCCTAAACCAATTGGATAAACTAGGCTTTGTATAGATTCTCGAAAAGTGAATGCAGTCATGAAAACAGGTTAGTACTCTATTCCACAATTCAAAAACTGCATTGATAGGGTTGGCAATACCTCAATCCTTTCCAGGATTGAGCTGTTGAAGGGGTACTGGAAGGTGCCATTAAAGTAATATCCACTTTTGGGACATGGAATGCACTATACCAATGTCAGGTGATGCTATGTGGGCTAAAGAATGTCCTGGCAATATTACAGAGGCTTATGAATCAAGTCATAGCTGGAACTGGTAGGTATTCAGTGTATTTGGATGATGGTGTCTGTTATAGTAGCACTTGGGAAGAGAGTGTAAGACAAATTAACGAGTTGTTTAAGCAATTATAGTTGGCTGGTTCAGTGAAAAATTTAGCCAAAAGTGAATTCAACAAGGCAAGAGTGACTTACTTGGGACGTGTTGTTAGATAAGGACAGGTGTTGGCAAGGACAGTGAAAGTGAACATTTTTCGTAAAATGTCGATTCCTAAAACTAATTGTGGAATTAAGAAGTTTTTATGCATATATGGATTTTGCTAGAATTTTGTGTGTAATTTCACTACGATTGCTGCACCTTTAATAAATTAAAAAATAAATAAACAAGTGTGATATTTTCAGCAGAATGCTAAGTAGTATTGGAGAAGCTAAAGGCATTCTTAATAAATGAACTAGTTTTGGACCACTCCTGACTTTTCCAGACCTCTCAAAATAGCAATTGAAACCAGTGATCTGAGAGTAGGTGCTGTCTTGTTACAGAATGATGAGTTGGGAATAGTGGGTCACTTCTCTAAGAAACTAAACTAGTGTCAGAAGAAGCACCTTACCATGGGAAAAGAGATTGTGAATTGTTGTTAGCTATTCAGCGCTTTGAAGTCTATATCTGACATGAGAACAAGGATATGCTCATTTAGATCATAATCCATTAGCTTTCATTAAGTTTAAAAATCAGAATGGGTGCCTTTTGTTGCAACTGTTTACTGTGCAGATTGTTATACAGGGGGTTCTCCTATAATGCATGTTCTGGCAATGTGAATTGGCTGTAATGTGATTGACGGATAGGGCAACGGTATTTGTAAAACACGAACTTTGTGTTGGCTATTACGCGATTCCAACATCGATATCACATGATTGGTTCATGGGCTTTGTGGTGGCAAATCTGTGAGGTTACAGACAAAGGAACTTGAGGAGATGGAGCAGCTTCTAAGTGTGTGGATAGAAGAGCAAATGAAGATGTGATCTGGGACCACCCTTCTCCCCATAAAACAGAAAGTCTTATCATTTTATGAAGATCTGACTAAACAAGCCAAAGATCCTACAGATGTGCCTGCCATTAGTGCTAGCAGTGGCTGGTTTGCTGGTTTTAAGAACCGCTCTGCTTTACATTACATAAAGTTCTGTAGCAAAGCTGCAGACAAGGAGCACGTGATAGCATTCCCTCCCATAGTAAAAAAAAAGTATGAAGAAGGCTAAAACTTACATCAAATTTTCTTTATACTGGAAGTGAATGCCATCAACAACCTACATTTCTATGAATGAAGCACATGCTCCAGATCTTTTTATTGTTGATGTTTTTGAAAATGTTTTTAGAAAGTATTGCAGGGGAAAAAATGTGGATTTCAAGATTCTCCTCATCCTGGATAATGCACCAAGCCATCCTCCCACCATTGGTGAGCTTTCTGAAAACATCAAAGTACTATTTCTACTCCAAAATACAACCTGTCTCCTTCAACCCGTGGACCAGGGTGCAATAGCAGCTTTTAAAGCTTATTATTTAAGGCTCACACTTAAGAGGATGATTGCAGCCACTGAGGGGGATAAGGACAGTATTCTTCAATTTTGAAAGAGATTTAACATCAAGAATGCAATTGACATTATCGTGGAGGCCTGGGATGATGTCAGTAGGGATTGCTTGCATGCAGTTTGATGGAAGCTTCTCCCAGATTTTTTTCAAGATTTAAAAAGCTTTGATATGTCAGAGGAGCTCCCAAGAATCAAACAACATTGTGTTGATCTTGCAAAGCAAGCTGGATTTGAAGAAGAGGAGAGTGAGGCTGTTGAAGAGCTGCTTGAGTCCCACTGTGAAGACCTCTCTGCAGCTGATCTACAACAACTTGTCTCTGAGGGGGGAGTGGAAGCTGGAGATGAAGAAGATGAAGTCCAGGATGCAGCACCACGAGAACTTTCCACTTCTGTTTTGTCTTCTATCCTGAGGGCAATTGAGAAACATTTGCAACGATTAGAGGACGATGATTACAATTCAGAATGCACCAGGGCAGCAGTTCGTGAAGTAAGATCTTTTTTGGCACCTTATGAACTGCTTCTCGATGAACAAAGAAAAAAAGCAAAGCACCAAAAACTAGATGTCTTTCTTAAGCCAATCCCCAAAGAAATGGTCAGAAGGCAATGAACCACCGCCATCCAATTCTGGATTAACTATTTTTCGCCCTAACCGTGCAACCACAACTGCACCTGAAGGTGATGATGATGATGATGATGATGACGACGACGATGACCATCAGCCCCTGCATTAACAACAGAGCTACCTCAGAACCTCCTTCCCCATCTTGACGTTTTTCAAGATAAGGTAATAAATTTACTGCTGTTTCATTGTTACATGTGAATTAAACATTTATTCAAACTGTGTTAACCTTTGTATTATGCTTTTGAGTGATTTTAGAGTCATTTTGAGTGATTTTTTTTTGTTGGTCTGCCCCAAACCCCCTTTTCCTATAGGCCCTGTTACTTCTATAGCGCAATTTTCTATAATGCGTCATTTCAGAGGAATGCATCTATTGCATTATAGCAGAACCCCCTTTACTGAGCAATGGAGCATTTGTAAGGAGATTGTAAGTGCTGCATGAGTATTGAGGCCTTGTGCTCCTAGCCTCACATTACCTAAGAAAGACATTATTGCATTGTAAGAGTCTGTTAGCAAATACTCACCGTTCACGGTGAGAGGACTAAGTTCCATGCTCTGCGCAGCCCATGACATCTTAGACCATAAGACCATAAGATATAGAAGAAGAATTAGATCATTCGGCCCATTATGTCTGCTCCATCATTCTATCATACCCGGTATATTTCTCAACTCCATACTCCTGTCTTCTCCCTGCAACCTTTGATTCCCTTACTAATCAAGAACCTTTCTATCTCTATCTTAAATACACTCAATGACTTGGCCCCCACAGCCTTCTATGGCAATGAGTCCCATATGATCACTACCCTCTAGCTGAAAAAATCCTTCCCCATCTTGCATTAGCTTTTTGCTTTGCGGCTGACTGGTGCCACATTTAAGATTATCTGTCATTACTTCTGCTTTTTAGAGATGCCTATCTTCAATCTGCAATAATGAATGACATAGTCAAGATTATGGCCAGCATTTGAACATCACATAGTTGGGCACTGCAGGCATTTCACATTCATGATGCTATGATTGCAAATGATTTCAACCTGTAGCCTGCAAGTGCATGTTTAAAGGGCCTTAAAGGACCTTCCATTGCTGACTCGTGCATCCTGCATGTTGGAACAGAAGTAAAAACACTGAATCTGCCCACTCCAAGTGTGGTCACTGCTATTTTCCATTTGCAGCTTGCATTTAGAAACCGAGAGAATATGGCAGGGAATGCAGATCATGCTTTGCACAGTAAGTCCAAGACTCAGCCTGATAATCAACAATCCCCTGAACGTCCATGTCCCTTTATTCATGGCAATCCCTGGACTGCCCATGATACTGATCCCCACTTGTTTTTCCCTGGAGCGTAGGAGGCTGAGGGGCGACCTCACAGAGATTTATAAAATCATGAGGCGCACAGATAAGGTGAATAACCAAGGTTATTTTTCCCCGGGGTGCAGGAGTCCAAAACTAGAGGGCATAGGTTTAAGGTGAGAGGGGAAAGATTTAAAAGGGACCTGAGGGGCAACTTTTTTCTCACAGAGGGTGATGCGTATATGGAACAAGCTGCTAGAGGAAGTGGTACAAGCAGGTACAGTTACAACATTTAAAAGACATTTGGGCAGGTACATGGAAAGGAAAGGTTTAGAGAGATATGGGCCAAAAGCAGGCAAATGGGTCTAGTTCAGTTTAGGAAGCTTAGTCAGCGTTGACAAGTTGGGCTGAAGGGTCCTCTTCCATGCTGTATGACTCTATGACTCTCTATGACTCTACCACTTGGAGCTGAAGCCACAGAGGTGGTGACTGCTGATAACGCTTCCTCTCACAGAATTCCATGTCCTGCCATGCATTCTCAACTCACCCACTTAAATGTTGAATTTCCCACCTTCACCATGCATGTACCCTCTGTATCCCAGGTTGTTGCCTTTAAACCCCAACATTGAATTCCCACTCTTCCCTTCCACAGCAAAGTCCCTTGATAATCTCCCCCTAACTTTCATTCAGCACCAGGACTGACAATGGCCCAGCCCACCAATTGACTTGGACAGACAGCCTCAACCATGACTGACCAGATCCTTGGCTGTCTGACTGACATTCCATGAACACCCTCCCGACTGTTTGCCCAGGATCTGCAGGACTAACAACGGCTCATTTCCCAGATGGTAGTGGATGAATCACTGACCCTGATCGCCCCAAGAGGATGTCTAACTATGCCCAAGCCCCTGGACTATGATCACACAATACCCTTGACACAACTGCAACAAGAATCTGACTCTCAACAGCCTTTTTTGACTTGACTGAGATCTACTCCCCTTTGATTTGGCACCTGGCTGTTTAGTTGAAGCACATGCAATGCATTTGCCATGTAGGTTGCTGGCATCAATTATAAGTGTGGCATTGATATAGCCTGGAGCCATACAGGAACGTGATCAACCATGTGACAGAGGACAGTATATAATCATAATGACTGTTTGGCTTTGTGCTAAACAAAGTAATGCAGCATGACAGAAGTACAGTGAGCATTTAAAGAGCAGCTGAAGGGCTGTGCATCCAAAGGCAAGGCAAGGCAAGGATGCTATGAACATCTAAGGAGGTGCAAAGTCAGTGAGAGCTAACAGAGTGAGTGAGTAGCCCTGAGATGCAGCCCTATCCAGCTCATGGGATGGGTGCCTGTTCCTGTGAGCAACGTGTCCATGCAACATTATTGAACTGAAAAGTGCTGGTGCACATCAAAGTGCAGCATGGTTGTGCAGCATCATACCTGAAGTGGATCAGAGATGTGCCATAATGATGATGATGATGATGATGGGAGGCTGGTATGAGTCAGTTGCCAATTTCTGCGAACATGGCTCTGCCCATGAAATGTAGCCAGAGATATAGGTGCCAGGTGCCAATGGTGGAGGTGGAAGCAGTGAGCTGGAGGCATAGAAATATTGAAGATAAGAGCAGGAGGAGGCCATTCAGCCCTTCAAGTCTACTCCACCATTCATCATGATTATGGCTGATCATCCAACTCAATAACATAATCTTGCTTTCTCTCCATAACCTTTGATCCGACTTGCCCCAAGTGCTATATCTAGCCACCTCTTGTACACATTCAATGTTTTGGCATCAACTACTTCCTGTGGCAATGAATTCCACAGACTCACCATTCTTTGGGTGAAGAAATGTCTCCTCATCTCCGTCCTAAATGGTCTACCCTGAATCCTCAGGCTGTGTCCCCTGGTTCTGCACACTCTCACCCTCGGGAACATCCTCCCTGCACCTACCCTGCCCAGTCCTGTTAGCCTTTTATAAGTCTCTGTAAGATTCCCCTCATTCATCTGTACAACAGTGAAAACAATCTTAGTCAATCTCTCCTCATACATCACCATTTAACTGCTCTGACCTCCGTGTTGGGGATTGTCACTATCTCATTTCCAATTTAATTGATGAAAATAGGCCTCTCACCACTCACCAGTGAGAATCCTGCCTTGTCAGCCAATACTTTTTTGGAAAATGGGGCTTCTTGCTTTTGACATTAAGAAGCTCCTCACTGGCCATCTAACTTGAATTTCCCAATGTTCTCATCGTTGCCAATACTGTTCAGGACCTGGGAAGATTCCGCTGGAAGGTTTTTCTGCGGCGCAGCACTCACAGTATCACTGTCACAAGACTAATTTTTGAGTGTGATGTACTCTGTAGTCAAATAACTTGCTGAAATTCACAGTTAAATCTCACATATAAATGATAGCTAATGTGGCCAGATTCTGTAAGTCAGCAACTGACTCTGATTCTTCTCACTGTTGGATGCTTTCACAATTGGTACAGTTTAATGGAAGTTGTTTCCAATACTGTCCAAGTAACATTGTGAGCTGTCTGCTTCTGACACAGAGCATGTCTGCCAGACAGAGCATGCATTGCTGTTTTGATTAGAAAGTCAATTCCTGGCGCAAGGAAGGTACAGAATTGTGTAGCTTCTGCTGAATTGCATCACCACAGAATTCAGGGATCAGTACAAGCAACTCAATTTACCCAGACTATGCAGCGCATTTGTTTATTGCACCTGAGTGAACATGCAAGTGGCTAAAACATGTGTTTTGTACTCACAGATGACACAACGTGGAGCTGGAAGAATACAGCAGGCCAGGCAGCAGCAGAGGAGCAGGAAAGTTGACGTTTCATGACTCAAAACGTTAACTTTCCTACTCCTCTGTTGCTGCCTGGCCTGCTGTATTTCTCCAGCTCCACACTGTTATATCTCTGACTCCAGCATCAGCAGTTCTTACTATCTCTGTTTTGAATTCACACTTGTGTTTTGTATGCTCAGTTTGTTTTGCTCCTCTTTGTAGTGCTGAGTTTTATATATGAGGTAGCAATATATTATTTGGGATGAACAACACCTCACCACTTCACAAAATTTATTAACTACATAGATTGTTTTCAGGGTTGGGTGTAGCATAGAATGCATTCCTCTTGGCAAAATGTCTTGGGTCGGGCACAGATTATGCCTGTAGTTTGAGTGGGTTGAATACATGTCTATGCAATGTTACGCTTTGGCAACGTGTCTCTTATAATAAATAGTGAAAGGTCACAGTTAGTGTTTACTGCCTGAAGCAAAAGTAAAAATTCTTGTTTGTAAAATATTAAAACTGTTATCTTAATAATTGACCATACTGAATGCAAGAGCAGCAACTTGTTTTATTATTTAGCACTTCTTACAGACAGATAAAAAAGAAGTTCACCACCTCAGGACCTCCCACAATGCTTTACAACCAAGTAAGCACTTTTTTAAAAAAATTCTTTTCTACACACATAAGATCATGCCAGGAGCTGGAGCTCCTCAAGTCTGCTCTGCCAATCAATAAAATCATTGCTCATCTGATTATTTCACATTCCTGCTGAACATTGATAACCTTTCACCCCTCTCTTATCAAGAATGTTTCCAGCTCTGCCTTAGAAGTATTGAAAGACTCTGCTTCCATTGTCTTTTGTGGAAGAGTTCCAAAGATTCACAGCGCTTGATGAGAAAGCAAAACTGTCCTCTGTCAGCAATGCGTGTTTTTTTTTTAATCCTCAGTTCTATATTCTTCACAGGAGGAAACAGTCTTTCCACATGCACCCTGTCAAGACCCTCAGGGGTTTGCATGTTTTAATCAAGTTGCCTCCTACTCTTTGAAACTGGTGGACACAAGCCTGGCCTTTCCAAATTTTCCTCATAGGCAGTTCTGGGGTTTAGTCTCAGAAACCTTACCTGAACTTCATGGGATGTGGACTCATTGGTTTATTGCCCATCCTGAATTATCTTGGAGAAGGTGGAGTTGAGCTGTGTTCTTGAACCAGACTCCATGTGACGTAGGTAGACACAGTATTGTCAGGAACAGTATTCCAGGTCATTGAGCAGTCAGGATGGTGTGTGACTTGGAGGGGAACTTGTAGGTGGTGGTGTTTCCATGCATCTGTTGCCTTTGTCCTTCCAGGTGGTAGTAGCTGTAGGTATGGAAGATGTTGTCAAAGGATATTGATGAGCTACTTCCTTTTGAAGTGTTGTCACTGTAGTAATGAAAGAAAGGCTGTAGCCAATTTGTACACTGCGAAATACCAAAAACGGTAATGAGATAACTGACCTGTTAATGTCTTTCAGTTGAAGGATAAATATTAACAAGGTTACTGGGGAGAACTTCCCAACTCTTAGAAATGCTCTTCTAAAATCTTTGAGACGATGAAATTGGCCTCCATTTGATAACTCACCCAAGTGATATCATCATCAATAATGGACCCAGTTAGACCAGTTAGTGAAGGGTATGGTGTAGATTAATACCAATAGCACCAATTCAAACCTCATTCTGGCTGACAAAGTTTGTAGTTTCAGAAGCCATGATCAACAACCCTATTGCAGAGAAGGGTGTAAAAGGAGATACAATCTTATATTGGTTATCCACTGCCATTTTCAAGCTATGTAGAACCATGGAATGTTATTACACTTGGTATCATGTGAAAGGAGCCAGGAGAGTGGGGCAGTAGCATGCATCCATACTCCACTATAATCAAATACATTAGTGTAGATTTAGTTGTAAAATGTTTGATCTTTGAAATCACTTACAGCTTGGACATATTCAAACAGTGAGAATTCTACTGCTATTAAACCACCTCTAACAGTGAAATGTTCCCTCAATACTCCATGCCAGTGTCAGCCTGAATTTCATGCTTAGATTCTTCCCATGAGAACTGTTGTCCCCATTTAACTCAAACATGAAGTTCTGAGCTAGAAAGTTAATTCTAAATGAGCAAGAAGAGAGCTTGGAATGCTTTGCAATGGGAGGAATTGAGTAGGTGAACAGCCAATTTGGGAATAGGGATGCTGAAATTGCTTCTGAAGATAATGCGCAAGCAGAAGATTCAACAAGAGATTTTTGAAATCAGAGAAGGGGATGATAGAACAGAAGGGAGTGGCTTGTGATTTCAGAAATGGAATAAAATAGCAAAACGAATTGGCCACAATGATAAACTATAGGGGAGAAGCACAAGTGTTAGTGTCTTAGGTGTGTGCAAGCAGGTGGGACAGGATAAGATTATTTAAAGTAGAATGGGGCAAAGCCATACAGTGCCTTGAAAACAGAAGATCAGAATCGTGAACTTCTCAATCAGTCTGTTTCTGACATTTGGAGGTGAAAAGGTAATGGGATTGTGGCGTTCAGAGTGATGAGGGTTTGATTCATCGTTCCCCACTTTCCAACTGTGACAAAGTAACACTGGTCGGTTTTACTATAAACCCATAGCTAAAATAGATAGTTCTATTTGTTTACACAGACATTGCTGCAAAGGAGTGAATCACAGAATCACAGAACTGTTATGGTACAGATGGAGACCGTTCAGCCCATTATATCAGCACAGGCTCTCTGTATGAAGATTATGGTCTTGTGCCAATCCTTTGCCTTTTCCCTGGTTCTGTGGTTTGATCCCTCCGGCTCTGTATGTTTATTTTCCTTCATGTGGTAAATTCAACTTTCTTTTTTTAAATCATTTATCATCTTCGTTTCCAACATCTGGTCTGGCAAAAAAAGTGGTAGAGGCCTGAGCAGATCAGCCGTGATCTCACTGAATGGAGGGGAAGTGCTTTAAACACAGATCTCCGTTTCTAATCTCAGATTGTGATTCCAGATCATGTGTCTGTGTTTTTAGTTTGGGAAGAATGTGAACCAAGTTTGGTTAGTTTTCTTTTACTGTGAGGATTGTGAGGTGGGGTGCTAAGTGAAGTCTGACACCTTGATTGTAAATCATGCTTGACTTCAGGCAAAGGTGTGAGAGCTGCCTTCAGACTGGAGAACTGCGGAAATAACAATGACACCTACCAGACTAACTGCTACTGGCTGCTTTCTCTTCGTATTCTTAATACTGAAGCTCCGTACAGCAAAGCCTGTCTCCTGCTGTGCACAACTGTTCTCAACTCGGCCCTTTCATTTCTTTAGGAAATGAAAATCTGTAACCCTGCTCCAAAACACTGCTGATGCAAGGTCAACTGAAAATTTCACGCCTGAGATTGAAACTTTTTTGTTTTGTTAGCTAAGACTATTAGGGGGTTATACAGTCAAGGTGGGTAAATTGCGTTGTCATCGAATTCAATGGTGAAATTGGTTTGTGAGTTTGAAAGGCCCATGTTTTCTTATTTTCCCACAAATACTAACTGTTTATACACACTGTAATAGAGCAATTCCTGGTATAATAAAAAATTATCAGTCATTAGCACCTCCAAAACTATTTATACCTGACTGTCTATACAAAATCTCAAGTCAATCACTTCTAATTACAACGAGGGCAGAATTTGATCACTTATAGGTCCATTCTTTTCCTCCTCTTGCAAAAAAAGAACTCCTGTTTACTCAGTTATAAATACTACTACTGAATTGCCCGAAACAATTAGGCGCGCTGGAAGAAAAAGTATTACCTTAGAAAGAGATGACCTGTCATTTGACATGTGAAGAGCATTTATATTAATAACAGACAGCAGGAACACCTACACACTATTAGTTACTTTATTCGTTTATTCTGATTAATAGACGTTACCAGAATGTATTTTTGCCGAGTGTTGACCCTCCGGTAACTGATCAGATCTGTATGTTAATATTGACCTGAACTGGGCTCAGTGAGCAGTCCCGCAGTACAGAGCGGTCAGCGTTGCTTAGTAATGTGAGTGTACTAGATTCAATTGTGAAGAGCTCGGGGAAAAAAGAGACCACTTTGAACAAAGAAAGCTTGAAAGGAACAGACCGGGCCTTTTGTCCCTTTGTAAATTGCATTGTTTTATGAGACTTATAAAATGTTAACAGCTTTTAAGACGGTGCAGTTGGAAGTAAGACTGGAGTGCGCTGTTTTACCTTGATAACAGGGGACTGGCAGTTCGCTTCTGCAAAGTAGATATTCTAATGCACTCACAGCCAGGCAACACCGGGAGATCAAGGCATCAGTATTATCTCTGCCAATCGCAAGAAGAATATTTTCCCAAGTCGGGAAATTTCTGCCACTTTTCAATGTTCCACTCTCCAGCGAAGCTTCTTGGTTGGGGGGTTGGGGGGCTGGGGGCAGGTTTTTGTTCGCTGTCCTGCAGGAGTGCAGCTCGTTTGAGTATAAAAATCTTTAAATTTGAAAAGCTGGTCATATAGCTGAAGGCGGCGCCACAAACGGGAGGAACAGCCCCCTTTTTATGATATCTCCCACCCACCCACCCACCCCCCAAACAAAACTCGACCCTTTTGGCAAGATCCTGGAAACCTCACCGACTGTGTGAAAACAAAACACAACTTCTATCTGTCTCATCCTTTCTCACACATAAGGTGCCCTCCCCTCCCGCCTGCCCTTGTCAGTGTCACTTCAGGCGGAGGGGACACGTTATTGAGCCAGTGCTTCAATGTTGACAGGTCTGGTAGCACTTGGCTGGGTCACTTCTCTCGAGTGGTGTTATTTCCTCTCCTATTTCTCAGCACCTCTCTCTCACACACACACACACACACATATTTATAACGGTGTTTAATCATCCATTCCTCAGAAAGCCCGCCTTCCCTATCGAGCCTCTTCGAGCCTCTTCTCCCATTCTGGGGGATGGATGGTGCAGGATGGAGCTGGCCATGAGGACCACGGGCAGTGTACTAGCTGTAGCTGCTCTCCTGGCCAGTAGCGGGCTCTGGCGCTTGGGTAGCCCGGCTCGCTCGCCCAGCGCCCCCGGCGGCTGCCTGCAAGGCACCTTGGCTGACTCGAAACGGCCTCACGGTGTCACCGAGTCCGGCCACAGGTGCCTACACTGGAGCCGGATCCCCAAGATCGCCGAGAGGTTCCCGAACAAAGGGCTGGGAGATCACAACTTCTGCCGTAATCCCGACGGACGGAGGAAACCCTGGTGCTTTATCAGAAATCAGCGCGGACGGATCGACTGGGCTTATTGCAACTGCAGACACGGTGGGTACTGGCACTGCTGCTATCTCCACATTGAAACAAGGTGAGAAACTCCCTTTCAAAAACTGCTTCCCCGACAGTGTGAGTCACTGAAATGTGCGCTGACACTGCGAGGCTCTTTCGATTAGATTATTCCCAATGGACAGAGATGGGCACGTTCATATTGTTAAGACGTCTTGTGTAATTTGGAGTAGCTGACACCAGTAGTGGGTGAAGATGAGCCATAACCCGTTCAGATGGTTTACATCCCGCTGTAAAGCTAACACCTGCGAGCAGTCACTGACAATACACAAAGGGAACAGAATAGACTCGCGTCAGTCCAGCGGGACCCATAAAAATACTTGGACATAGATAAGCGCCTTTTCTCGGTTTGCTAATAAAGTGTGGATCTTAGCAAGACAGTTGCGCGCTAAACTATAACCTTTTCAAGTTACTTGCTGCATGGACTGATTTTGGAGCTTTTTTTTCATAGCTGCCGGTCATTCTTATTGCTGGTTGCGATTGTAAAGTTACTTCTCAGAAAAGTGTTCCTCAGTCTTGAGATATCCAGTAATTTCTATCAAAACAGATTTCATTTTCTCCAGAAAAAAGTGCGGATTGAGCAAATTCCTGTTTAATCTTAGTGGTAATCCTAGAAAATGAAATGTGCGCACTTAAAAAAAGCTATTAGCAGTTTGAATTGATTATATAATATGCAAAATATTTATAAAAGAAACCAAGTTTCCGTTTATAGAACTTAATCGTGACTTACTTTTTAAAGTAACATTAGGTTGTTCAAATGGAATGTGTCTTTGGCAGAAACTCATTTGTACCGTTTATAAATGCTATTTGGGCATGTATAGTATTTCTGACCAGATCTTTGGCCCTATAACCTGGTGCTGGTAGTTTGCTATCATTTCTTCACACAGAAATCTATTCCTATCGTCTATTTAGTCATTTTTATTGTCTCAAATGCTTGAACGTTAAATGTCAGCAAATACAGAGAGAGCTTAAAATGACTGTCTTATGTTTGAAGCACTTTAAAAAAAATCCCTTCATTTTCTCAGACTTATTTTCTCCAAATTACGTTGCTCACGATCTGTGTTTGTGATCAAACCCACATATGTATAAAGGGCAGTTGCCCATTATCCTACAAGGTAAGGTGGCAGGGGATTCTTCTGTCAGTTGTACTATCCCATAAGCTTTACACAGAATGCCCAGCACAGAGCAAATCACTCAAAGCTGGTCCATGCCTGGCTTTATGCTCCACATAAACCTCTTCACATACCCATTCATCTTATCTGAATAACTCTTGATTCCTTTACCCTGCATGTGTTTTTCCAGCTTCCTTTTAAATGTACCCATGTTGTTCACTTTAACAATTCGATTTGACAGCAAATTCCGCAGATGCACACTGCGCAAAATGTATGATCACAAATTCCCAATTGGAATTGTTTGTGCCTGTTTTATATTTACTGCCTTTGGCTGTGCTGACTCAGCTCTATTTTACCATGCATCTCCAAGTACTCCACAATTTCATCCTTAACAATGGATTCTAAAATCTTACCAATGACCAAGGTCAGGCTAACTGGTCTATAGTTTTCTGCATCCTGCCTCCCTCCCTTCTTAAACAGGGGTGTTACATTAACCATTTCCCACTCCTCTGGAACCCACCCGACAACAACGATTTCTGAGAGATCACCACCAATGCCTCTACAATGGCCCCAGCTATCTCCTTCAGAATTCTGGGGAGTAGCCCATCCAGCAGGGTGATTTCTCCACCTTCAGACCTTTCAGCTCTCCAGCACCTTCTCTTCTGAGATGGGCAGTATACCCACCTCTGCATCCTGACTCTCTTGAAGTTCTGGATGTGACACATTTTCTCTATCAATCCTTCTTAAACAGTGTCATCTTTTCTATAGAAACATTACTGATATTTAATTCATCTGAGTTCTTGCATATGTATCCTTGTGAATTTTGTTTAAATCTTTTTCAGTTCTTCCTTCTCCTTTGTGCAATATTGTGATGATCTGTGCTCAATGCCTCTCATGTCGATTAACCAAGGTCCTATATAAATTAACATAACATCTCTGCTTTTCAATTCTATCCCTTTAACAATGAATCCATTTTGCTTGCCTTTTCTAATTTTATTGCTGTAAATTTTATTTCTAGTGAATTGTGCACCTGTGCCCTGAGATCCCTTTGCTCTTCCGCCCCATTTATGATTGGTTGATTGATTTATTGTTGCCACATGTACCAAGATACAGTGAAAAGTGGTGTTTTGCATGCTCTGCAGGCAGATTGTACCATACTAAGTGCATCAGGATAGCAGAACAGAATGCAGAATACAGTGTTGCAGTTGCAGCGAAGGTGCAGAGAGAGAGATCAGAATTGAGAGGTCCATCCAAAAATCTGATAACAGCAGAGAAGAAGCTATTCTTGAATCTGTTCATACATGTATTCAAACTTTTATATCTTCTGCCCAATGGAATAGCGTAGAAGAGAGTATAACCAGGGTGGGAGGGGTCTTTGATTATGTTGGTTACTTTCCTGAGTTAGTGGGAGGTTTGGATGGAGTCAATGGATGGAAGGCTGGTTTGCGTGATGGACTGGGCTGTGTTAATGACTCTCTGTAGTTCCTTGCATTGGAAAGAGCAGTTGCCACACCACATTGCGATGCATCCAGATAAGATGCATTTAAAATGATAGGAGGGTAATTATAAACACTAATCCCCACCCACCACCCAACGCATGTGAATTTGGAGTCAGTGGGAGGTTAAAGTGTTAAAAATGTGACCCAAACTTACCTGGAATCACTCTATTTCTAGTATAAATGTGACATGGGGCAAACAACCAATTTATTGTCAAATAATGAATCAACTGTTGCAAGAGAAAGTGTTAAAAGTTGGAACTTTTAAGGAGACTGCTGTATATTTTTGGCCCATGTTGGCAATGTTTCTCATTGTTAGCAGTGAAGTGTGAGTGGGTCATAACATGGACACTAACGGAATGAGACATGAAAATGTGGCTCAGTATGCTTCCACTTTTCATTTGTGGCCTCCTCTTCATATTATACCCCATGTGGTCCCTCACATTCTCCTGGTTGAGTCTACACCTCCACAGGTACAGATATAACAGATTTTGGTGGAGCCAGAGCAAGAGAACATAGCATGCTAAAGGCCAAAGTGCTGCACTATATAGAAGTGCTGTACAGGTTGTTTAGCTCAGTTGGTTAGATGTAGAATGTAGAATAGCACCAACCATGCAGACTTAATCCCCATATAGGTAATGGGGTGCCTCCTCACTTTGCCACATTGCCATATCATTGCTTCAGCCATGACAGGCAACACTTGGACAATGTCAACACTATGTGGAGAGTTGGAGACAGTTGTGTGTGTGTGTGTGTGTGTGTGTGTGTGGGGGGGGGGGGGGGGGGTGTAGGGGGCGGTGTGGTGATGGTGCGTGTTGGTTTGGAGAGAAAAAAAGTGCTGTAAAGAGGAAAAATTGTTATTTGCATTAGGATTTGTATATGGTGTGCTACACAATGTTATGGTCAATAAGATTCTCTTTCATTTATAAAATGTTAGAATATTATTTCTTTCCACCACTTTCCCATGTTCCATTTTGCCTCCTGGCAGCCAGATGTCTTTTCACTTGTGGTTAATGCTAAGAAAATAATTAATATTAAGCAAAAAGGTACTGTAATTGTTGGGATGCTTGGTTAATTGCAGGGTTGTTTTCAGTTGAGGGAATGGGGCATAGGGGGAATGGCTTTGCTTGTGGCTGTTGGAATTAAGTGAGCTTCGCAATAACAAAGGCTCCTCAGATATTCCAAGTGGTATTATGCATCACTGTGGGTGCCTCAGCTGCATCACATTGTATCTTTTCTGCCTCAGGATCAGCTGGAGAAGCTCTGGACTCTGTAGTTACAATACTAAGTGCTGTGCAGTGTTGTGCAGATTGCAACACATGGATAACTTGTTAATGATATATATCTGGCTGATTAATGGCTCATCTTGTACTAGACTGAAATCTTATTATTTGGTTAATCAAAGGAGCCATCAGCTGTATATTAAATTGGTAACCCCGCCTTCAGGGAACCAATTGATGAACTTGATTACCAGTGCAAAAGTTCCAAGGGGATGGACTAACACATGCCAAAACAGCACAGCTGATACCCGGACATCTTGTATACACCTGCATCTGCACCTTTTTATTCTTTGCACAACACTGCCAATGACAGAATATAAATGAATATTGCTGGGTGCAGTGGAGGTGCCTTAATTGGTATATGAATGCCCTGCATCTGCAAACCAGAGGTGCTACAAGGAAAAACCAAATGTGCAAACTGCAGTGGCAAATGAGACGTAATTGACTAATTTAGAAAACAAACCTCTTTTTAAACTAATTGTAGGCTGTTAACTGCAAGATTCTGCAGTATCTTTGGCAGGGCACTGGAAGGACTCAAATAGGTAACAGAGTTAAGGACTGATGGTGACTTTGACAGCCACTGGTAAAACGTGGCCTCAATATTCATATCACAACAAATTTGGATAAGGTGGCTGCAAATATCTACCAGTTTCTGAGTCTCCTGATCACCTGTGTTTCAACATGTTAAAGAAGATTATTCTCTCCCTGTCGCCCTTGAGTTGTGGGTATGGTCTCCTGCAGGCTGCACCTTCGTTTTGTCAAGCTGCAGATTTCTGAGGGGTAAATTGGTGCTGCTCCTTCTTATGCTGCTGTCTCATGTCTCGATCATCTTGCATGTCATCAGTAGAAATTATACAGCATTAGTGGCATTCATGCTAATCTGACAGAACAAAATACGGGGTAGATGAAGAGAAACTTGACTCAGAGGATTGTGGATCTTGTGGATCTTTGTCATGCAGTGGGCTGTGGATAATACTCATTGAGTACATTGAAGGGTAAGATGGATAGATGTTTGGTCTTCCAGGGAAAGAAGGGAAAAGAAAAGTGAATGGGCAAATGGATATAGGGCCAAGATCAACCATGATCTTATTAAATGTAACAGCAAGATCAAGAGGGGCTGCATGCTCTATTTCTGCTATGTTCGAATCAGTAAGAGCATAAGAAAATAGCAAGATGAGTAAGTCATTCTGCTCCCTGGGCCTGCTCTGCTACTGTGGATCATGACTGATGATTTAACTCAATGCCATATTCCTACACTATTCCCGTGTTCTGTGCAATCATTCGTAACTAGAAATATTTCAATCTGTCTCTTGAACTTATTGATTGAACTTCCACTATCGTCTGGCGTAAAGAATTTCAAAGATTCACCACATTCTGAGTAAAAATATTTCTCCTTATCTCAGTCCCAAATGGCTCGTCTTTATTCTGAGACTGTATTCCATGGTTCTAGACCCCACAGTTAGGGGAAACATTCTTCCTGCCGCTTTAAAAATGTGTATGAGTTTCTATGACATCACATCTCAATCTTCTAAACTTTGGAGAATACAGGCCCAGGCTCCTTGATCTCTCCTACCATCTCAGGAAACAACCTGATGAATGAAAGTAATCCCTTAGGCAAGGGACTATGATTTCACATAATAATACATGCACTGTCTCAGTAGTGTTCTATATAATTGAAGCAAGACTTCTTTGAGACTGTACTCAAATCAACTGGCGATGAAGGCTAACACATTATTTATCTTCCATATTGCTTGGCCTACCTGCATGTTAGCTTTCAGTGACTTATAAAGAATACCTAAGTCCCTTTGGACATCAACACTTTCCGATCTCACAACATTTAGGGAAGAGCATCTTTGCTTTTTCTACCGAAGTGGTCAATCTCACACTTATCCACATTATACTTCATCTGTCATGATTTTGCCTACCCACATGCTGTGTAAATCCCCTTAATACTTCTTTGTAAACATTTCCCCATAACACATATTGCCACCAAGTTTTGATTCATCTGCAAACATGGAAATATTATAATTGACTCCCACATCAAAGTCATTGATGTAGACTGTGAACAAATGGGGCCCAAGCAGTACCACACTAGTTAGAACCTGCCAATCTGATTTGTTTATTCCTACTCACTACTATCTTCCATTAATCAATCCTCAATTTATGCTAGTATATTATCCCCAAACCCATGCCCCTTCATTTTGTTTGCTAACCTCTTGTTTGGGATTTTATTAAAAGTTTTCTGAAAACCTAAGTACAGCACATCCACTGCTTCCCCTTACCGACTGTGCTAGTAACACCCTTCAGGCTTGTCAAACATGATTTCCCTTTCATAAGTTCATGATGATTTTATCCAGTCAGATAATTCCTATGTATCGAATAATCAATTATAATAGATTCTAATAGTTTTCCTACTGTTGATGTCAAGCTAACAGGTCTGTAGTTCTCTGTTTTCTCTTTACCTCCTTTCTTAAACATTGGAGATACAGTTACCACCTTCTAACTTATAAACACCATTTTAGAATTAATAGAATTTTGAAAGATAATCACCAATACATTCACTATTGCTGTAGCCATCTCTTTCAACACTCTAGGACAAAGGTCATTGTGTCTCAGGGATTTTGTCAACTTTCAATCCTATTAAATTATTTAATACTACATTTATTTATACTAACGCTAATTTCTTTCGGTTTCATACTCTTGCTAGACCCTTGGGTCTTAATTATTTCAGGGAGATTCATTGTGCCTTTCTCTGTGAAGACAGGCAGATAGTCATTATACAGCTTATCTGCCATTTCTTCATTTTGCATGATAAATTCTCCTGTCTCTGTAATGGACCAACGCTTGTCTTTGCTAATCGTTCCTTTTTATGAACGTGTAGAGGATTTTACCATGCATTTTTATGACTTTTTGCTATTTTATTGTCATATTCTATTCTGTCTTTCTTTATCCCTTCGTTGGTGCTTCTTTGTGCATTCTAAAATTCTCCCAATCGTCAGGCTGATATTTTTTCCCCTGTGACATTATAAGCATTCTCCTTTAACCTGTTAGCCATGGCTCTGTCACTTACACTAATGAGTATTTTGCCATAAAGAATGTATAATTTTTGAAAGACAAGCATTAACTCTTTAAATACAAGCCATTGCCTATCTACTATTAAGCCTTTGAATATATTTTCTTATTTACCACAGACAATTTCTACCTCATATTTTCATAACTTCCTTTGATTAAATTTTCAACTCGAATTTCAAACAGAATGGTAGATTTTCCAAACCTAACGGAAAATTGTACCATGTTATGATCACCCCACATGGCATGGGATGACTATTTCATGCAGCTGAGCTGTCTTATCATTTCTTAAGCCTACTCTTACACTATATACTTCAATTTGGAAATAAGAAAGCAGGAAGTAAAATTATCCAGGAGTCAGTTCCAATGAATGTGTATGACTGCCTCCCTTAGGATCATTTTTTCTCCTGCTCCTTTTGACGCTGTTGACTGTTTGTCTGGGGTTCCTTCTCTTACCTTTTCCTCTAAGTGATGCTGACTGCCTATTGTGGGGCCCTCATCTCCCTGTTCCTCTATGTAATTCTGGCTGACTGTCTTGGGTCCTTCTCTCACCTTTTGTTTTAGCTGCTGCTGACTCCCTGTCTCAGTGTCTCTTCTGGCCCTCTCTAAGTACTGCTGGCTAAATGGACAAATCTTCAAAGTGACCTCTCAGCAAAAATACTGTATACAAAGCCTTTCACACAAATACATAAGAAAGCATCTGTAAGATTTCAGTTCTTCCTTGCCATCTATTTAACCTCTATAATTCACGGGTTTTCCCATTTTGTTTACACTTAAAGTACCAGGAATCTGCAGATCCACAGTTAAATTACAAAGGCATGTTAATATTATTGTAACTGGGCAATTAACATATTGAAATTGACAAACCACCTTTCTTGTGATTACTTGACCCCAATTGGTGCTTAATTGTGAAAGTCAGACAAACTTTCTGGCACAATGTCAATTTCCAGATTTAACTCTCCTCCAATCGTTCCCAAATCAACATGCCCTTCTACCTTAAAATTCAACCCTATTTTTCTAAACTAGAAAGAATGCACCAGATACTATAAATTATCTTTAAATCATAAACAGAATGTGAAACAAAGAGAGGGAAAGAAAGATTGTATTAAGTGAGAGAAATAATTAAAGGCAGATGAGCCAATTAAAAAAAGCTCTTTAAAATTTCAAAAGTTGATAAATTCTGCAAAAGTAAAACTCCACAATACATAATTAAATTGTCAGAGTCAGAAATCACTGTTCACTAGTGATTAAGACTAATTGCATAATAGAGACTGGTACCATAAGATGTGAAGAGCATTACACCATTGTATTGATTATATATGTACCCAAAATAATGTTAAAGATCCTGGCAGATAGGTTGAAAGAGAAAACAAGCCACTAAACATCACCATAGTCTTACCAGACCATAAAGCTGCTCTCTCATTAGAGAAAGAAAACTGGTGGTAGTTTAATATGAGGGTCACCACATCTCAGGCGAGGAGAGAGGTTGAGAAGGAGAGTCCGTCATGATAACATCAGCCAGTGCAGGAGCTGAACCCACACTCTCAGTACCATTCTGCACCACAGACCAGTCGTGCAAGCCAACTGATTCCTAAATAACTAAATTAGCTGCACTCAATCAGATTTCGGAAGGGTTACAGAACTAAAGAGGCCATGGAAGTAATGAGTGTGTTCAGTGAAAGAAGCACTGCATACCAACAAGAACTGTACACATGCTTTATGGATTTTGAAAAGGCTTTCAACTTGCTGAACAGTGCTAGAGGTGGTCAAAATTGACTGGATAATTGTGGACAATAATTTTAGCTCTCTACCTGAGACAGACTGCTCCAATTGTAACAAGATTCATTGAACTTGAAAAAATAAAAAAGGTCAGAACTTCAAGAGTCATGGATTCAAAACGTTAACTCTGCATTTTCTCTCCACAGATGATGCCAAGCCTGCTAAGTTTCTCCTGTGCTTTCCATTTTTGTTCATTTCATATCTCCAGCATCCGCATTTCTTTGCTCTACTTTGCTGAACCATGTGTAATTGGACACAGGGTGAGACAAGGCTGTCTACTATCACCATTGCTCTTTAATATTTATGAAGAAACCATGATATAAGATGCACTAGATAAAGTACAGAAGTTAGTGAAATTTACAGACAACTAGTGGTTAGTAGCTGGCACAGCAGAACATCTAAACATACTAATAGAATAAATGAAGTGGTGAACGTTTATGAAAGGATCATTAACTCATAAAACAGGAACGTTATGAAGGTTGAAAGATGAATTAGTAGGAATGCAAAGTTCACGGTAAATGGTCAAACGCTGGGTCAGGTAAAAGGATAAATTCACTATAGCTCTGGAGGATTGATTTCTCATTACAGAAAGGTGACTGGTGGTGAGTTTAACCTGAATGTTCCCATCCCTCATGCCTTGGGGTAGTGACAATGGTAGTCATTTATATAGGATATTCAGGGTGACCTCAGCCGCTATGGGAATTGAACCCATGCTGTTGGCACTACTCTGCATTGCAAACCAGCAAACTGACTTCTACTGAGCCTAAGGTCACAACTTAAATACCTGGGAAGTTTGATGAAAGCGAGACATTTTATTTAATACCTCAAAGAAGGAAAGAGAGGTCAGTGGGCAGATGGGAGGGAATTTCAGAACTTATGGCTGAGGCAACAGAAAGTGTGGTCACTAATAGTGGAGTGAATAAAATTGGAATTTTCATGCAGCCAGAATTAAATGAGCCAAAGGAATTTCAAAACATGGTCGAGAATTTTAAAATCAAGTGAGTTATTAAACAGAGCCACGGTAGGTTAATAAGCACAGGACTTGATGAGAATTGAAACAGTTGAGTTTTGGATGATGAGATAACAAGGTGTAGAGCTGGATGAACACAGCAGGCCAAGCAGCATCATAGGAGCAGGAAGGCTGACGTTTCGGGCCTAGACCCTTCATCAGATTTCTGAAGACCCTTCATCCAGCTCTACACCTTGTTACCTCAGATTCTCCAGCATCTGCAGTTCCTACTATTTCTTGAGTTGAATACAAGCCACATTTCAAAATAAGTTATCTAATAAGTAATGTATTAACACTGGTGGACAAACACTGGTGTACTGTATACGTGTTCCAAATAAATTTTACAAGAGATGTCAATTCAAGGATTTCTTTTACAGTTTGTGCCAGGTACTGGATAAAGAAACTTCATTCAATGTATAGATTCAGTCCAATTCCTTCTACAGACTGAGAGCATGATTTATACCAATCCCTTCCAGAGACAGATGTGGCAAGATTCAGACCAACCCCAAGTATGTATAGGTATAGCGTGATTTCCATGAAACATTCCTGCAACCATCTTTGCGAATCACAACATTTGTGCCAGCTGTGAAGATTTTAAAGGTTTTTTTGGCTTTGTGCCCATAAAGATTTATGTTGGGACTGTTTCAAATTAACACAGTTTGATATAGTCTGGAATAAATTTGAACTAAAATCTTAGATTGAGACATTTGTTGCTTCAACACCTTCCCAATCATTATGTTCCTTTATATGAAGTAAAATGTTAATTCTCTTCATAACAATTTGATAAAAACACGTCATATTAATATTTTGTATATATATCCTTTGTAACTATGGTAAAGTAAATAGTACTGTGTGTGGTTTCCAACAGATTAAAAACATTCAAGTAAGAAAGCAAGTTATCTTTTAATCTGGAACGGAAAAAATGAAAAAACACATGTTTAGAACTTGCATTTGTAAGTGAATATGATATTTCATTTCAGTAACAGCAAAGCATGAAATGTTTTATATAACAATTTAAAAGAAAAAGGACATGTGGGAGTTTGGAGAAACTTATATTCAATATACCAGAAGAAAATAAATATATTAGTGCAACAATATGTTTCTTTCCTTCTAGTATATTGAAAAAGAGAACATCGAGCATTAGGCTGGGATAGACGTAAGAGTAAAACAATTGCAAGTGTTTCTCAAATTTAAAAGTTCAATATGAATATTCTGAAAAAAGAAACACAGCCCCTCAATGCATTCAATAAGCAAATCAGAAAATTGTTTTACATGTTTTATTTTTTCATTGGCACTTTTACGTTTAAAAAATAACTTAAAGGATGTTTAGTTTATCATTGTTGATGACTGTGAAATATTAACTATTGCTGCTTAAAACAACCTGGCAATCTTAATACTATAGTGAAATCAAAATCAAAAATTGCCTTGTAGTTTTGAAACTCATAAAAGATATTCTTGAAAATTTGTATTACCCATATTTTAAAGTGAAAGGCATGTGTGATATTTTTGTACAAATGCATTTGTAGCTAGAAAGGCCAGTTGAGATAACAGATTGAATTGTTACTTTTTAAGTACAGAGATCTGAAATTGAGTCTAGCCTAAATTAATACAATGAAAGTCTCCCCTGCTTACTGGCTTAAAGGATAAGTATTGAACTTAGTTTGAGAAGTCTCCATTTAGTCCCAGTGGATCCTTGTGTATTCAATAATGTTGTCTATTATCCAGTGCAATTGACTTGGAATTGATAATTTCAGACAGGCTATAGTTGCAATTGCCACAGAGAAATTAGGTATGATATTAATGAATCTGGAAAAATGTGGGCACTGAAATATAATGGAAAAAGTGACTACATGTTTGTTATGAACAGGTGAGCAAGATTAAATTGAACTATTTCATTTTTTCATGTCTTGTAAGCAAAGATTTACTTTTCTGTATTGAACAAGTTGTGACATTTTTTCCCTAAACCCTCTGCTTTGAGTCTAATTTTTTTTAACTAACCTACAACAAACTCTCTGTAGGTTTAAATAAAAAGTATGGCTTATTCATGCATTCAAACCTGGGGATGATTGTCACAATATATGCACACACACACAAGCATTTAAGGAAGAAAAAGGAATTTACAATGAAGAAATTACTTGAAAAGGAAAACTGTGGATATTTATTCACAAGATTGTCAGTCTTAGCCATTTAGTATGCAACTGGATTCTATGAGCCAAGGCAGGAGTAACAGGAATCATTTTAAACTTACAAGGGCACAGCAAATGAAGTTGTCATACAGAGACTTGAAACAATCTTCTAGTGATGACAGCCTACTGCAAAAGGAACATGTTTCTAGGAAGTTTAAACTTGAAGCAGGCTTCGGAGGCTGGAGTCCTGCGTTTTGTTGATGCTCATGTTGACTAAACTCTCTTGAATGATACAAAGCAGACTGAGGGAAGTCTTCAGAAATGTATATGTAAAACTTCTCAAAGACCAGAGGAGTTTTTGTCATGCGATGACTATTCAGGAGTCACCTTTAGGGATGAGCCAGCCCATTATTACCTCCACAAGTGTAGTAAGTACAGTATGGAGGTGGTGATGTGGCGGTAATATCGCTAGATGAGTAAAGCAGAACTCACCAGGATAATATCTTCGAGGCATGGAATAAAATCACACTTTGCAGACTTTAATTGAATTCAATTTACTTTTAAAAAGAGATAGCCTAATGGTGACCATGTAATCACTGTTGATTGCTATGGAAACCATCTGGTTCACTAATAGCTTTTAGGGAAGGAAATCTGCTGTGCTGACTTGATCTACCCTATATGTGATTCCTTGGCCTTTAACTGTCCTATAGGCATTTGCTGATAGGCGCTAACGGGTTGCCCACATCCTTTGAATGAATAAAAGGAAGGGTTCAATGTTCGTGGTCAAAGTCCACAGTTTATGTTGGGATAGATGCGTCATTATTTCCTGTGCAGATATAATGAAGTATAATAGCTCTCATTGTTACCAGCCCCTCAAGGAGAAACGTAACATCTATTGTTATTTTGAGCTTGCCGATAGCAATGTCCACAAAATGCAAAGGTATGAGATTCCAGGAGAATGGTATCTAAGGTGTATCCGGGTTGGAAATTTCCAGAATGGTAGTTAACTTGCGTCATGTAATCAGTGATCGTCATGTTTTAGTTCAGCAATATCCATTTTAAAAGTAAACAAGAATGTCTGCCTTTTAAGCAATTTATGATATCTTTCTTGCCTTGTCAATCATAGAATGACTACAATGTGGAAGCAGGCCATTCAGCTCATTGAGTCCACAACAACTCTCTGAAGATCATCCTGCCCAGATCAACACCCCTATCCTATCCCTATATGTCCCATGGCTAATCCACCTAGCCTGTACATCCCTGAACACTATGGGGCAAATCAGCATGGCCAATCCACCTAACCTGCACATCTTTGGACTGTGGGAGGAAACCAGAGCACCTGGCAGAAACCCAAACAGACCTGGGGAGAATGTGCGAACTCCACACACCTGAGGTTGGAATCGAACAAGAGTCCCTGGTGCTGTGAGGCAGCAGTGCTAACCACTGAGCCACAATGTCACACATAATAGTATTCTAATTCATACATAGAACTTCATGACATTGAGCAATGAATACCACAAACTACGATACCCTTCGTCAAAAAGTGTAGTTGCTTGCATTGTGGAAATATACGTTCCTGATATTCAAATATTTTTGTTATTTCCAAAACAGAAGGTGATTTATGTTGGCCAAGATTTTGCTGAAACAAGGCTTTTAGTGGCATCTGCTGTTAGTTAGACTTGCCTCTGCTCACTTTAGTCTAATATATTTTTGTCTATCAAATTGGTGAAAATGTGAGGTGATAGTGGTGTAGTGAGGAAAGCAGAACATCTGGAATGTGAGTGAACAGGACAAGCAACAGAACATTAACCACTCATGTTTGAGGTGGGAAATAATCCAAGGAAGGACTGAGATGCACATGCACATTAGATTGGATGATTCAATACCAGAAAAAAAGAGGTAATAAAAAACTGGATAAAGAAAGATGAAAAATTGACAGGATGGAAAAGTAAGAAAAGTCCTTTTTTTAAGTCTGAGATTTTTAAAATATCCCACAAAAATTAATACCTGAAGGAATGCGACTCCACATTTTTAATATTCATTTTCGGAGACACATAGGTTTATTGGCAGGGATTAAACTGAACACATTAAAAAACTTTGTGCATTTGATATGATACGACTCCACTTTCTGCCTGAAATTAGTTTGTTTCTACCTTGAAAATACTGCAACTTCCTGACATTCAATACATTTCTAGGTGACGAGGATAATGAGGTGCTGTTTGTTTTTCATAAAACTCATGACTGAACAGCACAATTGACTTTCAGATATTGACATTTAAATGTGCAGCTTAAAATTGTTATTTAGTCATATAGAATGTTGAGCAGCTTTAGCCTCACTGTTAGTTTGAAACCAAAATCTGGCCCAATCGTTATGAATTTTCCAAAAAGAAAATTTGTTTATTAATTTGACTGTTTGATTTTACTCATGTCATCAACATCAATTATAGTAATTTCCCTGCATACTTGTGGTAAAAGCCAAAAGGTCTCCTCACATTGAGTAAATATAACAAATTACGTTAAGTCCTATGGAATGAAATAGACAGAGTGTGCCAAACATACCATCTATTGGTTACTATTTGTTAATCTTAGAAAGCAGTAGAAACTAGCTGTATTGTAAAGTTCAGACTGTGCTATGAGGTAGACAAAGCAACATGTGCTGTTGCCAGGGCTGGCTTGCTTTTTAAACCAGAACAAGCTACTCAAGGGTATGGCTTGAGGGGGTGCTTTGCACAATATGCATGGCTGACCATGGCTGTCGCTCTTACCACCATATTTGAAAGACAATTAACCTATTTGGCCACATTGTGAATGCACCATTAGTGCCATCAAGTCCTGGAGTGGGATTTGAACCCAGAGACAATGGAACAGGAAAAAAGATAGAAGTTGCTGGAAAAGCTCAGCAGGTCTGGCAGCATCTGTGAAGCGAAATCAGTTAACATTTCGGGTCCAGTGACCCTTCCTCAGAACTGATGGAGCAAACTCAGGGACGCCACCCACTGCAACACACGAGTTTTGCACAACATCAGAGGAAAGTTTGAAGTGTTAGTGCTCGGTAGTTGATCCTTGTGACATTTGATTCTGTACTAGCTCTCTTAAGTCTGAAGATTCAAGCTTCATTGCTGGATTTATACAGGTAGGATAAGAACTTCTGCTTTGGTTACAAACTGGGCAGAACTTGTATTAGTTCCAGAAGTTTGAATGCTCAGTTTTCTGTTCAAACTTGTTCACATGTTGCGAAATTGATGCATTCCATGAACTGCCACAACTGGCTGGTGTTTCAAAATGTGACATAGATAAGAAATGTTCATTAATTTTTTTTTGATATGCCTAAGCATGGTAACTTTACACAGTTTTATTAGTTCAGCTGTAAGTGGATTTAATTAAAAAATCAGCTTTTATAATCCCTTTTAATTCACCACCTGTGTGTAACCCATTAAATAACTGAAAACTATATTATTTTAATAAAAGAGCCATTTGTTAGATATTTTGGTGTAAAACAGTCATTTCCTTTCCTTAAATATAAAAAAAAGTGCACTTGTGTATGAAGAAGAAGCTCAATTTTAAGAATGTTTTCAGATGCCTAAAAATGAGTGCATTTAGCATAAACTTGTCTAGATGATTAGTTTAAACAGCATTGTGAGCGATGGCTAGGTTTTTGGGCAGGACTAGCTTTTGACACACTATATTTTAAACTAGTAAAAAAGATTCTTTTATATTGGATGCAATTTGAGCTAAACTTTTTTGTGAAACTAACAATTAGGATTTGCAATATACTGCATTACAGGATGGTGGATATAGGAAATTGGATTTAAAGCTGATGGGGAAACAAATATGGAGTTATGGCGAAAGAGTCGGGGAATGGGATGATCTAGATGCTCTGCAGAAGGAATCAGCATGAATTCAATGGGACTGAATGACTTTGTTCTGATGTGCCTCATTGCCAATGGTTGTCTTGGCTCAGTTGGTAGAACTGTTCCCTCTGACTCAAGAGCTTGGTTTAAGTTCCACCTCAAAACATGTGCCCACCAATCTACTGAGGACACACTCTGCTTTGAATGAGATATTAAACCAAAGCCTGAGCTGTCCTCTCAGAGGGACATGAAACATTCTACAATGCCAGTTTGAAAAAGAACAGGCCAAAATTTATCAGGCCAGGCAGCACCAGAGGAGCAGGAAAACTGACGTTTCGAGTCTGAACCCTTCTTCTGAAGAAGGGTCCAGATGCGAAATGTCAGCTTTCCTGCTCCTCTGATGCTGCCTGGCCTGCTGTGTTCATCCAGCTCCACACCTTATTATCTCAGACACCAGCATTGGCAGTTCCTACTATCTCTGGCCAAAATTTATCCCTTGGTTTACATCACAGATGGCGGTGAGTGGCATGTGAGCCCAGGTGGGATTGGCCCAACATGGGAGGGAGTGAGATTACATGTAGAAATCCCCAGCATGGAGCACCTGCAGGCTATAGCAGGACTGTAATGTTTAACTTTACTTTTTTGTTTTCCTAATCTATACTATGAAGAACTGTAAAATAGAACTTTTAGGTTTTTTTTATTTATTTCTCTATTTTTGTACCTAATCTATTTTAGTACCTAACATTTGTGACTAGTACTTTGTACCTAAGATGGTACCGTGTGTTGTACACTTGTGCACTTGACATTGTACACTTTTCACTGTATTCCTTTTGTACTTGAGTACACATGACAATAAAGCCTAATTCTAATTCTAATATCACAAAAACAAATCATCAAAAATAAATAACAAAATATCATTATCACATTACTGGTTGTGGGACCTCACTATGCCCAAATTGGCATGCTGTATATCTAACATTGCAAAAGCGATAAAAGGTTGATTTTGAGATAGTAGGAACTGCCGATGCTGGAATCTGAGATAACAAGGTGCAGAGCTGGATGAACACAGCAGGGCAGGCAGCATCAGAGGAGCAGGAAAGCTGATGTTTTGGGGCCGGACCCTTCTTCAGAAAAAAATTTTTCTCTGTTTCTGGCTAAGTCCAAGTTGTGTTGAGATTTTTGGAGGGTTTTTCGCTCTGAAACCTAGCATGTTAGCTTACTTTTTCTCACCGATGTCACTGCATTAACTACCTACCCTGCTACTGTTGCACCTCTCACATATGATTTCCACCCCATGTCACCACACAACAACTCGACTCAGCGGATATTTGCCCAAACAACAGCATTCCTTGCATGCATGCCATCTTCAAAAGCCCATTATGCACTTGGATGAGGACTGGCATTCCAAAATCGCCCTGCTAGTTGATGTGCAGAATCAGAACATGGTGGGGAAGGGGAAGATGGGGTGTTGCAGAGGAGAAATGTCGCCTTCCCAGAGGACTATCAGAGGCTGTGCCACCAGACACTGCCAACCTGGTCTGAAGTTGCATCTAGTCGTTGCCATCTCCAGGTGTAGATGAATGGCCAAAAATGCAGGAAAAAGGTCAATGACATTCTCCATTCTGCCAGGGTAAATGTCACACTCCACCTCACGCTCTTATCTCTGCTGCTGCACCCACCTCCCACCAAGCCTCATGCTCTGCCATTCTCACTATTGCAAGCAACACTTTCCTTCACCCACCATTGCCTCCCCACTTCTTCAAACTCCTCCATCACTAATACAGCATGCCCTCTGTGCTACCTCCTCAGGCCTTTGGGACACCTCACCACCTTTACCCCACCTATACCAGTGCCAACAGCTGAGCCATCCATGGTAGTCTCACCCAAATGACCTATTTTGCTCATGACACAAGAAGACAGCCCATAAAAGAGCAGAGGGGATGCATATGGGAAAAGAATGCCACATATCCATATCCTACATGGAGATAATCCAGGCCCTGTCAGTAAAAGACTGGGAGTGCTCATGTGGGAATACACAAGCATCCATGTCCGGTAAAACTGAGTAAGGACAACTCATTATTCCACTATGACTCACAGTAACTTCTCTGTCACTATCAATCATTGTGCATGTACCTAGCCACTGGCCACGATGCACTCTGTCTCTTTTTTTCTTGCAAGTTCCACTAACCTTCCCATGACCTCTGCAGAGAAATGGCCAGCCTCACCTGAAGCCCCATCCTCAACCTCCGAGGACGACAGTACCGAGGCCTCAGAGGACGCACTAGCAAGGCTGCCTCTTGTACTTTCCCACCAGCCCAGACACTGGGTATGGGTACACAATCTGGTGAGCACTTCACAGTGACAGCTCTACAATTGATCATGGAAGAAACACTCCAGGCCGCTGGCACTAGCAGGACTTTACACCCTGAGCTTGAAGGGGATCTGGAATCCACTGACTGGTAGGATAATTAAGTTGGGAACCCTCACAGCATTTTAAAAATACTTGAATGAACACTTGAATATCCTGAAATCTTAGGCTTTGATCACCTGCTGGAAAATGGGTCTGATGTAGATTTAGAGTAGTTTCTTATCACAGGGTCGAAGGACCTCTTCTGTACTGCATGATTCTGCTGGAGACTAGGCACATGGACAGCCACAGGCGGGAAAGCCCAGTGTATCCTGTGATTATCTCGTTGCCCCCATGGACAAGTTGGGGTCTGCCATGGAAAGCCAGGCCCAGCACTCTCAGGATCTGCTGGAGAGGCACATATACTTGCACTCCATCTCCCAAGTGATGAAGGCATGGTGACAGGTAGACAGGGAACCTGGCAACACACTCCAGGTACTCCTTCTTCACAAGGAACCAGGGTGACGTATGAGGAACCCACCCAGAGTTAGAACCCACGCACAGGCCCCTTCCCACTCAGGACACTGCAAAGGTGACCAGGCCCTTCACTTCCTCTCTGCCTGTCCGCCCCTTCCAACCCTTGTAATTTCAACCCGCGGAGGGTCAAGATGTGACCTTTTGCATGTCTGGCCTGTCCAGGCACAAGTGTCCCTGGGGTTGCTCCACTAAACCTCTAGGGCCATGGGCTCCACTTCCAAGCAGGCTCCCTCCAGCCCAGCTACAGAACCAGAGAGTATACTGAGATGGAGGGAGAGGGAGAAAAAGAAGAAACCCCATTGAGGTCACTTGAGTGACATGGGTGAGAAAAGGCTTATATTTCACTAATACTTTCTGCGTAAATGTTCTTGGTGTTAACTGTCATGTGCTTGTGAGTATCTCTTTCTTGGCTGTAACTTAGTACTTTTCGTCAACATTTTATAACCAGAGATGAGGTTCCATGGATGGAGGTCTGTGCTATTAGCTTATTGCACCATCTGGAAGGAGGAAGAACAATGTTTACACATGACATCTGGTCATGGTGACATTGTTGCCTGTTTTTGTTCAACATCCCTAATGTTTGGTTCCCTCTGTGCACCAAGGTGTAAATGTTAAAGAGTGGCTGTGTCAGGGAGGTTCATCACACAGGGAGGGTCAATGCTGCATGATAACCAAGGAGTAGGGAGCCAGTATGCCACACGTTGCATGGCCCCATGATCAATGTTCTTTCCCTTTCCCTTTGATCACTGTTCTTTCCCTTTCCCTTTGATCTGTGTTTGTTGCAGTTCCTCCCTCGTAAGTTGAGTTGCTAATCCACACACTCTAAGTGTGGATGCAACTATTTCCTTCCTTATTGTGCACTTTCAATTTTTAACGTTATGGAATGTGATAAGGTGTTTCTCTAATAGTTGCTTCCTGACACAGCCTGAATGTCCAAAACATCCACATCCCCTTCCTAGTTAACCTTATAGGCTTCATACTTTCCCAAGTCTGCACCCAACCCATCTCCAAGAACCAATACTTTCTAACCTTCTTCACAAAGCCCCTTGTATATGAGGTGACCTTGTCAGATGTAGTCATTTATTGACCCGTCCCTCACCCTGTGCACACCTCGCCCCCTCACTTTGTTCTTCTGTCTTGAACCTCCCATCCTCTGCTTTACCATGACATTGCAAATTCTACTGGCCCCTTCACAATTGTACTGTGCTCTTTCCCAGAAGCTTCAGCTGCCTTTGTCCTGAAGACTAACCTGCTGAGCTCTAGTCCTGTGTCAACAGACGTATGTCCCCACCCCCACCCCCAACTGCACCAACCTCCCTCCTTATCCTCCGCAGGCACACACAGTGGACTGACAACGGCCTATGCCCTTGACCGACATGACTGGGCAACCTCGGGCATAACATGGGTTGATACCTGACTGGTGCATCTCCCTGGCTGTGCCAACCTTACCCCCTGGACATGCTGCCACAGAGACAACAGGCTGACTGTGGACCACTTCCTGGACTGCGCAGGCACAGACCTCCTGACTTCTAAAACTCTGACTGTGACCAATTTCATGGATTGCTATAGGAGGATATCCTTGACTTTATGAGCCAGCACTGCCTGACTGACAGGTGCCTCCATATGGACTTCATTGAGTATCCCTTAGAGTTGGATACTTACCGTGGACTTGCTGCAGATAGATTGTGTTTGTCAGTAAACTGCTTGCAAATGGGATAGGTCAGAGATGATGTAACACATTGCCCTCTACACTGAAGATTGCTGAGCAGCAAGGTATGCTATCTGTTTCTATGACTGTGCTAATTGGCAAGGCTAGGCAAGGCAAGACAAGGCAAGGAAATGCAAGGCAGAGATGCTATGATCACGCAGCTAAGCACAAAGTGAGTGAATGCTCAGAGACCAAGTGAGCAGCCCTAAGATGCAGCTCGGTCCAAAGTGGGAACTGGGTGCCTGCCTCTGTGCACAATCTGTCCCTGCGGTAACAATGGTAGTTGCTGGAGCCCCTGCAATGCAAGCCTATGCTTCCAAAATACACTGCCAGTGCATAGTGGAAGTGTTATGATGCGTTGGCAAATGCTGGATGCCACTGTCTGTGCATATAGGGTGCAAGTGGCCAGTGCCCATGTGGTGTCCCTACATTGGTGTCCAATGTCCAACATGGAGATTGTTCAGAGTGACAATCTGCCTTCACTAGGGTTAGCACTCTGGTATCCTTGTTGAATTTTCCTGATGTCTAGGTTGTTTGGTGAGTTTGGTTAGATGGGAGTCTGAATATTAATGAGGCAAGTTGTGGCATTAACAGAGTGGTGAACAAGGGTTAATCGCCAACTGGCATCTCGCCACTGCCAAACGAGAATCTCACAATGATATTTGTGAAAAGCAGACAACATGGAGCGAGATGAGCTGGACATCGAGATGGGCCATCCTGCAGTTGTTGCCTGATTTTGCCTCAAATCACACTGTGCCCACATTGCACACAGCCCCATAAGACACTGCCCTGCATTTTTAAAATGTTTCTTTAGACGTAATACAACAATAATAGCATGAATGATTTGATTAAAATGCAAGATGTTTTCGGCTATTCAATAATTCCATGATTAAAATTCATCAAATATCTGCACTGCTTTCATCAATTTTGGGTGAACTATGTTGAAAATATCAGCGCAGCTCAAGGGAAAGCCCAAACCATAGCATAATTTAATTCTATAATCTGCAGTGCTAGGCTTTGTTTTTTAATGGCTATTCTTCCAAAGAACTGGAGCTGCAAAAGCTGTACTTTGGGACCTTTGTACCTAAGATGGCGCTGTAAGTGGCGATCTCATGAGAGGTCGCACGACTGGTTAAGAGGAAGAAGAATGCTTCAGTAAGGTTTCGGAAACAAGGAACAGAAAAGGCTCGAGAGGGATACAAGTTATCCAGGAAGAAGCTGCAGAAAGGACTTAGGAGCGCTATAAGGGGGCATGAGAAAACCTTGACAGATAGGATCAAGGAAAACTCCAAGGCTTTTTACAGATACGTGAGGAATAAGAGAATGACCAGAGAAAGGGTAGGGCCGATCAAGGATTGTAAAGGGAATTTGTGCACGGAGCCTAAAGAGGTAGGAGAGGTCCTTAATGAATACTTTTCTTCAGTATTCACAACTGAGAGGGATCTAGTTGTAGAGAAGGACAGTGTGAAACAGTCTGGTAGGCTAGAGGAGGTCGATGTTAGGAAGGAAGATGTGCTAGGAATTTTGAGGAAGTTGAAGATAGATAAGTCCCCCGGGCCTGATGGGATTTATCCAAGGATTCTGTGGGAAGCGAGGGAAGAGATCAGAGGGCCCTTGGCGATGATCTCCTCGTCCTCACTGTCAACGGGTATAGCGCTGGAAGATTGGAAAGAGGCAAACGTCATTCCCTTGTTCAAAAAAGGGAATCGGGATAACCCTGGAAATTGCAGGCCAGTTAGTCTTACGTCAGTAGTGGGCAAATTATTGGAAAGGGCTCTGAGAGATAGGATTTATGATCACTTGGAAAGGCACAGTTTGATTCGTGACAGTCAGCATGTATTTGTGAGGGGTAGATCATGCCTCACAAACCTTATTGAATTCTTTGAAGAGGTGACCAAACACGTGGATGAATGTAGAGCAGTGGATGTGGTATACATGGATTTAAGTAAGGTGTTTGATAAGGTTCCCCATGGTAGGCTCATGCAGAAGGGAAGGAGGCATGGGATAAGGGGAAATGTGGCAGATTGGATTCAGAATTGGCTGACCCTTAGAAGACAAAGGGTGGTAGTGGACGGAAAATATTCAACATGGTGCTCAGTTACGAGTGGTGTACCACAAGGATCTGTTCTGGTTCTCTTCTATTTGTGATTTTTGTAAATGGTTTTGATGAAGGCGTGGAAGGGTGGATTAGCAAGTTCGCGGACGATATGAAGGTGGGTCGCGTTGTGGACAGTGCAGAGGGCTGTTCTGGCTTACAAAGGGACGTTGATAGGATGCAGAGCTGGGCTGCGAAGTGGCAAATGGAGTTTAACCCTGAAAAGTGTGAGGTGATTCATTTTGGAAGGACAAATTTGAAAGCAAAATACAGGGTTAACGGAAAGATTCTTGGCAGTGTGGTGGAGCAGAGGGATCTTGGGGTTCATGTCCACAGTTCCCTGAAAGCTGCCACCCAGGTGGATAGAGTTGTTAAGAAGGCGTGTGGTGTGTTAGCTTTCATTAATAGAGGGATTTAGTTCAAGAGCCGTGAAGTTGTGCTCCAGCTATACAAAAGCCTGGTTCGGCCACATCTGGAGTATTGTGTCCAGTTCTGGTCGCCTCATTACAGGAAAGATGTGGAATCATTGGAAAAGGTGCAGAGGAGATTTACCAGGATGTTGCCTGGAACGGAGGGAAGGTCTTACGAGGAAAGGTTGAGAGAGCTAGGGCTTTTCTCTTTAGAACGACGAAGGATGAGAGATGACTTGATAGAGGTGTACAAAATGATCAGAGGTATAGATAGAGTGGACAGCCAGAGACTTTTTCCTAGGGTGGAGGTAGCTATTACGAGGGGGCGTAGTTTTAAAGTGAGTGGAGATAGTTATAGGGGAGTCGTCAGAGGTAGGTTCTTTACTCAGAGAGTGGTCGGGGCATGGAATGCATTGCCGGAGAGGGTAGTGGAGTCGGCCTCATTCGGGGCATTTAAGCGGCTACGAGATAGGCGTATGGATGATAGTATAAGGTAGGGTTGGAGGTTAGATAGACCTTAGGATTAGGGTAAAAGTTCGGCACAACATCGTAGGCCGAAGGGCCTGTACTGTGCTATGCTGTTCTATGTTCTATTAGTCTCATTGCTGTTATAATGTCTCCTGTCAGACATATCTGGACTCCACAATCTAGCCTCTTAAATATCCCTGAATTTAGTCACTCCACAATTGCCAGCTGTCGCTTCAGATGTCAAAGAAGCTAAGCTTTGAAAACTTTTGCTGAATTTCTCCTACTCTCTATTCACCTTTACTCTTTTAAAATGCTCCTTAAAACCTCTCTAACCAATTGGTTTTCACCCACTATCTTATCACACCATATGGCTCAATGTCAAGCAACATCAGAGGAGCAGGAAAGCTGACGTTTTGGGTCGGAACCATTCTTCAGAAAGGGGAGAGGGGAAGGGTGTTCTGAAATAAATAGAGAGTGGGGACGCGGTGATAGCAGGTGGATAGTGGAGCAGATAGGTGGAGAGAAGACGGACAGGTCAAGGAGGTGGGGATGAGGTGGGGTGCTGGTCTTGGGATGAGGTCAGGAGTGGGGAGATTTTGAAGCTAGTAAAGTCCACATTGAGACCATTGGGTTAATAGGCTTCCAAGGCGAAATATGAGGTCCTGTTCCTCCAGTTTCCGGGTGGTATTGTTGTGACACTGGAGGAGGCCCAGGATGGACATGTCGTCTAGGGAGTGGGAGGGGGAGTTGAAGTGGTTCACGACTGGGAGGTGTTGTCATTTGTCACGAACTGAGCATAGGGACTCCACAAAGCGGTCTCTGAGCCTCCGCTTGTAGAGGAGGCCACATTGGGAACAGCAGATAAAATAGACCACATTAGCAGATGTGCAGGTGAACATCTGTTTGATATGGAAGGCTTTTTTGGGGCCTGGAATGGAGGTGAGGGGGGAGGTGTAGGGGCAGGTGTAGCACCTCCTGCGGTTGCAGAGAAAGGTGCTTGGGGATGGTGGGGCTAGGGGGAATGTGGATCGGACAAGGGAGTCGCAGAGCGAGCGGTGCTCGCGTAAGGCAGATAAGGGTGGGGTGGGAAATATATCCTTTGTAGTGTGGTCAGATTGCAGGAGACTAACTTTCAGAAGCAGAGAGGTTGTTTCCCCTTATGGGAGTCTAGGCCTGGAAAGCATAATCTCAGAGTAAGAGCTTGCCCATGTAAGACAGAGTTGAGTCTATCTCTGACAGCTCTGCTAGATGTTCTTGTACCTGTGCTTCTCCAACAACTCACTCATAGCTGGGTGCAGAGGATCATCATCTGTTGTGGGCTCGGTCAAAGTTGTTCTCCAATTGTCCTTTGTGTCAGAGGCCTTGACTGTAACTTTCCATGCTAACTGCTGATTAATGTCAGAGCTGTGTTCACCAGAATGTTATTCTGTACCTGCTCAAGATAGATTACTCACTGAAGTGAATGTCTCTGTGCTGGTGAAGGGTGGGGATGATTGAGTTGCCAATGCATCGTTGTCAGAAAAGGTGCTTAAGGTGGTGCTAATGATGGGGCTGGGAAATGGCGTTCATTTTGTTTATTCTGAACTGAGAGTGGGATCCCAAAGCTACAGAGAAGAATGCAGAGATTTGTTAGAGTCACATGTTGCAAGCTAGAGAAAGATGTCTTGAAGGTGTTGCAGTTTCATGTGCAGCAGTAAATCACAGAGTGAGGGCTTTATGACGAGATGTTGTGTTTACCAATCTCTACTTCAGCACAGGCACAGAACCCTGTCTCTCTTGTCAGCTCTGCTGCCTGTCCTCAAAGTTGGTTCTGTTCTTTATGTCAGACATTTCCCCCGTCCCTAACATCTGTGTTCATTTAAGTTTATACTGCTTATATCCTTCAACATAATGCAAGAAACATTAAGAGATATTAACATGGATACTTCAGCATTTTCCCTGCAGTCATTGATACAGATAGAGATATCTATCCCCAGAGTTGTGAATGTCTGGCTAAGCATTATTGGTAAGTGATTTGGGGCATCTGAGGAGTTAAGGGTTCTGAGTGAATGGTGCCTCTGTTGGTCAAAGAGCTAGACTTGGTGAAAGATAATAAATCATTAAATGATGGGTGTGTTTGAAATATCTCTGAGATGTTTCAACTGGAGCGATCTTCTGTGGTTATGCTCTTGTCCTATGCAGTGCTTCGATTTAAAGTATTTCAGATGTGTTAGCTTTTCTGGTTGAGATGCAAGTCAATGACTTGCAGCTTCCTGAGCTGCTGAATGTTGTACCTCCTCTTCTTTTGTTTTCCTTCCTCTAAATGTACTGCAAAGACTTAGTCGTGTCTGGTTGTTATTCACCTGCTGCACAGTGGTGTTTTAAGTATAGCAAGGAGGTAGAAATCCTGGAAGGTCCCAGCAATGGTGAGTGGTTCTGCTGTTGCTGACAGCAAGACAACATGGTGCCATAGAAGCTTTGGTGAGTCCATAATAGAACGAACAGTAGATAGTTGCATGAGATAACCCACCTGAGCTCATGGGGAGAAACCCTCCATGAAACTCCCTGAAATTGCCATAGCCAATTTTTGGTAAAATGGCTTGCCTTCCCTCTCAGACAGCCTGCAGGAGAACATCTAAGGTCATGGGTTGTTGAAGCATGGAGCCACTTTCTGTTTGATGTCAGACGTCTCCAGGCATGAGGGCAGCCGGCTAACAGAGATTTAGTGATGTTCCTGGCTTGCAGAGAATGACGTGCTGTGCAGGGACTTATTAAATATGCTGTGGATTTATGTTCTTTATGCAACTTATGTTTATTTGTGTTTATCTGTCCATGCATGGATACCAGATGTTGCTGTCTGATACACTTCATACTTTTGATCAGCACTCAATGGTTTGTCCTCTTGCAAAATCTAGACTGACGTAAATATTGGTAATTGGTAATGACAGTTACCACAATCCTCAATGTGTATGCAACTTTATCATGCATTGCTCCATTTAAAAAATGCTTTTACATCTCATCCTTATGCTTACAATGCTCAGACTAATTCCTCTATTGTGTGTGCCTCCTGAAAACGTGCGAATTTCCTCAGCAAGCTGGTGCTCAGACATTGCTTTTCTATAACCTGAATGCTAGAAATAGGAAATATTTTAACCACCTTAGGGATGGGATTTTCCCAACTTTGTTCCTGGTCAAATAGCAGGACCATTTGCAGTTTGAGAATCAGACGGCAGTAGGAATGGGCTTTGCCTACACTCTTTAACTGAGTCTCTCTGTTCACTGGTCATTCAGAGAGTGTAGGTGCCCTGACATGTCCATGCCATCAAAGGAAAGATTTCTGATTAATTGGGCCATGACATGGGTTAGATTGACTTATCAGCCCTCAGATTTTGGAAACTGTCACTACTATAGATATGTGGATTATTTGGGAAGGCTATTTCCCCAGGTCTCCAACTCATAACTGGAGATCCTGCTGCAGGATCTGGAGGACTGCAGTGAGATGAGCTCTCCAAAAGTTAGGAGGAAGAGAACAACTTCTCCAAGGGAACATGGATAGTCAAAAATGTAGCAGCCAGAATGTGTCCACTTCAACCTGGAGATGATATCGCTAGAGGATCCAAGATTCAGAAGGTAGTCCAGAACACTTTCAGATGTCTGAACCCAGACTCTAACTTTCAGCATTCTCCTGCACAGGCCAGCTCTCTTCAGAAAGACACACCTTGCAGCTCCATTCATTCCTCTTTCTGCCGGTACCTCACCTCCCCATCTGAAAATTCACATTCACCTTGCAGCTTTTTGTCCTCCCACACAGTCTCCCATTCACAGTCTCAAGTGTCTGTTATTCCCTCATCTTTATTAATTTTCTAACATGATGACTGACTTTCGGACTTCCTTCCTTGCAGGAGGAGAAAGCATACAACGTCTGGGAGAGGCAGAAAAACATGCAGCTGTTGGTCCTCCAATGATAGCCACTTTGTTGATCACCTGACCTACTGGGAGGGAGGCCTTGTCCCAAGCAGCAATCTACTGGAAGTATCTGAGGCTCCTGAGGCACTGGTACACAGGAATATCAAGAGGGTTGCTCCTCCCTTTTCAAAGCTGTGCTGAGGTGGGCACGGGATGGAGTCTTGCTTCCTTGTACCTTGTTCTCAGTTGTGATACCCTCTGCCCTGAGGAGGGACATACAGCTGAGAAGAAAGCAGCTGGTCCCACTACTTGTGTTGCTCCTGTTGTTACTGGGGCTCTCGGTGATGGTTTGCCTTGTGGCTCTTGCTCTTCAGTAAGAGCTCAAGGTGACATGGCATCAGTGGCTGCTAGGCTGTGGTGAAAGCTTGCACCAGGGAATTTCGGCTGAAGGAAAGTGAAGTGCTGGACAAATGAAGAGTAGCCCGAGCATTCAGTCATGTCTATCAAATAGTGAAAGCTCTCTCCAGGAGAAGAAAGATTTTGGACAGTGCCTCTCTCCTGGCCATGGCTGCAGCTCTTCAGTTTCATTGATCATTGGCTTCTTAGCTAATCACTTTTACTGAAGAAGTTTCTCTCGCACGGATCCTGGCGAGTTGCTGATAGGTAATGAATGATGTTCCGAATGTTATATTCAAAATAAAAGTTTAAATTAATGTTTTTAATGACTGAATTATTTGCCTGACAGGACCTAAGGGATTTCCCTGCTCTTATCCAATCTTGCTCTAGTGAAACCCAGTGTGGGCACAGAGGTATCAGGATCCTGACTCACCATTTGAACTTTAACTCCCTGCATGCCCGCAAACTGACCTCCACTTGCCTGAGCAAAATGTCCCCTTGGGTATCTGAAGTTTGATCTCACCATAAACCCTGGTGGTTACCCATCAGCTAGAACCAGTTGTAAGTGTTGATAGGGAGATTGCAGGTTGAGTCAGTAGTCAGGAAGGCAAATGCAATGTTGGCATTTATTTTGAGAGGCCTTGAATATAAAAGCAGGGATGTACTACTGAGTCTTTATAAGGCTTTGGTCAGGCCACATTTGGAGTATTGCATGCAGTTTTGGGCCCCATATCTCAGGAAGGATGTACTGGCCCTGGAGTGGGTTCAGAGGAGGTTCACGAGAATGGTCCCAGGAATGGAAAGCTTAACATATGAGGAACGTTTGAGGACTTTGTGACTGTACTCATTGGAGTTTAGACGGATGAGGGGGGATCTAACTGCAACTTTCAGAATACTGAATGGCCTGGACAAAGAGGATGTTGAGAAGATGCTTCCATTGGTAGAAAAGTCTAGGACCCAAGGGCACAGCCTTAGAGTAAAGGGAAGACCTTTTAGAATGGAGATAAGGAGAAACTACTTCAGCCAGAGAGTGGTGAATCTATGGAATTCACTGCCGCAGAAGGCTGTGGAGGCCAGGTCATTGAAAACATTTAAGACTGAGATAGATAGGTTCTTGATTATCAAGGGGATCAAGGGTTACGGGGAGAAAACAGGAGAATGGGGTTGAGGAACTTATCAGCCATGATTGAATGGCGGAGCAGACTCGGTGGGCTGAATGGCCTAATTTCTGCTCCTGTGTCTTATGATCTTATGATCTTATGACCTTATGATCTTATGACCTTCTTGCTGTAGTGAGGCCTTGAAGGAATTCAAAACAAAGGATTTTGTTTTGGTTGAGACCAAATGCTGGATTGATGAGCCAAAGAGTTATAGACAAAGAGGACTTTGGGATACAGGCACTGCTGAATAAACTAAGTGTGCTTTGATTAGTTCTTAGGGCTAAAGGTATCAAAGGATATGGGGAGGAAGAGGGAACAGGGTGCTGAGTTGAATGATCAGCCATGAATATATTGAAGACCAAATGGCCTTCTCCTCTTCCTATTTTCTATGAGGAAGTGTTGGATACAAGCGTTACAACGTTTAAAAGACGCTTAGAAAAGTATGTGCTTAGGAAACAGGATATGGCCCAGGAGTAGGGAGATGGGATTGTTTATTTTGTGATTATGTTTGGCATGGACTGGTTGGACAAAGGGTCTCTTTCCGTGCTGCATGACTGTATGACTCTAACTATGAGCAGTACCTTCAATTCCATGGGTCTTTTCTTCTGTAATTATATGTAAAATTTTCCTGTAAAAGCATAAATTCAGGGTGGATTGAGACATGGGATTTGGCTCAGGAAAACTCTTTCTTGCTCCGCATTCATTTATCGATGATGGCATGTGTAACGTAATTGTACTTTCAATTTGTACTTTGTAATTTCCTTGCAAATATTTATTTATTTATAACAGACCCTTTTTTGTTTGCATTTGTGGAAATGTTGCTGTGCGTGTGGTCCAGAACCTGCTGAGTGCTGTGTGTACTAAAGGATTCTGCAGCTCCTTTACAACTAAGCACACCAATTTATCACATTTTCTGGTATTTCCCGTGTCAGATGATCCAGTGCAAGGAAAGTTCCATTGTATATTGTTTATAATTACCATTTTCCTCTTTGCCTACATAGCATCAGTAGTTATAGTTCAAACGTAATTTTTATGAAACATTTTAGGACAGTTAGCCCTCCAAGTCATGCAAGATGATTGATTTTGTGTATAGCTGCATTATCTGCCTTCTTAAGGATTGTGGACAGAATGGGATCTATACCCCCAAAGTGTATTAATATCTCTACATTCTGTGATGTATTTACCAGCAGCTGCAAAGCAACACCCGAAACGTCAGCCTTTCTGCTCCTATGATGCTGCTTGGCCTGCTGTGTTCATCCAGCTCTGCACCTTGCTGTCTCACCACTCCTACTGCACAGGACAAAATTCTAGGATTCTTTTCTTCCCTCAAACATTGAAGAGGTTAAATGCTTCATGAAGAAATTAACTCTGATTTCTCTCCACAGATGCTGCCAACCCTGCTGAGCTTTTCCAGCAATTTCTGTTTTTGTTTCTGATTTCCATCATCCGCAGTTTTTTGCTTTTTGTTAAGTGTTTAACTTCAGATAAGTGAAAAAGATCATTTATGAAAATACGTTGTGTTTGGGTGCTATTTACATACTTTTTACGGAAGAAATTCCAATTCTGATCGTAAGTATTTATGAATGATCTATGTTCTTGTAGATTTGCTAAGATTTTATCAGAATGGTTCTAAAACAAAACTTTCACAATCTTGTCTTTGTCAAATTTATGTTTGCACCATCACTGTTCAGTTTTGCCATTGTGCATCCAATCATTGATGAATATTTTGTTTCACCAGGTTTAATTAGATTGCAAGGAGGTGCACATCCACATGAAGGTAGAGTTGAAGTTTACATGAATGGAATATGGGGACTGATATGCCACAAGAACTGGGACAATCGAGATGCATCAGTTGTTTGCCGACAGCTTGGATATGGGTAGGTCTTGGAAACTTGGAGTTTTAGAATTAGGATTTTTTTTTGAGTTTGGTCTCACAGAGGTGTAAAATTTCCTAGCTAGCTCAAGTGACAAAATCACTTGTAAGTTAAGTATTACAGAAATGACCAAAGTCATTTTCAACACTGTGTACATTGAGTCAAGTTCAGCTAACATTTAAAATATTGCAGAACTTGGAAATTTCATGCTCGTCTTTGTAAGCTATTTCCTTTCGGTCCTGCACATATACTGCTTTGTTCAGGCCTTCTTTCTGCTTATTGGTCTTGCCTGTTCCCCAGTCTCTATTGAAGATGCTGGATCATATGGTAATATTCAGACCTTTCCTACCACATTCAGTTAATTATCTTCCATGTGTGAATCCAGGTAGCAAATTCTGATTGTCTGATTAATCATGGAAGGCATCACAGTGTCCACATGCTAGTATTGTTCAGTGTGGTGCACTGGATCGAATCCAGGAGCAGTCTAGGTGGCAGATTTTTCCTACCCATACCTCATGGAAACAGAAACCCGCTCTGCAGTGCCAACTGAGATTTGGACTCAATTCTCAGATGCTTTTTATTTGTATGGCTCAGTACTCTGTTGGTTTGGCATTTGCCCAATAAGCCATCGGGGGAGCATCTGTACGTTGTCAGCTGGACAAGAGGGAGCTCAGATTGCTGACAGCTCAAAGAGTGGGATTAGTGCTGCTTCATAATCAAGTTTCAAAGCAGTCAGGAATAGACTCTCCCTCCAATCCTCTTTCCCTGTTGACCCTCAATGACTCAACTAATAATGGCACCACTTGTCATGTTAGAAACCCCAGGTACAAAAGTCAGATAAAGTTTCATTTACCCATACCATGTGATAACAACTGGACAGTTCACCTAGAAGCATATGTTTTTAAAATTGCCTGAAACAGTTTATTTCTTAGCGTAAGAAGATGGTCTGGAAATTCAGCTCAATAAAGTCAGGAAGTTTCTGTTTCCCGAATGCTGTTTCATGCACAAAATGATATTCATGTTTCATGCACACAGTTTTGTGTGAACTGTGCTGAATGCCATTTTTGATGAAAGCCAGAGGAATTCTTTAATCGTCACGAAGAGGCATCCTTTATTTATGGATGTCAGAATCATGCATCAGACCATTAATATGACTAAGTGTCTAACATCTGTTTCGGATACTTTTTGCGACTTTGGTTTGCGTCTAAGATCTTTGCGCAAAACATCGATAAACAGCATAGGAGGGAAAAAAAGTTAACACCTCATTCACCACTGCTGTAAATTAGTTCTCCAATCTCAATCTTGACTTTAATTTCTGGGCCTGTCTGATTGCCACATCACCTTAGCCTGGTCCAACAACTATTGCCCATGGCCTTAAGCATCTAGTGCACCAGTCCAGGGTCCAGGACAGAGGAATGTACACCAGGGTCCAATAAATAGTGCCCATGGCACTCCCAGGACTGACGGCTATACATCAGGCGACAATAACTGAGGTTTAGGCTCTATGATGCCCCTGTGCTAGAGTTGGGAGGTGGCACAGGTCAAGGACAACACAGAGATGGTAACTGCTGCCCTTCCCAAGCTCCAGCCCAAGCCCTAGCCCTAGCCCTATCCGTAGCCCCACCACCCTGATTACACTCTGAGGCTGCCACTGGATACAGTCTGAAAAACAAACCCCACCACCACCCTCTATCTTCTACCATCAAGCCAATTTTGTATCCAATTGGCTATTTATCCCTGGATCCCATGCGATCTAACTTTACTCACCAGTCTACCATGCAAATTGTATTTGCACTCAATGAGGTAACAGTGTTTCTTCACCTCACAGCCATCATAAATGTTGATGGAAGAAAAATCAGATGGCTTCCATTTGGGGAGGGCGCTTGCTCCTTCACATTGCATCCCACCCCCAAGCATTGAAAGCAAGGTATTACCACAGTTTCTGACATGCCTAAGTGTACAATTACAATTAAAGGGCAGCACAAATATATTCGCAGAGTTGTTCGAAAGCCCACTTTATCAACTCACATGAATGAGATAGTTGAGCTCAGATTACAGGCCTGGATCTTTTAGTCTAAGCAGGATACTCGTCAAAAGGCCAAAGTGCCAACGATGGCGGCTGTCAGTAAATTATAAGTCAGCTCACAGTATGAAGCCAATTCTGGGCTATGGGTTTTTTTTAAATCAATGAGTGTCAGTAATGCATTTACCTTTGTAACAATCAGAATCTTTAGGAAAGGCTTGTGTTTGCATCTATTTCAATGAATGTAATATAACTGCAGTGAACTGCTTGATGCTTGTCTGTAATGAGTCTCATAGCTCTATTTCTCACCCTTTCAGTCTTTCCATGTAAGATTAGAAAAATAAGTATGGCTGTGAGTCATCTGTTGTCATTTATTTGATAATATAATACGTAAGCTGAATAATAGGACATTGTAATCTATTTAATATATAACATCAGTGAGGCAATTATTCTACTTATATAGCTGTTATGAAGGGTTAAAAACTTAATCAAGGGTTGGTTTAGGTTGATCCTAATTTAAAAATGCTTTTGGACAGCTGCTGGTTAGAGCTAATATTTGATGCTGTTAATTAGATAATTAAATCAATTTGCTCAAGTTATGCACTTTACATAGCTAATTTCAGTCGTTTGTGTCTGGTAAACAAGGACATATGGACCCTGGACTAATCTAAATAGTAGTTGCTCCTTTGCTTATACTAATCCTGCATGATGAATCCAATCCATATGAATTGAGCACGGGAGCGCATTTCACAAATTTGTGTAAACATTAGCTAGATGATAGTAGATCTGTGTAACAACACCACTAACAACAACAATAACTTTTATTTACATAGCGCCTTTAACATATTTTCTTGATCTTCCAAGGAGCAGCAATCATCACCAGATGGCCACTTCACTCAAATGTTACTCCATGTTGGCGTGACTCTGCATATCTTGCTGGGTCATTCAAACCTGGCTTCTTGAGAAAGGCAGAGTGCAGTGTACATGATAAAACTCCATGGGTTCACTTTAGAGTCAGGGGCAAGACAAGCCAGACTCACTATTTATGACACCAGCTGCCTCCTTATGCCACGTTTACTTCTCCTGTGTGAATTCTAGTGAATGGATGAATGGATAAATGAGTGAATGCATATCATTGATTGGGTGGGCAGGTGGGTGAGGGGGCAGGTGGATGGAGTCGTAGATGAATATGGAGGGTAAGTGGACAGGTAAGTCAATAAGTGCTTTGGTTGTACGGTAGGGTGGGTCTGCAGATTAGTCAAAATGGAGATGATCAAGGTAGGTTCGGGGCCTTTAGTTGAATTGTGGAGTCTGTCACCCCAGCAAACTGAGGCATATAAATAACAAATGGGACAGAACAGCGACGCTTCGCCCGAGACGCACTGACGATGTTACCTAGCAGGGTGAAAAAACGTTTGCAACCAAACCCACCAGCTCGCTGAGCGTGTCCACAACCTCGATGGTGGAGTCTAGTCAGGTCATATTCGGAAAGTAGTTGGGTTGGGTTTGGGGTTGGGGTTTTTGGGGATTTGAGAGGGTAGAAGTATAGATAAATTAGTTGGAGGTTAGTTGGGAGTTCAGAGAGGGTAAACAGGTTAATTGAGTCTGGTTAGCGAGGTATTTGGGGCTCAGGGATAGTCAGGACATTGAGGTAGTTGGGATTGTCAGTGTGAGCGGTTAGCATGACAGTTCTGTAGTTACCCAAGAGTTAGACAGTGTTTTAATCAGTTTATTATTTCCTGGGTAATACAGTTCAGTTCTGAAGAACCATCTGAAGTCTGTAAAACAGAGTTGGAGATTTGTTCAGAATCTCCAAAGGAACAGAGGAATTGCCCATCGGAAGTTCAGACATCCCAGGAAATTCCCATGGAGGTCAGCACATTGGGATCCTGATGTAAATTTGGGATTGCATGTTCACTGTCTGACAATTCGGAGTACAGGATGTCGGAACCAACCAAATGTGCCAGTGTTCCTTACAGGGGCATTAGAAAACAAAAATGTGACACCAAGCCACATCATGAGATCTTGGCCCAGATATTCCAATGACCAATTCATTGTTGGAGCAGTGTAGATTGCAGTTGCATTTTAGGACTATGTAGAATTGCCAATGAAGCTGACACCATGGGAATTGTCCAGGATATCAAATTTTCCATTGAACAATTCTCCTTTAACAATTCTCTAGAACAGTCTGACAAAGCCCCTTCAAGTTGGAGACTTAGGTGGGTTCTGACTTATTAAGCTTGATTGTTACTCATGAGTGATTTAAAAAATCTATGGAACATAGAGTATAGACTATGGGAGACCAGCCAGGAATGCATTGGAATAGTCAATAAAGGTAACAAAGGCATGAACGGGGGTTCAGCAACATCATTTGGGCTGAGACAGGGGAAATATTGGTTGATATTATCGCAACTGGCAATAGGTGACCTTAGTAATGGAGCAGATTTGAATTCAGAAGCTCATCTTGGAATCAAATATGACACCAAGATTACTAACAGTTTGGTTCAACCACAGACAATTGCCAGATAAAGGAAATGAGTCATTAGATAAGAAATGGAGATTGAATTATTGATTGAAGATCATGGCTTCAGACTTCCCAGTATTTAAATGGGAGAAGATTCTGCTCTTCCAGTACTGGATATTCAAAAAGCAGTTTAGCAACAACTTAACAACAAATGAAGCAGTGACAATAACGTTAACATTTATAGAGCTCCTTTATTGTTAAAGTATCCCAAGGGAAATAAATATCTGATAAATATTTGTGTAATCAAAGTGACTCAGTAGTCTACTATGATGAAAGCCATGTGCTCTGATTTCTTACAGCTACAATCTATCTTGCACCTCACAGCAGATTATTAAAAACATTTGTGGCAGAAGTTAAAAATACATCTACATCTAGATTTTGGAATTAATACTGTTAGCTCTTATTAAATTATGGACAGTAATGAATTTCAGCATTTATACTATCAGCCAAAACTTCACTGGATTTTATTTGCAATTCAATGCAGGCATGCAGTGCTTTTATGTACTTGTTGAGGTGATATGTTTCCAATTACTTTATGTTGTAGCTGATGGATTAATCTGTCTCCTATCCAGAATATTAAAACGAGCTGTCAGTCATCCCAAGCTAAGCTAGAGGAAGGACGGAGGGCAATGCGGACGCTATTACTTATAATTTATACATATTAAATTATATTCATTTGGTTATCAGAGCAAAACAAATTTTTGTGCTCTGTTCTCAAACATGCAATGCTGCCTGTGCATTTTATTTTTAGATTGGCACGAACATATAAAACAGCTTGTGCAAGCGAAGTGTATCATTGTTCAAACGTCTGCTGTATATGTAAATGTGAGTGATGTTAAATAGACAAGTGCTGTCTTTGAGCAAACACATACCAAGATAGCTGCATGTCAGGCTGCAGAATAGATATGCCTTTTTCCAAGTAGTTTAATAATCAATTATATCATCTTTGTCTTTCTCATAATAGTGATTAGGGACCATACTATAAACAACATAGTCCTGTGTTTTTATATTTGAATTACTAACACAATTATTGTGATGGCGCTGAGCTAATGTTCAATGCCACAGATTAAGAGCAGTCCCAGGTGGGAGGCTTACTTCCTTCAGATTCTGATCTGAATATGTCAAGTTGGAGGACGCTGAACAGAGCCCGTGGAGCTTCCTGCAAAAATGAATGCTGAGTAGAGCTTTAAATCCTCCTGCTTTTGCCAGTTATTAGGGATGTTGGTGGTGATCTGGGATGGAACCTTATGCCTATTTGCTTAGTTACAGGCATTAAGTTAGGTGCAAAAAAAGGGGACAAACAGTGTGCTAGAGTATTGGAGAAGACTGGACCTATATGAAAACAAACCAAGCAGAAACTCCTCTGTCTCTGTGGAACCAGAAGTGGGGGTGGGGTGGGGGGAGGAGGGGTGCATACACATGCTGTGGGCAACTTTGCTGAAAGTGAATTGGGCTTTGCTTAACAAAGGGAAGAACTTTGATGTAGTGAAAAGCAGGAGTGATTAAATGAACAGCAAAATCATGACCACACTCTGCCAGCTGAAAATGCAATGTTTGTGATCTGAAATTGTTGAATTTGATGTGGAGTCTAGAAGGTTGTCAATATTAATGGCCAAAATATTTCAGGCTATGAAAAGTGAACTTGCATTAATATTGAACTGTTCCTGTCTTAAGAATATCCCCAAACAGTTCACAGCCAATGATGCACTGACTAAGATTGACAAATGCAATTAACATGTTTATAATAATAGACTGTCCATTGAGTGCAAAATCCCATTGATTCTGCAGGACCTTTGCAAGTTCAGCTCATTGTTTTTGCTTACAGTGCAGCTAGGAGAAAACAAAAATCTGCTCAGATTTCTGTACACAGCTATTATCCAGCAAATTGTCTTTATTATCTCCAAACTTCTCTATTCCAAAGCATTCCTGGATAACATCCAACATTTTACTATCTATATACTTGAGTCATCCAAAACTCTATTGCTCATGCCATAATCTACACCAAGTCCCACTCACCTATCACTCCTGCACTTGCCAACCTACGTTGGCTCCAGGACAAACAACATCTAGATTTTAAAATTCTCATCCTTGTTTTCAAATCCCTTGATTGACTCATCACTCACCATTTCTGCAACCTCATTCATCCTCACAATCCTCTCAGATACCTGTGCTCACCTTATTCTGACCACTTAAGCATGCCCGATTCCAACTGCTCCATCATTGGTGGCCATAGATTAGTTGACCAAGACTTAAGCTCTGGAATTCCCTCCCTAAACCGCTCAACCTCTCTTTCCTCCCTTAAGACACTACTTAAAATCTAATTCCGTGATCAAGATTTTGGTCTTATGACTTAACATCTCCTTATTTGACTCGGTGTTAGATGTTGTTTATATTGCTCATATGCAGGGCTTCGGGCTATTTCATTGCACTAAAGGCAGTATATAAATAAAGTCATTATTGTTATTGTAATATATCCTTCTGTGTTTTGGATGTCCTATTTTAAAATGTACTTTTCTTTCTGGTTGCTTAAAAAATATATAATGCTACGGTTCCCAGTTCAAAAAAGTGATTGTCTGGCAACAAAATTCCAATTCTGGCATTGTGTGAAACAGCAAACCATTGCATGAACTCATTGAAGCAAGGTGATACCGCCAGTGTCCATTAATTTCCGGTCAGTATCACTGTTCACCAAGGCTCAACTTTCATGAATGACCAACTATCACATTCTTGGCATGATTCAGTTACATCCATTTTGCATAATCTATCAGATTACTAATTCCTGGATATTTATTTGCTACTTGAAGTATTTTCCTCTCATTTAATATAAAATACATTTAAAGCAAATTAACCACAGTTTTCATGTCACAGCAGAAAGCTGTTAAATCAAGAGTTATGGAGGTGAAACCATGAATAGAATCTAATGCTGCAGCAACAACTGTTTAATATTATTCCTTATAATGTCAGTATTTATTTTATTGAATGCATTTAAGAATACACAGCTTTGTTGTACGAGAGGAGAATTGAGAACAGCACGGCAACAAAAGTACCTTTAAATGTACAAAGTGTGAGTAACAACAGAATAATTTATGGAGGAAAAGCAGTTTTCAAGACAGATACTAACCTTGAAAAGTAATCTGGAATTGTAAAACTCTTCAATTCCAGTGGGCACATGTTAGTTTGTGCAGCCTTGCAATAAAATCTCCAGTCTGCCAAACATTCAAATGAATAAGTGTATGGCTGTCAGATTTCGGTAATTGAATTTGATCAGTAGAATTCGTTGGGGATACAAACCTACATATATAATATAAACATTTTTAAAAAAATATTACATCCCTTTGAAACATATCCTGTAATGATGGTAGAGAAATAAATGTAGCAATGTATTGTTTGCTGATTCCATATACTGAAGATTCCTAATGGATTTTTGTTGATATTGTTGTTGGCTGTGTCTTGATTCAAGGATGATGTCTACTCAGGGTTAGAAATCTCTGCCATGGCTCCTCATATGACTGAACAGGCCAAATCTCGACCCAATGGCTGTTAGTAATGGCAAATTACATAAAAGCGAATGTTTAACGTTGTTGTTCAAGATTATGTGTGACAAATTGCCTCCTTGCTGTCTTCATTTCTTTGTAGAAAATTTGCCAAACTAAAACTCATTCTACACTAGCAAGGAGGTTGATTAACTCAGTTGGTTGGAGAGCTGATTTTCCACACCAGCCAAGTTACAGAGTCATACAGCCCTACAGCACAGAGACAGGCCCTTTGGCCCAAACTAGTCCATGCTGACCAAAATGTCCATCCATGCTAACCCCATTCCCCTGCTCTGGGCCCATATCCTTCTTAACCTTTCCTATCCATGTATTCATTCAAATACCTTTTAAATGTTGTTAATGTACCCGCTTCAACCACTTCCATTGGCAGATCATTCCATATGCGTACCACCCTGTGTAAAAAAGTTGCCCCTCAGGTTCCCATGTATTCTTTCCCCTCTTACCTTAAACTGATGCCCTCTAGTCCTCAATTCCCCAACCGTGGGAAAAAGACTGAGTGCATTTCCCCATCCATGCCTCTCATGATTTTATACACTTATATAAGATCCCCACCCTCAGTCTCCTATGCTCTAAAGAAAAAAGTCCTAGCTTGTCCAACCTGTCCATATAACTCAGTCCCTTGAGTCCTGGCAACATCCTTGTAAATTTCTTCAGCACTCTTTCCGGTTTAATAACATCCTTGCTATAGAAGATGAGCAAAACTGAACACAATACTCCAAGTGTGATCTCACCAACATCCTGTACAACTGCAACATAACTTCCTAACGTCTATACTCAATGCCCTGACTGATGAAGGCCCAGTAAGCCAAAAGCCTTCTTCACTGCCCTGTCTACCTGTGACTCCACTTTCAGAGAACCATGTACCTGAACTCCAAGGTCCCAGTGTTCCATTACATTCCTTAAGGCCCTACCATTTACCATGAAACTCCTACCCGATTTGACTTTCCAAAATACAACACCTCACGTTTGTCTATGCTAAACTCCATTTGCCTTTTCTCGCCCCACTTCTCCAGCTGATCAAGATCCTGCTGCAATTTCTGATAACCTTCTTCACTGTCCCACGATACCACCTATTTCAGTGTCATCTACAAACTTACTAATCAAGCCTTGTACGTTCTCATCCAAATCATTGATACAGATAACAAACAGCAATGGGCCCAGCTTCGACCCCTGAGGCACACCACTAAGTCACAGGACTCCAGTCAGAGAAGCATCCTTCCAGCATTACCCTCTGCTTCCTACTGTCAAGCCAATTATATATCCCATTTGCCAGCTCTCCCTGGGTTCCAGGCGATCTAATCTTCCAGAGCAGCCTACCATATGGAACCTTACCAAAGGCCTTACTGAAATCCATATAGACTATGTCTACCGCCCTGCCCTCATCAACCTTCCTGATCACTTCACCAAAGAACTCTAACAAATTTATGAGGCATGAACTCCCACTCACGAAGACATACTGACTACTCCAAATCAAACCCTATCTTTCCAAATGCATGCATATTTTATCTCTCAGATTCTTCTCAAATAACTTACCTACCACAGAGGGTCTAGGCCCGAAGCGTCGGCCTCTCTGCTCCTATGGTGCTGCTTGGCCTGCTGTGTTCATCCAGCCCTGCACCTTGTTGTCTCGGATTCTCCAGCATCTGCAGTTCCTACTATCACAGATGTTAAGCTTACTGGTCTCTAATTCCCAGGTTTTTCTTTGCAGCCCTTCTTGAATAAGAGTGCAACATTCGCTACCCTCCAGTCTTCTGGAACCTCACCTATGGCTAATGATGATACAAATATATCAGCCAGGGCCCTCGCAATTTCTTCTTTAGCCTCTTGCTGGGTTCTTGGATTTATCTAGAACATAGAACATAGAACATTACAGCGCAGTACAGGCCCTTCGGCCCTCGATGTTGCGCCGACCTGTGAAACCAATCTGAAGCCCATCTAACCTAAACTATTCCATTATCATCCATATGTTTATCCAATGACCATTTAAATGCCCTTAAAGTGGGCGAGTCTACTATTTTTGCAGGCAGGGCATTCCACGCCCTTACTACTCTCTGAGTAAAGAACCTACCTCTGACATCTGTCCTATATCTATCACCCCTCAATTTAAAGCTATGTCCCCTCGTGCTAGCCATCACCATCCGAGGAAAAAGGCTCCCACTGTCCACCCTATCTAATCCTCTGATCATCTTGTATGTCTCTATCAAGTCACCTCTTAACCTTCTTCTCTCTAACGAAAACAGCCTCAAAACCCTCAGCCTTTCCTCATAAGACCTTCCCTCCATACCAGGCAACATCCTGGTAAATCTCCTCTGCACCCTTTCCAATGCTTCCACATCCTTCCTATAATGCGGTGACCAGAACTGTACGCAATACTCCAAGTGCGGCCGCACCAGAGTTTTGTACAGCTGCAACATGACCTCATGGCTCCGAAACTCAATCCCTCTACCAATAAAACCTAACATACTGTACGCCTTCTTACCAACGCTATCAACCTGGGTGGCAACTTTCAGTGATCTATGCACATGGACACCGAGATCTTTCTGCTCATCCACACTACCAAGAATCTTACCATTAGCCCAGTACTCTGTATTCCTTATCTGGTCTGGACCAGGACATTTATCCGTCTTCATACATTTTAATATTTCCAAAACTTCCTCTACTGTGATATGGACTGTCCCCAAGATATCGCCACTAACTTCCCCAAGTTCCCAAGTCTTCGTGTCTTTCTCCATGGTAAACACAGAGGAGAGATATTCATTGAGGACCTCACCCATCTCCTGCGGCTCCACACATACATGTCCACTTTGGCATCCTATTCACTCTCTAGTTATTCTTTTTCCTTTAATATATTTAAAGAATCTCTTTAGATTCACCCTAATCTTCTCAGCCAAAGCTATCTCATGCACCCTTTTCATCCTCCTGATTTCTTTCTTCAGTTAGCTCCTGTATCCCCTATAAACCTCCAGGGAGTCTCTTGATCCCAGCTGCCTGACCCTGAGCCATGCCTCCCTCTTTTTTCTGGTCAAAGCCTCAATATCTCTTGTCATCCAGGGGTTCCCTTCTGTTGTCAACCTTGTCCTTCACCCTCACAGGAACATATAGTCCTTTACAGATTCTCCTCCTCAACCTCTCCCCTTGTCTGAGATGCAGTGACCCTCAGGTTAAACCACCATCCAGTCATCTCCTGCTAATGCAAGAGCAGCCATCTGGTTAGAACTATGGTAACTTTACTTTTACACCAGAGAAGTGAGAAAAGCAATTTTTAAAAAAAGAAGTAATACACATCCTCCCATAAAAAATTTGAAAGCTTGCACCCCTTCAAGAAACTTAAAATTCAATGAAGTGAAAATATAGGAATATAAATCAAAGAACAATTTCAAGCAAACAAAAACAAAATACTGTGGATGCTGGAGATGTGAAATAAAAAGAGAAAGGGCTGGAGAAACTCACCAGGTCTGGCAGCATTTGTAGAGAGAGAGCCCAATGGACTCAACATGTTAACTCTCTTTCTCTCTCCACAGATGTTGCCAGTCTTATTAAGTTTGTTCAGTACTTTCTGTTTTTAACTCCAAGAAAATGTTCATCAGAGAGCAAAGACGTTCGAGCACTAGCCAAAGAGATATGTCTATCATCAATTTTAATAAGCATCTATCAAAGAAGAGGCAACACTTGCTTCAAGGATATAACCATACTGATTAGTCTCAAATGAATCTGCAAAATAGTTCCCATCAAATAATTTAGGGTTATTATCAAGAATGCATTTAGAGGTATAACACCTAACATTCTAATAACAAGGACAGTGCAAATATGAAACAGTATTCTTGGTGAGGGAAGATCATAAATGAGATACATTACAACTCCAGTAAGTAGAGTGAAAACAATTAGATGACCTTTTGAAGCCACCAGTTCCATTTGAACACAGCATAGGGATGACAATTGACAAATTAATCCATGATGATTCAAATAAGATAGAATGTCATTCATGAAATATATAATGCAGAAAATACTGTTAAGTGATTTTGGCAGCTCCACATAGTGACATTAAGCCATTAGAATTAAGTACTATAATTTGTGCTAAAATATTCAACAGAAGAATGTCGTATGAATATATCCACCTGCAACTTATACAAGGCTGTGGACTTCTAGAAAATCTTTTGTCCAGTATTATTGATCAACTTTCAGTTCTTTTTATATTTCAAAAGCTAAATTTTTAAACAGAGCACCTGAGTGAAATGGGTAATTTGTGAACATTCAAAAATCTTCAGTTAAAAGTAAGCGCAAAACCTTACGCATTCCGAGGACTTTTCAGTCACCCCTCCCTTATCCGGCCTCGCCCTTGCTGGGGCTTTACAGTTCGCTCCCACACTTACCTTTCTCAGCAACCTAGTGACAATCTTCTTTGTGTTCTGCAGCAGCCCCAACAATGGGCATTGCTCCTGCACTAGACAGTTGCAAACTAGTTGCAACTGCAGCTGGTTGAATAGGAACTTTCTCTCCAGATGCAGACAGAAACCTCACCATGAGCCAATTAGCATCCTGAAAGATATTAAATTTCTGTGGGTTGACAGGACTGGTGGGAGTTACATCCTCTTCTGTTCATTTCACCTGCTCACCCATCGTAAAATTCTGCCCCAAAGGTGTGTTACAGCCTAAACTTATTATTTAGTAAAGATTTTGCATTGCGAATGGTGGTGAGACTAACAACTTTCAGTACTGTAGTGGATGCACATTCCAGTTGTACACTTATCCAAAGTTACGCATGGAAATCTGTAAGTTGGGGTCCCAGTTGTGGAGTAAAGATTAAATATAGGAGTAACTGCTGACCATGTGTAAAGTTGGAACTCTGAGCAAATAGGGTCTCAGCCAGGGCCACAACGTCTAGATTATTGTGTTATGTTTAATAAAACCAGTGTTCACTCACTTGAGTGTAGACCTGATCTTAATGTAACAGTCACCTTGCTATTCCATCAACTGAAGTGTTGCAGTGCCTTATGATAGATCTGGCATCGAATTCCAGGTAAGGGCATGAAGTTTTAGGACTTAGCCACTAATCACCAATTAAACATGCTGAAAGAAATTATAAGGCTAGCAGATGCATATCTCAATGATGTTTTATTAATTGATAGTCATGACTGACCTCCCTGGATTTGAGAATTTAAGTTAATTAGCATGGAATTTCATTTCTTAAGAATTCAATAATTTTGGAGATCCAGAGATAAAAGTGCAGGAGTATAGGGACCAGGGAAAAACATCCATGGCATTTCCTGTCCTTCTCTCACATGTTATAAAACCCAAGTATGCAGGATCAGATATCTGCTGACAGAAAGATTCTGTTCAGAATCTTGAAAAAGTGCTGTAGGCAACTGTAAACAGATTGAATGGTGGGTGTCATTCCTTCCTCACTCAGTGCAAACCCCAGGCCATGTCATTGTCCGTATTAGTAGGCTCTGCATTAGGTCAATTGTACAGTTAGATGCATCTGTGATTTGTAGATTGGTGAGGATGTGGTCAATTGGTTTAGTTCCTTATGCTCTTCAACCAATTGCTGCAGACCCCATTTGACATGTCCTTTAGGACTCAGTCAATATTTGTGCTACAAAGTAATTCTTGCTAATGGACATTCAAGTCCCCAATGCAGTTTATGTTCGATGCTCTTGCTGCCCTCAGTGTTTCTTACAAGTGATGTGCAACATGGAGGTGGACCAATGCATCAGTTGAGGGAAGATGGCAATCAGCAGGATGTTTTCTTGCTTATGTTTAACCCACGGGTCTGGAATTAATGTTGGAGGCTCTTGAAGCCAATTCTGGCAATGCGGACATTTGCCATGTCTGACCTATTGCTGCGACAGGACAAACGCCCAGAAGGTAATGGATCAGTCTGAACACTAGTTGTAAGGTTTGCTCTGGTGAATATGACTATGTCAGCAAAACTAGTATGTGTGACATGTCCAGGTATTAGTGTAAAGGGTTTTGTAGCATCAACTGCATAAGGCCGCCTTTGCCATTTCCAGTGTCTAGGTTGATGCTGGATGCTCCATCTGGTTTTAATTTTGTTTGACTTTTCTGTAGCATTAATGCAACTGAATACCTTGCTCGACTATTTCAGAGGAAGAGGAACCACATGTAGTTCAGCCCATGTAAAGACATTGATGAGGCACATGGCTTTTAACGACAATCTAACTTTCTTACTCCAGATTTAACTATTTGTTGAATTTAACTTCTCCTTGCTGCAGTGGTGGGATTTGAACTCCTTTCAATGCAGCATTATTCCAGGCCTCTGGATCATTAGTCCAGTAAATTTACCCTGTATTACAATTTCCTCTAATAGCTCTGATTTCATTTCCTCGTAGACAGTAACTAATAAACTGTTTGCTTAACTAAGAGATCAATAGACACCTCACTGTTACAGTGTTGAGTTGTTGGCATTGGGCACATGGTCACAAATCTTCCCTCAATGGCTGTTGTATCAATACTATGGCTTTAAAAGGTGTACTTTGTCTTTTTTTTGAAGAGAGGTTTTAAGACAGAGGTGAGAGCTGTCTATTCAAAGCCAATAAAGTAAACAGCTTGTGAGGCTTTGGGATTCTTTTTAGAAGTTGGAACAATAGGAGCAGCATGAATGGATAGAATCAGGGTCCCAAAGAACCAGGGTTTTAATTTAGCTTTCAGCACTTATTGGGGTTTTAAAGCTGGTTGTGGAAGTTACTGTACATGTCTCCTGACCACAGCAAAAAGCTTGGGTCCTCTCTGCTGCCAGAATCACAGTTGAGATGAACTGTTTTTCTGACTTTGCCTTTGCCAAGGGGGTGTTTACAGAATGTTACCCTCTTGAAACAGTTGCTGTTTAGTAGTTTAGTAATCTGTTATTCTATTCATTTTTCCAACAGAGTTAAAGTTGTACCAATTCTTCTTTCTTTTGTTTGTATTTTAATTGTAGGTTAATAATAAAGAATATTTTGCTTAAACCTGAGTAAACAGTCAAATAACATCTGGAACACAGCACCTTACAGTTACCTTTAAATAAGATAAAAGTTAAAGTCTAGGCTAGCTCCTTGATAGGTCTAAAGGGGGTTTGGTCTGGTCCATAACTGTGAACAAGACGAAAATACACAGATGGACTGACAGTTGAGGAAAGAATTTCGAATATAAAATCTGTGAAGCAGTGACCGTAGAAAATCAGTGAGAAAGTCATAATACAGATAGAGTCAGTTATGTTATTTTGGAAATCAAACAAGATAATCAATCGGTATAGGAAGGCATAAAACCTCCACTGTTTAAGAAGAAGTTTCACCAATTGTGAAACATTAATCTATGTAAGCCTTAAAACCCAACAAGATCCAAAATTTATGCTTTGTCAAATAAAGCATCTTACTAACTCTTATCGAGACTCATCTCATACCAGTTCACCTTGAAAAAGTTGAAGAAGTATTCTTGAACAATTCAGTTATATTGTTGCAACCCTTTCTAAAAGCAGAAATTGTTGTATTCCAGAAAGCTGGTTGTTGAAGAATTGAACTGGACCCAGTTTTTATATGTTTTTATATTTACTTACAGAGCTGCACGTTATATGCATGCCTCTCTTAACTCAACCACTGTTTTTTTTTCTGAATCTATAGGAAATGCAAGTGAATCCACAGTTAATATCTATCATCCACAAGTAGTTAAATACATTTCATTTATTTTGAGGACACCTCTGGCAAGATCACCTCTTGTTATCCATCTCTAATTGCTCTCAAGAAGTCATGATGAGCTATTTTGTTGAGCTGTTAATCTATTTGATGTAGGAACACTCACAATGCTGTTAGAAAGGGAGCGTCAAGATTTTGATCCAGTGACATTGAAGGAATGGTGATATAGTTCCACATGAGGAAAATGCGTGGCTTAGAGGGAAGCTTGCAGCTGGTGGTTTGCCAATGAATTAAGTACACAATTTCCAGATACAAAACAATTGAATCAAATCCCATTGAATTAACAAGCTGCTTTTGCTCATGGGAGTGATGACTGGTATCAATGAAGCCAAGAATTTATTTACACTTTGCTTTTCCCTTAATTCATTACATAGACCATAGATGCAGAACTTTCTAAAATCCTGATTTTCTTCTTTTGTTGGTCCTTTTTTAATTGACGGCATAAATCACTCATTTGCAGAATGTGCTGGCCTTTTAGCTTACATGTCATCACTGTTGACACTTCTGCTGGCAAGGAATCAATTAAGGATCCTGTGAATCTTACAGGATAGCAGGATGTTTCACCTTCTGAGGTAGCAGTAAACCAACTAAGAATGAAATCACTTGATTATTTCAGTATTTCATGCCATTTCTCTTGTATTCCTTAAGAAAGCTAAAACACAACATTCTTGTAAAAAGAGTTAATTCTGGCAACTATTTGTTCAGTATTTGTTTAATAAAGCTGTAACAATTTTTCCAAAATTGCAGACTATTGTGAAGCACAGTTGCTGACCCGCTAACCCTGAGTTATACCCTTCCCCATTGTTCCTGAATTTACACAACTTTCTTGTTAGCTATAACAGAATGATCCGTACCTATAATAGCCACAGGCCCAATGGAACAATTTTAGTATGTTAATGAAGTGGGAAGAGATTGAATGGTGACTTGCTCAGGGACGTCACGGAGGTGTCCAAGCACTGTGATATTATGGTCTGGCCTAGGCCACTGTTGACATAGTACCCATAGGAATCCCTGGAAATTGCCAGAAATCATAGAAGAATCATAGAATCCCTACAGTGCAGAAGCATGCCATTCAGCTCATTGAGTCTACATTGACCATCTGAAGAGCATCGCACTTGGATACACCCCCTACCTTATCCCTGTAACCCTACATTTCCCATGGCTAACCCATCTAACCTACACACCCCTGGACACTATGGGCAATTTAGCATGGCCAATTCACCTAGCCTGGACACCTTTGGACTATGGGAGGAAACTGGAGCATCCGAAGGAAACCAATACAGACATGGGGAGAATGTGCAAACTCCATACAGACAGTCACCTGTTGGTGGAATCAAACCCAGGTCCCTGGAGCTGTGCGGCAGTAGTGTTAACTAATGAGCCACCATGATGCCCAAAAGCCAGAAGATCATTGAGCTGTCTTTTATTAGTTCCACTCTCTCCAGAGTGTTGACATTTAATTGGGACATACTGGTTGTCCGTCTGTAGTTGGCAAAACATTCCAAACTACCTCACAATACTAAAGCTGTTCCTAATTCTCCATTCATTTCAACCGGCACTTAGCACAGCCAGGGGTGTCCTTGGACTATGAGAATAACCTAGGAGAAGAAATTCTGCTGTTTCTATGCAATGTGGAGGGAGCAATGAGGATGCCACACACTTGTAAACAATACATTTTAATTAGTTAATGTTAAATGTTGGAACATTGCTCCTAATTTTTCAATATCTGTTGATGCTAAATTTGATCATTTTGCAAGTGGTAGCTACCATTTAGTAATCAGTTTACTTCCTGCTGCGTTTTGGAACAATTTAAAGTTCAAAACCCTTGGATTTAGTAGACTGTATTAATTGTTATGCTGGAGGTTGAAGCATTTAAAGTCATTTTCTGACCCATAAGAATGATTATTATAACTCAGTCACAGTGTGATTTTTGTGTTATGGTCTTGATACAAATAGTGCCACCAACTGTCATCAGTAGAATATGCAATCTGCATCACAGATGTGGCTTTACAAGTTGTTTAATAATAGCTTGCTTCCCAATTTATATTCAGTAACAACATAAAATGCTGAAAATGTACAATAGGTGAGGCTAAAAAGAGAAATCTTTGATCATTTTCATTTGTTATGTTATCATTTATGCCTTTTCTCAGCAATTCAACATACTGTTATAATTTCCACAGTCATGTGTACATGAAGCTATATGTGCTTCGTCAAATTTTTCAATCTTGTCCGTTAATATTCTGTTGTCTTAAGCTGTTATACTAAATTTTGCTTAATAAAAATACAATGTTAAATCATTCATAGATTGAGAAATGCAACGAAGTAATTAAAACTTTCAAGCTTTCCTTATAAAACAAATTCTGAAACTCAAAAGGAGGAGCCTAGAAAGTTTTAAGCATTTTAATTAGGGTCTAAAACTTGCTGGTATTTGATAGAAACATGTATGCTGAGATCTGTCTGCTGGCGTCCTTAGTTCCTGACCCCATCAATGTTTCCAGGGCGGGGGAAGTGTTCCCAGTTTAAGCATCTACGAAGACTGTCCATGACAGTTCAGGATATGACACTGAAAAAAAAGGGCCATATCGTGGTGATGGGTGGGATGGAGTGGTTGTGGATGGATAGTTTCCACAGTGCAATGAAATTAAATACATGTCATAGAATCCCTATGGTGTGGAAGGAGGCCATTCAGCGCATCAAGTCCATTCAGATTCTTTGAAGAGCATCCCAGCCAGACCCATTCCCCTACCTTATCCCTGTAACACTGCATTTCCCATGGCTAATCCACCTAGCATGCACATTCCTGGACACTATGGGCAATTTAGCATGGCCATTCCACCTAACCCACACATCTCTGGACTGTGGGAGGAAATAGAGCACACAGAGGAAGCCCATGCAGACAGGGGGCGAATGTCCAAACTTTACACAGACAGTCACCTGAGGGTAGAATCAAACCTGGGTCCCTGCTAACCACTGGACCACCATGCTGCCCATGTCATGTTAGCTGACCTTGGAAAGGGGAAAAATTTACATTGTTTTCTTCTTCCAACCAAGGACATAGCCATTGTCTCAGGTCTGGAGCCTTATGGTGACTCCTATGTTTGTTATTCAGCAACCTGGTAAATCAGGCTGTCTCTGACAGGGATCTGTGTAACAAGGTCCTTGGGATTTTCTGGCATATCTATGAAGACTCTACTTATCAGCCCTCTGGGGGGCTTATCACACTTATGCTGAGAGATTCAAGGAGTTTCAAAACCCCTTTGGAAATATTACTCCAAAGTAAAATTCATGCATAAACTTAAAGGATTCAGCTAAAATACGTTGAGAGGCATATGCCATCTTCTGTTATTAGAATGTTTTTCTATGGTTTTGCATGTATTTGTAATTCTATCACTTTCCATTTTATTCAGTGAGAGTGGAAATGCTGGGCAAGTACCTATTTCTGGATTAGTACTAGCTCATTGGAGTAATGTTCAGTGCCGAGGTGGTGAACACAGTTTATTTGAGTGTGTGAAGGAGACTAGACAACGTGGGAACTGCCTTTATAAACGGGCAGCATCAGTTGTTTGCAATCCTCCAAAAGGTAATGAAATAAGTTGTCAACTTTTTTAGTGATCTGTCACAATAAACTCTAGGAAAAATACCCCATTGTACTGTAATGTTCCAATGAGCCAAAGAACAAATAGACCTAAATTACAATCTAATACTTGGTTTTGTCCATGTGAGGGATAATTGTATTGGGAATTAGAAACATTATTCCATGTACACCCAGTGACAGCCTTAAGCATTTTTCTCCTGAACACTACAGAACAGCTAACGCGCACATTTTAAAATTTAGATTAATTTGACCTTTCCTAAAACTAGACATTATGCTTGCTTTCATGTTCAGTTCCTGTTTATTTTCAATTGTAAGATAAATCAATTAGGATCACCAGTCAATTTGGTGATAAAATCTAGGAAATCTTTGGACATGTAAGTTTTTTATGCAACTTCATTATGGACTTATTTGTGGAATAAATGATTTAAAATGCTATAGTTACTTACTGACAATCCTTGCAATAAAAAAACACATTCATTAACTTGAGCATATGTGTTCGCATAGAGGTATATTGCTTAATTTGTTTGTAAGTGACAACTCCACAGAAGCTATTTATCCGTGCACTTGTCTGTTTAATTTTAGTACCTGCCTTTGTTCCAATTCGATTGGTTGGAGGAAGTTCTGAATATGAAGGCCGTGTGGAAGTCTATCGTTCAGGTCAGTGGGGAACGGTGTGTGATGACCACTGGGACGAAGCTGATGCTGAAGTTGTCTGCAGGCAACTAGGCATAAGGTCGGTATGATGAAGCTATTTCATTATAATGAGAAATGCAAGGATGGCTGTAGAGAAAATCAGTGACTATCTCTACATCAAAGCTAATATTTACAGTTATTAGACTGGAAGTAGCAGGATACATGCTGTGGTAATTAAAATTTTATAATTTTTAAATACTTTGCACGCAGAATGAAAGTGTTAGATTGATAATTTATATATTTGGAATGTAGCATGTTGCTTCCACATTGCATGTGTTGTATGATTTTCCCTGTAATGTTGTCTTATCTATTTTACTTACTATTCAGCATTTTAAATAATTCCATAGTAGAAGGCAACTAATTTGCTCTGCAATATGTATTGTACAGTTTTTCCCATAATATTTTCTTATCCATTTTTCCTACTATTCAGTTTTGTAATCAATTCCAAAGTATGGACATAGAATAATGCCAGTGACTAGAACCAATGAAAGGCCAATTTTATCTCTTAGTAGTGGAAAAACCTGCTGGTGGTCGATCTTTTGTCCATAATAAATCCCTCCTGGATTTTCCTTCTGTTCAGTGAGGTGCTTAATGTTTATCTGATCTGCCTCCACAGCTTTCTTATTGCCACCAAATACTAAATTTAACCTTTTAATATTCACTTTGGAACTCATCGGTAAACAGCATCAGTTGAAACTTTATTGATCAAACATCTTGAAGGATATAAAGTGCTGGAGAAACTCAGCAGGTCTGACAGCATCTTTGCGGAGAGAAACCAAGTTAAAGTTTTGAGTCCAATATAAGCTGGCTTCAGATTTTCAGTATCTGCCGTATTTTGCTTCTGTAAACTTGAAGGATAAATTTTCTTGATCCTTGATCCCAGAAGATAGCCATTTTCCTGGGTGTAAAAAAGGCAGACACACGTTTTACCGGGCCACTGCTCTTTTTATATTGCACTTGGATTTCCATGTTTCCTGGACATGAAGGAAGGTGAAATATGTGGTGCTAGGTCTATGTTTGCGGGGGATACAGAACAGAGAACTATGCCGGTGAATTACGAGAGCCTTTGCTTTATATTCCTCCAGGATCATTGACTGGGCACTCACAAGGCAATGAGCACTCAGAGAAACACAGTAAGGGGGCAACATCTATAATTTAATTTCTTGCCCCTTCTATCAGTACTGTGTGAAGCTTGGAACCATACCTACGCTAAGAGTTTCCATATAGACAACTTTCAGCAAAATGTGAGACGTGTCTTTTTCACATAGCAGGATTCCATAAAATCCAGGCAATATTTTATCAGTGATCTTAATGGTTTGTGCACAGCATTTCTTTGGCTTTGTGAATTGCAAGAGCTTTCACTCAATGAATTCGTAGGTGATCTGTGATCATCAAAATAGTATCATTGCTGCTTTCCAGGCAGCAATTATACTGTCTCAATTTCATGGTGGCAGAAATTTTCAACCTACATTAACGTGCAATGTTAGTTCATGGGTTCTGGAGGCCTGGCTTATGAAATTTCTGAGATAGCCATTAAGAGTAAAAGAGCTTGGTTACAAAAGGTTCCTGTTGGCACTAGTGTTATCACTGAACACATGACAGGTATCCCGAACCACACGTAAGAATCTTTGTCAGATCTAAATCATCCAACAATTCAGCTTAGCAAAGTCTTCAAGTTAATTACTGTGGACTCTGTTGAGATTTCCTATCCAGTAAAGCCTAATCGTGGAATAAACAGAAGGGGAACACACTCAGCTGGAGTTGATAGGCATGCATTTTCTTAACTACCGTTCCCTTCTTTCACAGGCTGTACCTTTAGCCTGCAAGATATTGATAGGGCAAGAACAATCTTTGTTAGTTTACAGTATATAGTAAACAAATATAGTAGCTTCAACGTAACAACAATATATAATACATTATAACATAATAAAACAGCTCCATGCAATTCACATAAGCATTATAAAACAAAATATGTAAAAAAAAATTTTAAAAATGAAGAGAGATTAAAGCAGGCGACCAAAAGCCTGGTCACAGAAATAGATTTTAAGGAGAATCTTAACAATGGCAAGTGAGGTAGAGAGGCAGGAATGTGTACAGAGGGGATTCCTGGGCTTAAGGTCTCGATAAGCGAAAATGATGGAGTGACTAAAATCAGGAATCTCCAAGGGTCAAAATCAGAAGGCCAGACATTCGTCAGGGGATGCGGGGCTGGATTGCCAAGTTAGGGAGAGAAGTGACCATGGTGAAATTGAAAACGAGGAGAAGCTTTTAAAATCAAGCACTTGGGAGACTAATCCACAAACCAACGTAGGTCAGCGAGAAGAGTGTTGATCGCTGAACTGGCTTTGGTGTGAGTTAGAACATGGGCAGCAGAGTTTTGGATGATCTAAAGTTAACACAGGGTAGATGTCAGCCAGTGGTGCTTGGGAATTGTCGAGTCCAGAGTTAACAAAGGCATGGGAGAGGATTTCAACAACAGGTCAGCTAAGGTAGAAGCAATCTTGAGCAGTACTGTGGCTCAGTAGTTAGTACTACTGTCTCACAGCGCCAGAGAGCAGGGTTCGATTCCACGCTCAGGCAACTGTCTGTGTGGATTTGCACATTCTCCTTGTGTCTGCATGGGTTTCCTCCGGGTGCTATGGTTTCCTCCCACAGTCCAAAGACGTGCAGGTTGCTGGATCAAAATCCTGGAATTCCCTTCCTAATAGCATTGTGGGTCAACCCACAGCAGGTGGACTGCAGTGGTTCAAGAAGGCAGATCACCACCACCTTCTCAAGGGCAACTAGGGACGGGCAAGAAATGCTGGCCAGCCAGCGCTGCCCACATCCCACAAATGAATAGAAAAAGAAAAGGTTGGTTGGATTGGCCATGCTAAATTGTCCGTAATGTCCAGGGTTATGTAGGCTAGGTGGATTAGCCATGGGAAATACAGGGTTACAGGGACTGGTTGGGAGGGTGGGTCTGGGCAGGATGATCTTCAGAGAGTTGTTGTGGACTCAATGAGCTGAATGGCCTGCTTCCACATTGTAGAGATTCTAATGATTCCATGAAACTGGAGCTGGGCATTTAAAATGATGGAATGTTATGTGTCATGACCTCATGTCAAGGATCAACTATGACACCAAGATTGTGAGCAGTCTAATTCAAGAGAGGGATGGAATTATTGGCAAGGGAGCAAAGTTTTTGTCAGAGAGAGACAGTAGAAAATGGATGGAATGTTTTTCAGGCAATAAAGGCCTTGACTGTGTGCTGGAGAATTCAAAAGACCCACTCTTTCAGCCAAAGCAGAGCGGCTCACATTTTGCCACTTCATGGTGCATCTGCTATTTTTTCGACTGCTCTCTTAACATTTCATCCAAATCTTTAACATAGTTTGTAAACAGTTCATATCATAGGATCCCTAGAGTGTGGAAGCAGGCCGTTCGGCCATTTGGGTCAACACTGACCCTCTCCCTGTAACTCTGGCTAACCCACCTGGCCTGCACATCCCTGGACACAATGGATAATTTAGCATGGCCAATCCACCTAACTTGGACGTCTTTACATAGTGGGAGGAAACCGGAGCACCCGGAAGGAATCCATGCGAACGTGGAGAGAATGTGCAAACTCCACACAGACCGTCGCCCGAGGCTGGAATCAAACTCGGGTCCCCAGCGCTGTGAGGCAGCAGTGCTAACCACTGAGCCACAATGCCACCTGTTGAAGCCCCAGCTCTGATTCCTGTAGCACTCCACTAGTTGCAGTTTGTCAACCTGAAAATAACTCATTCGTCCTGACTCTCTGCTTTTCATTAAGTAATCAATTCTCTATCCATGCTAATGTGTTCGTCCAACATCATGAGATCTTATACAGTATAGTAGCCTTTTATGTGATATCTTACCAAATGTCTTGTGGATATCCAATTACATCGCATCTTCTGTTTACAATAATCCACTCTTCTTATTATTTTCTCAAAGAACTCTAATAAATCAGTCAGACATGTTTTCCCCTTTACAAAACCACATTGATTTTGTCTAATTACATTATGCTTTTCTAAATGTCCTCCTATTTGTCCTCTATTGGTACAAATTCCAATGAAGATGTTAGGTTGATTGATCTGCTTTCTGTCTCGCATTTATTGGTCCAACAAGAAGAGGGTCATGTCTTGAACAAAGTGTGGTTTATTGTATGCTAGTGCCTAGTTTCTGGATACATTGAAATGATGGCCTATTGTTACAGAGGCTATGAAGAACCCCTGGATGTTAAACAGTTGTGTTTCACAATCTACTTGACATCATAATAGTGGATGATGCTCATTGTACTCCTCCATTTTACAATTTTTAAACCCTTTCTGACTCGTACACCAGCCTTACTTCATGTACTTTTCCCAATTTTAATATACATTTCTGTGCATAATTACATTTATCACCAGTCCATCTCCCCCAAGTCAGTGACTTTACAATTCAGGCCATCTGGAGTTTCACTATTTTTCTCAAATACATTCTCTTTGGAGGAGGAAGACTGGCAGTTTTCTGAGTGGAAGACTTTGATTCTCTTCCTGACAGACCGAAGTCTGTAGGTTCCTTTGAACTGGAGGTCCTTTAATCTCTTGGCTTTCCTTCATGGGGGTTGTCTTCTTTACTGAAGCAGGCAATTTCTTCCTTACAGTAACTTGAACCATTGGACATTGGTCATCCCTTCTCAGTGGTGACTTCCATGGAGTTGTATGCACAAGATCGTGAATCTTTATCAACACACTTTTATATTGAATCTCAGCGATCGTAAGAACTGCAGATGCTGGAGTCAGAGATAACACAGTGTGGAGCAGGAGGAACACAGCAAGGCAGGCAGCATCAGAGGAGCAGGAAAGTTGACGTTTCAGGTCAGGACCCTCCTTCAGAAATGGGGAGGGGGAAGAGAGCTCAGAAATAAATAGAGAGGAGGGTTGGGGCTGGGGAAGGTAGGTGAGATGGTGATAGGTGAATGCAGGGAGGGAGTGGTGGGGTTTTATATTTACATTGAATCTGCCTGCAGATGTATGCTGAACTATATAGATTTTTTTTTACTGCAACTTATTAATTGGTTTGGACGTTCCCATTCTCCATCAGCCATTTCATTTGTCCATTTTCCTCTTCCTTATTTCCATTATTTGAGGTTTGCTTTTTGCTTGGCATGAATTCTGTCACGGTTTCTGAGGATTCTTCTGGTAAAGATAGAAAATTTTCATCTTCAACTTGTCTTTTTTGAGTTACCTCAGCATCAAACATTAGATTTGAATCGGCCATAGCTCTTTGTTTGCTAAGTTGTGTCACATTTTAAGGTGCATGAATTATCTGTTTATACATTAGCTCAAGTTGGGGTAAACACTCCTTGACTATCCCACTGCTTGTGTTTTCTAGCAAATCTGGTGTTCTGAGGAATACAAGAATGATTCTAGTATTCTGAACTGTCTTCAGTTTGATAGGAGTGAAAAATATTTTTGCTCAACCAGTTTAGTCACAGGTTCACATCTCTTTGTCCGTATAAAACTAATAGCTTAAGCAAACTCAACTAATCTTAATGGATTCTGCTTTCTGTTTGGGTCCTGCCATGCATCTCGGGAAATTTTCCAGCAATTGTTCTTTGACTAGCTGCACCTTGACACATTGTTCCTTGATTTTAACTAGTTTAAATCCTTCTGCTAATCGAAGAAAATTGAGGTCAACATATATGTTTCTAATCAAGAGTGATAATTCTTGATTGTGAGGGGCTTATAGGCTTTCTACTATCTGGAATCCTCTATATTGGAGAGCTGCTCAGGGAATAACTTTAGTCTTAAGCACTATGCTTCTTAGACTATGTAATGGACTGTTATTGACTTTAGACAGTACTTTTTAAATCATAGCTCACTACCTGACACTCACTCCATTGTCCAAGTTGAAATTTGTGAGATGACCTTTGATATAAGTATCAACTTACTGAAATGTATTATCTGGATCACCTTTTTCCCTTAGGAATATTTTAGGCTTTTCTTGTGTTATAGGCTATTCCACATCATTAACCTCTTTGTAAGGGGAACTTGGTTTTGTAAGGGGATTTCTTGGTTTTCTATGGCTGTGTCCTAACCCAGAAGTACATTTTCTGAAAGTAGCCTATTGTATGGCAGATAAAACACTCACTTGTAATGGTTGGGCATGGTCCGTGCCTGTGAGGCTTGTTTGCTCCATAGCGCCGACAAAGAATTTAGTATTTGATGACTGTTCTACATGCTGCTGGGTGAATACCAGCAGCAGCATGTTGAGGCCCTTAATTGGAAATTGACTACAAACAAAGGCCTCAATTGGTGGCAGTGTGGGAAAACTATCCACAGGACATCCCACAATGTACCCCTTGGGTGATGTAAATTTCTGGATATTCAACACTGGCTTCTGCACCAACCTATTATGGATAATATTGATTTCATCTGCTGTAACTATTTATGGCCCAGTTAAAGTTAAAAGTTAAAATAAATCGAGGCCATGTTTATCTGCATATGTAATTGGTACACTTTATCACAATGCGTTCTTTTGGTGATGGTGGGATATTTCGATATTTGTTTCTGCTATTGTTTTCCTTCTAGCTGTTTTCTTAAATGACTAGGAAACATGAGACAGTTTGTTGCTATGTCAGGAAAAGCAGTTAAAATTGAAGTGTTCCTCCATTGAAGCATTTAGATTTATCACTATTTCTGCATAGTTTCCTTTTAATTGCTAAGAGCAAACAAGATAATTAGCATATTTCAGTTAGAAGACAATAGATTCTAATAATGTGAGGTTTTGAATAAGAAGATGATGAACAATGTGCATTTTGTTCACTAACAATATGCTTCTGACAATATCAAGACACTCTGGTGCAAAACCACCTTGCATTAAACTCTGATGTCAGCAGGGGCAATATCTTGACACACATGATCTTCTCTTCTGCCTGAAAACAATTCTATTCTAATTCCTTTTTATGTTTTCAACACTAGTATGAATTGATTCAACTGATTACTGTACGTGTGAGATATATTTTCTATCACTCTTCCATTTTTGTCAAAAATCAATATTAGCATCTTATCAGTGACAGTTCCTTCTTCTGGTTTTAGAATCCCAAAGTGTGGAAGCAGGCCATTCACCCCATTGAATCCACCCAAAGATCATCCCACCCCATCTCTGTAGCCCTACATTTCCACCTGACCTACACATTGTAGGCAATTTAGCATGGCCAATCCACCCAACATACACATCTTCAGACTCTGGGCAGAAACTCACGCAGACAATGTGCCAATTCCACACAAACAGTCACCTGAGGCTGGGATTGAACCTGGGTCCCTGATGCTGTGAGGCAGCAGTGCTAACCCGTGAGCCATTGTAACACCTGCTCAAGATGTTTTGAAAGAAAGTCAGTGTTTTTTGTTATTGCACAATTTATTTGCGCTGAGGTCAGTGATAACTTATATTAAAATGTCACATTGGTTTCAAGATTGCTATTTCACACAATCCAAATGACCTGGATGTCAGCCATGAGAAAATTGTTTGACAAAAAGTTAGAACACAAATGCAGGAGAAGAGTAAGAGTTTACCCCTTAGCGTGATCAATTGACTGATTGCTTTCGATTTTAGACACAGATTCTGATGATGCTTTTGAAACTGATTCTGCAAAGCTTGCTGTGGAAGTCACAGTTCCAGTTCAGACATCTTAGAATTGTATCGCTACATCAACTTGTAACAGACTGGACTGACCAATCATAGTTAAGACATGCTTCAGTCTCCATCCCAAATTACCAGAAAATCTGTAGTTGGGGTTCATATCAGGGCAGAAGAATTTCAAACATTCAACCCATTAACTTTATAAATACAATCAGCTTATTTTACTCACCAGAAGTGAATAATGGTTTGGTGACTGGGTGTCCTTTGTATTAGAACAGAACATTTGTTCCTCCAGCCCACAGCACGCCTGGTAATTATTCAAAGTGCAGACATTTAGACGATGATATATTATCACATCTGTGCTGCCTATGCACTATAGTCTGCTGTCTGAACTGTTGTTCCCATCTGAATAACCTTAACTCTTTGATTACAAAGTACTGTTTTTCCTTCATGCCACATTCATTTGCGGAAATACTTGTGAATTAATGTGTGTATAAGTTTGCAGATGGATGTAGATTACTGGATCACTTATTTTCATGAACCTAAATGCAATACCAATTATCTGGTTTGTTATTCAATCAATGGTATCCAGTCAACAGTCAAGGCACAAGGACTCTACCAGTTTGACATCCTTAACATTTGTAGAGTGATGTAAAACAGCAACGCTGACTTTTAAGAGGTGACTTTGGTTGTTGTATTGTCTCTTTTTCTGGTGCATTGGGGTGACAGTGGATTAAAATCTCTAGAAAGGACTCATCACTGTATGCTTGCTGAACTTCAGCCACCACTATTTTTGAGAGTGCGCTATAATATTTGGTCTGCATCATACTGACTAGATGATAATCAGAATCCTTTGATATAGATTGAACCAGGATAGTATTTGTAAATCAGAGCACATTGTTTGCATGTGTGGCCCACAAACCAAGAACAATAAGTAAGCAAAACAGTGTCCCTAAAGAGATTGTTGGACACCACTTAGGAAAGGCCATGAATGTTTGATGAGGATTTTATTGACAGCGGGAGATTTACTTGTTTTGTGGATCCACAAAAATCTTCCTAACGTTGCCCTTTACTGCCTGCTGACAAACCACTAACCCTCCTCTTCACACTATCATTGTCAGCCTGACATACCCCTTTCATAGTCTTTTGCCTCCTTGATTGCATGGAAGGGCAACTCATTTAGTGCTCACAGCTCAATGTTTCCTTTTAAATAATAGCTGATTATGCAAATAGTCTAGGCCTATTGTGAGCTGCATTGGGCAGGTATTGGGATTGCTGCTTGCTTATTATGTATTCCACCAGAAAAGAGCATCAGAAAATAAAAAAAGAGACAAAAGCAGGACTCTACCATCATGTCATCCAAAAAGTGCAACTTCCATCACATTTGGTTCTTCCTTTTCATTTCATTGTCAAAATGGACCTCATTTTAAATTTCTGTTATTTTAACATAGCACCCACTTCACACTTCAGATTTGTTACCTTGGTGGAAAAGCTGTGTAATGATTTAGTAGAAATGCCCATTTGTAAATCCACTAGGCAAAGTGCAAGATTTTCCTTTCAATTAGTATGATATATCTTTAGTATTTGGTGTCATTTTATTTTGCAAGTTGTTTCAGCCAAGAATTCACAATGCTACACTTCTATGGTTCAGTACAATTTTTGAATTTGTGCATTGTCTAATTTTTCCTGGATAAGAAATGTCCAAAAGAACTTAACTCTTCCTTCGGAAGCCTCTGATTTACTTAGAGTAATTTAACTTACAGTCATGATTTTCAGAAATCAACCACAACTTTAAGTCAGGACTTAATGTGTATTGTTGCCACAATGTCAATTTGCAGCTGTAACTACAAGCCCAGTTGTTACTGATGTATGTTCACAGAATTCTCACTCTAAGTAGTTACATAAAATTATTAGATTTTTAATTTTAAAAAAGTATGAACAGATATTGTGAGAACAGGAAATGAAGTTTGTGAACTGTGGCCACCATGTATTGATAGTTTCAAATATAACATATAGACATGCTGACATCAGTATAGGCTCAGGTTTTCTCATCACAGCTTACAGAGACACAAAGGTCTGATGGTAAAGTCGTAGCACTGATGGTTGGACAAGGAGCATAACTGGTGGTGGGCTTGAGAAAGTTTGGGTGACTTAGAACAGGATGTCATCAATATACGTGTGAAACCTAACACTGTATTTTCAAATGATGCCACGGAGGGACAGCATCCAGATGAGACTGGATAGATGAGAATAGAAACAGTTGACACCATTCCACTGGTGCTGGATAAATTCAACTTACTCATAGATAAAAATCATAAAATAGCCAAATAAGAACATTCAGTGAATGCCTCTGTATACTGTTCACCAAGTTCATTACCAACTGGAAAATGTCAGAAACGTGTAGTGGGACTTTAATGGTGGGAATGTGACTCTCCTAATTTCAGATGAAGACAAACATTTTGGTCTATTCTGATGTTGAGATCATCTTTGTTGTATTCTCAGATACCAGCACTGTGAGTGCATTGAATATTCTGGTTACCAACAATGGTGGTCTGTGGGTAGAGTAGTTTACTGCCACCAAACTTTCCTTTCTAAGTTAAGTCTAACAGCCTGGGTATTATCAATGGTGAGGATAGATCACAGTAGCGGTTTAATAAGATGTGGCATTTGTTTCATAGAATCCCTAGAGCGTGTATACAGGCCATTCAGCCCAACAAGTCCACACCACCCCTCCGAAGAGCATCCCACCCAGACCCTTTCCCCTATCGCCCTACCCCTACCCTTTCCCTGTAATTCCCATGTCTGATCCATCTAACTTACACACCTCCAGATACTATAAGCAATTTAGCATGGTCAATCCGCTGAACTTTGGACTGTGGGAGGAAACCGCTGCTCCTGGAGGAAATTCATGCAGACATGGGGAGAACATGCAAACTCCACACAGACAATCACCCGAGGGTGGAATCAAACCCGGGTCCCTGGCGCTGTGAGGCAGCAATGCTAACCACTGAGCTACTGTGTCACTCTTTTACATACCTGAACCCCGAGGTGTCTCTGTTCTACAACACTACCATACCATTAATTGTTTAAGCCCTGTCCTTGTTTCATAGAATCCCTACAGTGTGGAAACAGGCCATTTGGCCCTACAAGTCCAACGAGTTTTGTACAAAGTAACAAGATGTAGTTTATTTCATGATACCGATAGTTATGATTGCCATCAACTAGACAGGCATAAACAGATATTAGGAACCAGGTATGCCATGTCTATTTCCATGAGCACTTTGTGTAAAACTAACTGCTTCTCCACCCGAAGACTGTATGATATCATCAGGTTGGGTGGAGCTAATGCAAATTAAGCACTAACTGTTTCAGAACCAATAACAGCTATCACCGTGACTTGACTGTGTACAATGTCAGTTCCCCGATACAATGTTGCCCTTGATCAGATTTAGTTTGTAGACTGAAATGGTCCTACAGAGCTGAGCAGTTGTGAGCAAACATTAGAAGCAGCTTTCTTTTTGATTATCTGTGGTCATCAAAAACTATTTCATTTGTTCTGTCTCTTGATGCATTCTGGTTTCTGGCACCAACCTGCAGGATTCTGACCAGAACAATTCAGCTGGGGCTACATAACCGTAGAGAAAAGAAACTTTTCTTGCCAAGTCCACTATGATTTTGTTTCACCCGTTGGGTCAACATATCCCTTTGCCTCCCAATTCATGGAGTGGGACTTGGAGCAGAAGTAATGGATTGCCATAGTAACAGAGGCAGGGAACATGGCAATTCATTTACTCAGAGTCATACAGTAGAACATAGAACATAGAACATTACAGCGCAGTACAGGCCCTTCAGCCCTCGATGTTGCGCTGACCTGTGAAACCAATCTGAAGCTCATCTAACCTGAACTATTCCATTATCATCCATATGTTTATCCAATGACCATTTAAATGCCCTTAAAGTTGGCGAATCTACTACTTTTGCAGGCAGGGCATTCCACGCCCTTACTACTCTCTGAGTAAAGAACCTACCTCTGACATCTGTCCTATATCTATCACCCCTCAATTTAAAGCTATGTCCCGTCGTGCTAGCCACCACCATCCGAGGAAAGTAGTACTCTCTAATGATAATTCAAACCAAATTGCAAATTAATCATGTTAAAAGAGAACTGAAGTAGGAGAGATACCACTGAATTTCAGAAGTGGTTTATTTCTAACTTTCTCAACTGACAAATATTAACACATGGATTGGAAGTTTTCATAACCCAATGTGACTTTGTGGAATTTTAGGCAGAAAGAAAAGCCTTTGAAAACCATCCTTGTGTCTGCATTTAACCCATGTTAAGAATGACTGACTACAAATGACATTGATACACTTTTTCCATTATTTTTGTGATAGTTTTCGGCCTTCTATTTGTTTTCCTTTTTCAAAGTCAAGGCTTTGACCCTTAGCATTATTGCAATTCCAGGGATGCAGAGTACTCTGATACCTTTGGTTAAGTAGCCATTCTACTGTTGCAAACCCAGATAGTGTGGAACAGCAGACTCTTTAACTGGTGAAGGTAGTGAAGAAGAGACAATTCAGTCGTCACTGATGCCTGCATGCTTACTTGCAGCAAAGATCAATGGTTCATGTGATGGGCGAAACAGCCCTGCACTAATGCTGTAGAGGCTAATTCCAGTTTTCTTGTTGCAGAGGTGTCTAACGTTTTTTGTTTTTAGGTGCAGCTTTCAAAATGAATGGCATGTATGACATGACTGCATTAAAAATGCAAACCCTGAAATGCAGTGCGTTCGAACATTTCAATGCAGAAAGTTCAAGCTCCAATGCACAAACATTTGCAGGATTGTCCATTCATAATAACGCAAAGTCCCCTTATGTACACAAAACAAAAACAAAACCTCATGTAATAAAAGTCAGATCTCTGCAGAAAAAAAATGACCTTTGACCCTTTTATCGACGTCCTTCCACCCTATAATTCTTACTGTTTCAGGAGTTTGAAGCTGGAAGCTCTAGTTTCAGCTTTTGAAACCTTTAATGCTGCTTGACTAATTGGTGAAAGAGAATTGCTCTCTTCAGGGTCTTAATTCACTGATTAAAGAAAGTCTTCAGAAATGAGAGGCATCTTTTCTGCCATGAAACTAGTAACAGACATTTTTCATTCCACTTGACTTAAAGCTATTTCTAGCTGTGGCAAATGGTGGAATTTGAATTCAATAAAAATCTGGAATTAAGAGTCTAATGATGATCATGAATTCATTGTCAATTGCCATCTGGTTCAATAATGTTCTTTGAGGAAGGAAACTGCAGTCTTTAACTGGTTTGCCCTACATGTGACTCCAGACTCACAACAATGTGGTTGATTCTTATTTGCCCTCTGGGCAATTATATATTGAGCAATAAATGTGGGCCCAGCCAACGATGCCCACATCCTGTAAGACTAAAAAAAATTGGGGGCCCTTCTAACACATTGGTAGTGGCCCTACCTCTGAGTTGGAAGGCTCCAGATTCAGGTCCTGTCTAATCTAGAGCTGTAATAATGTCTCTGAGCAGCTTGATTTGGAAGATATTTAAAAGCCACTCTATTAAAGATACCTGAATGTGAACAAGCAATTTTCTGAAGACGGGTCCCGACCCGAAATGTCAACTTTCCTGCTCCTCTGATGCTGCTTGACCTGCTGTGTTCCTCCAGCTCCACACTGTGTTATCTCCGACTCCACTGTCTGCAGTTCTTACTATTTCTAAGCAATTCCTTCCAATGGCTTTGAAAGTGCAAGTAATGTGTGTGGTATTGTGGCAAATGTTACTCTACAAAAGCTTAATTTTTAAAGTATGTTTTCTTTAACTATTAACTTGATCATCACAACTTGTCACCACTCCACTGAAGTTAGGAAAAAGAAATTGAACCTCAAAAGATGAGTTGATGTTCCCCACCAGCTCATACACTCAGCCGTTTACCCCTATCACAACATACATTTTTCTACTTAGCAAGCAGCACATCTGTTATAATATTAATATGACAACAAACCCAAGAAGGGGCTGAAGCTAAAGTCAGCTTTGCGTGCTTCTCTTAGTTTATACATCTGGGAAGAGCCAACAGAGACTTTGGAGTTCAGATTAAAGGAGCGTGTGGGACAGATTTGGCACACAGGCAATATGTTGGATGCTTTTGCATTACCAGTTTAGCTCAGACCAAGAACTGAATTAATTACGAGGTTGAGTTGCATTAATTTGATTTTTATTTTCATGGGTTTGGAAAGTTGAAGTGTGAACAAATTGAGGTATTTATAATTGCTAAAAATGTTTGTTTTAGATGATAAGAAACAATTTCCTTCTAAGAATCCAGAACAGGGAGCACAATCTTAAAATTAGAACTAAGTCATGCAGTAATGAAATCAACAATCATTTTATCACACAAAGGCCTGGAAATCTTTATCCCAGAAAGATGCTGATGCTGTGTCATTTGACATTTTCAAGACCAAGAATAACAAACTTCTATTACATAAGAATATGATGAATGGTAGGTTATCAGAGTTGAGGTACAAATTAACTTAGATCAAATTGAATGGTGTAACAAGCTTGAGGGTCTGAATGAACCACAGCATCCCCTTGTTACTATCATCAAATTTTGGATCTTCTCAACTCCTAGGTGCTCATTTCGTTAACCTGATGAATCTCTGAGTTGTTTTGCTCCTTTTAGTAAAGCAGGCCCTCTTTTCCATATTTAGCACATGTTGCAGACACTAATGTAAAAGAAACTGGACTAACTTACATGCCACTGCGGCTTTTCCGGTATCGACTTCCACAGGAAGACATCTCCGATTGCAATAACATAGGTTTATTGCAGCTGCAATTTAAAGAAGACCATTTCTTAAACCCTTCACTGTTGATGTGCCATTATGCACAATTTTAATTTTGATTACTCAGACATAATGCATCCATTACTTACAAAGGAATTTGTAATTTATCCATAATAATACATTTCAATGTTAGAATATTATCTTGTGCACAATTTAATGATATCTTGATAGGATATCTTTTCCATATCATCTTGTTACTTCGGTCATAGTCAATACAGAGATATCATATTAAGAACTTTCAGTCAATATGTTTTAAAAACTAGACTCAAGCCAGCAAATGAACAGCTGCTGGAACTCATGTGACTTTAGATATTTGATCTACAGACAGTACCAAGTCTCAGGTGAAAAAATTGACCTGGTTAAAAATGGACATTCAACAGCTATCAAAATAATTCTTACATCCTTCTTCTAGGATAGCCCAACACAAAATGTCAATAGAATTTCGAGACTGCCTACCTACCTCCTTCATGCAGGACAATCGGGAAGGTCAAACCTCAACTTGTAGGGATAAAGTGAACAGATACTATTAACCTTCGATTGTTTTCTGATAGTTTTCCCCATCCAAGCCAGACTGGGAGAATCTCAAAGGTGATAAACCATAGCACAGATTGTTGCAACACAAACCCATTATTCGTACTTTGGAAAAGAAATTGAACCTGTAGAAAATAATTAGAAGCTTTGGAGATAGTTTTTTTGTTACAAAAATCATCAAACAGCTGCTTTCCTGTTAGAAGCTATCAAAACTAACAATTCCACCAGACTTTGAGAAAAGCTTTGTGATGTCAGGCAGCAAAGTATGTAATCTCTTCCAGTTTGAAATTCACCTGAGAACCTACCTCTTAAAAAAGTAGACAACAAGGAATCTTACAGCCTGCTGAGAATCCTTCCCTTTACCTTACCTTAGTTTCAACAGTAAGTCAATAAAACCAGGCAAGAAGTCAGGTTTGCCTTTTGGGAAATTGTAGATTATAAACCAGAGACTAAGCAGACTGAGTTCAAACCGTAGTACCTTTAACTGAAACCAATTTTTGTGTGTGTGAGTGTGTGTAAGATTGAGTAGATAATATTGGACTATTTTCAGGGTGTGAGAATAAATAACCTTCTTTATTTGAAACTTATAAAAAATTGCAATTGGAATTATTTAATTGGGTCCCACAATCAAAAAGTAAGAAAACACACATCTCTTTTAATTCCAAAATGTACTGATCATGGGCAGAAAGGTACATTCTGTCCATAATAGTTACATTCCTTGATAATTACAGGTAAAGGAAAACTTGTCTGTGGTTGAGCAATATTAGCGGAGATAATGCACTCAAAATTTGTCCCTAGAGTATCATAGGTTTTGGTGCTTTCAGAGCCTGGAGATTATATAAAAAATAATATTGTATCAGTTCCCAATGACTTGTAGCTCAGTGCACATTCATTGTCATTTAGAAAGGGCAATAGTAGCAGTATCCTGTGTGTATGCCAAATGTGTGCTGAGTGGGGAGTTTGTAATAGCAACCAGTGTTTAACACTGATGTGCTGTGTAAACTTCTACTCTGTACATTGTATATTCTGTTAACACCGTGACCAAAACACATCTTCAACAGCGCCGGCTAAACAGATCACCAAGTAATTTTTAAGTGAGGTAGTTTTGAATTTCTGCAGTTAGTGGAAGTGCTGTGTGGAGGTGCTCATAACAACTTGTTTCTGTCAGAAGTTAGTGGTGCTAGACCCTTGGAAGGAGTGGTGTGGATTTAAAGGCAGAAGGGAAATTTGTTCATTACCTTTGCAGCTACATGGTGCTTGACATGATGATTGAACAGCGAAGAGAAATTATTCAGAGAGAGAAGGCAGAGAGAACCCTCAACAAAAATCAGAGGGTCTTTAGGGAGCACTTCTCCTACCTCTACCTCAGCTAAGAGCAGAGGCTAGGCTCCATCAAGCAGTTCGACACTGAACTGTGCCACCTCTTTGTACAAGACTGGAAGCTTCAGAGCAGGGCAGAGATGACACTGGCAGTGACATCTATCTCATTTTGTCCCTCAAATTCAAGGTGCAAAGATCCTTCTGTAGCCAGTGACATCACCATTTTTTCAGCTCGCTGTGAGTCACTGTTTCAGGAGGAACGATGGGGCCTTATGCACAAGGAATAAGGGCATTGTTCCCTGTTCTGTAAGGAAAGAGAAGCAGGAGGTGCAAGCATGTGGTTTTGCTGTGTTAATGGGACTCTCCATGGAGCAGGAAGTTATTGACCTACACTACATGGTTACATGGCTACATTTCAGCACCTTCTCCTGAAAAGGCCTTATCCAATTTTAAATGCTAATGTTTGAACAGAGCCTGCAGTGCCAAATGAAAGGAAATGATGTTTATGGCCAGTACTGATTAAATAACTGGTGAAAATGTAGCCACAATGCTACAGCTTGGGTCTTTTGTCTATGAGGTCGGTGCTAATTATGCAGGCGAATGGAACCAAAGAATTCTTTTGAGTGCAAGTTAAATTTATTTAATATGTCATTTAAAGAGAAATAATCATGAGAGTTTCATAAATTTCAACAGCCTTTGGATTAAAGTTTGGAAACCGATGGGAGCTCTTGGCAAAAATAATGAAAAAGAGTGCTGGAGAAACTCAGCCGTTCTGGCAGCTTCTGTGAAGATAGAAGAATAATCGTATGGGACTTGAAACATGAACTCTGTTTCTCCCTTCACAGATGCTGTCAGACCTGTTGAGTTTCCCCAGCAACTTCTGTTTTTATTTCATGCATCTGCAGTACTTTGTTTTTATTGGAGCATTTGGAAAGTTTAGAGGGAGAGAAAGGAAAATGAAATAACAAGTGAAGGGGAAACACATTATGGAAGTGTGGCACATCATGCAATTATAGGAAAGAAATAGGACAGACTCTAGTCATTTGAGGTGGTGAATTGATCTACTTGAGGTGGATATGATTTATATTGCATTTTAGGGCATCCATCCCATAGAGTAAAGAATGTACCACATCTGTAACAACTCTGAAGTAAAATCTGAACTGATTCTCACAGCCACTGGAGTGGATGAACTCTGTTTATACTTCAAATCTGTTGAATGCCTCATTAAAATAGATGGTATTGCCCAACCCCCCACCACCAGCACCCCGAGTTTGAAAATCCCAGGGAAATGCAGCTCCGTTAGCACTTTTGGCTGAACAGTGCTGACAACTATAACCAGGATTCCCAAAGGAAACAGAGATAGTAGGAACTGCAGATGCTGGAGAATCCGAGACAACAAGGTGCAGGGCTGGATGAACACAGCAGGCCAAGCAGCATCATAGGAGCAGAGAGGCTGACGTTTCGGGCCTAGACCC
>NC_063332.1:114220343-114253475 GCF_021869965.1 Rhincodon typus
TGCTGTGTTCATCCAGCCCTGCACCTTGTTTTCCCAAAGGAAACCTTTGCCTTTTACTTCATATTGAATGGTTAAACCAAGATTGGAAAACTACATTAAAAAGGCACTTACGTTTGTTCACAAACTTGCATCTAAATACCCTTTAACAATTTAAATTTTTATAGTCTCCTCCATTTGTTGCCTAATACTCTGATCACATAGTTTCCCTACAGTGGGAAACAGGCCATTCAGCCCAACAAGTCCACACATACTCTCTGAAGAGCATCCCACCCAGACTCACCCCCCCACCCTATCCCTGTAACTCTGTATTCCCCATGGCTAATCTACCTAACCTACACACCCCTGGAGACTCTGGGCAATTTAGCATGGCCAATCTACCTAACCTGTACACCTTTGGACTGTGGGAGGAAACCAGAGCACCCAGCAGAAACCCACGCAGACACAGGGAGAATGTGCAAACTCCACACAGACAGTCACCCAATGCCAGAATTGAACATGGGTCCCTGGTGCTGTGGGGTAGCAGTGCTAACCACTGAACCACTGTGCTGCACAGTTTACATAGTTATTCTTATTAATTTTAACAAATGTAAGTGGTGAAAATTAGGGGGACATCTGTAATCCATCCTTCAGCTAATGCACCAAAGTTTTCCTTTCTCTCTGCTGGGAGTTATCTGTTGAAAAACACATGGCAAAACTGATCTCTGCCATTACACTCTTCATTTTGACCTGAATGTCCCTCACTAAAGGTATGATAGAATCAGTATTTAACTAAAACTGTAGTTCTCATTATTCATGCTCTGTAATGTTGTAAAAGTACTGTCCAAACAGTTTCATTCTGACGAAGAAGCATATGTAAGAATTGTGGATTGTAAAACAATGAAAGCATTTCCATTTACCTTGCAATGATAATAGCTCAGTAAACGGTCTGGCCCAATTTTCTTGCTTCACAGCTATATCCTTTAATATCTTTCACCTTTAAGTGTTTAAGAAACTTCCTCAACTGTGATAAATAATTCAGTTTCAATGGCTACTTGTGGTTACACATTTTGCATTCTACTCAACTGTTTCAGGGTCAAATGTTCTCCTAACATCCCACTTTCAGCTTTTGGGTATTAACCCAAGTTTACATTCCTGTGAGATATTCACTGGTCAGAGGAAATAATCTTACACTATTTATTCTCTCAAATCTTTCCACATTCCTATTCAATCCCCACTAACCTTCTCTGCTCCAGTGCTGACAGCCCTGGATTTTCAATTTTCTCGACTTAACCATACACTGTCAGCACTGTGTCATTTAATAAATTCAGCTTGTAACTTTTTCATGCCTTTAATACTGCATCCACAGCAGTGTTTTATACATTTCACACAATACACCAGTCTTAACAATGAGCTTCCAACTCTAATTCCACTTTGTCATAAAAACCAGGTTTTATCCATCTGTCTCCTGCTCCTAATAGGCCCACTGCTCCAAAGTCTCAACTTTATTTTCATGTTTAAATCCCAGCATTGTTCTGTTCCTCTGCTTTTCAACATCCTAAGCAGTCCAGAACCCCTTCAAACAATCCGTTTCACTCATTTTAACTTACTGTAATGGCCCAGCCTCTCTCCCATTCTTCAAATCATTGTGGCCATCTCTTCAGCCTACAGATCCTACTCTTCAGAATATCATCCTTAAATGCATTTGCTCTGCCACCTTTCTCATTATTGAAACCTACTTCGTTGTCCATCTTTCATCTTTCTTTATTCAGCAGCAACTTAGTGAAGCACTGGGGATTTTGTTTTCTGTATGAAAGGTGCAAAATGAATGCAGATTTTTGTAGTTGAATCCTTGTTCAAACAATAATTGTATTAAAATGTTTTGATTTACACAGAACTTTGATATTTGGAGAAACCGATTGGATAAGGCTGGGAACAGGTTTTATGATCATAGTGCATGATTAAGCCTTGCCTGGTTGTTTTGAAAGATGGAACAAACAAATTTTGTGCTTCCTGCTCATCCAGATGATTACAGCATGCAGGCAATATTAAGCACTCTATTGAGTGTCTATAAGTCTGAGTTAACAGTACCAGATGCTGTAATGAATTCAAGCTCATGTTTTTTAAAAGGGCAGCCTTTTAGAGGGAAGTGCATTTTCGATGGAGAAGGTGATGGAATGCATTGCCCAAGTGACTTTGACTTGGAAACATAGGAATTTTACAGCTTGGCATAAAGCAGATTTCATTGTTCTTTAACACAACATTGGAAGCCTTGACGCTGGTGGTGAATAGAAGGGGAGATGTCCATTACCCACTGGAGACCAGGAGGATCTCCAAATAAACTCAGACAAGACAATAGGAGGTTAATTCCAGGAGTGTAATCCTGAGCATCAGGATGCGGTGCTATGGACCCGACCAAACCCCTTCAAAACATATTAGAAGGTAGTCTAGGCCCTAACTTTTTCTTGTTTCAAAGGTAAGTGTCAGGTGTTACGTTCCAGATGCAATTCAATTGGTCAAACTACTCGACTTTATTTTTATGCTACAGTTAATATACAGACAAAATAAATACAAAAGGAAATAATTGGCTTAACTCCATAGAAATGCTTATAAAGTGCTACTAATTAACTGCTCCACTATAGTAACATCACATAAACACGCCCTTGGCAAAGGCAAATTCAGTAAAATAGATTGTCTCACATGCAATTCTAGCAGCAGGAAGAGAACCTAAGCTTTGAGCTGTAACAAAGAGAGGGATAAAAATTTCCACATCCAGCTTCAAGACTCCAGCAACTGCTGAAAGTCCTGGTTCTATGGGACCTTGACCCCGCCCATTCAGGCTGCTTCTATTGTCCCAAGGACTCTCAAGCTGTTTACTCTATTGGCTTTGAGCGGACTGTTCATGACCTTTGTCTCAACCTTTCTTCATAAAACAAAAGGACAAAATACAAAGCCATAGTATTATCACAGCAGTCATCAAGGAAGTTAACTGACCTCACACAAGTGGTTAAAGCTAATGGATGCATTTTCAAATGTCAGGTTTCCTTACCAAATGCACCACTAACCTCACATACTCAATTCACTGCATCACCATCGCTCACCTATCGGCAATCTCCACAAAATCGTAACTCATATTTCACATGCATAGCTTCATTTCACTCTCACACACTTAACACTGCTGCAAACCTCAAACCTCAAACCCACATCTCACACCTTGTACATTCCCACCACATATTCAACCATTAAAGCCACATTACCTTAAACATTATACCACATTCAATAGTACACTTTTCTCTATCTTGCAGGACAAGATAGCATGTAATCAAAGGGACCAGCACCTGAACAATGGGGATAGGCATATTGCATGACCTTATCATAACTGTGGACGTGGTGCTTACCAATTGTAAGGCTGAACCATATGGGTGAATCTAATGGTATACTCGTATCTCCCATATCCCAGTTTCTTCTCATTGTACACCATTTCAGATTCTCAAGCTGCACATCATTTAATCATGCATCTCTTGTTTTTGCCACTCCTCTCACCTCAATCATACTCTTGTGCCTTTCTCCTCTCAAAGATCCAAGAATAACCACTTGACCAGGCAATAGTGCAGGAGTGTGAAATGGAAGAAGAACATAAGAACATAAGGGCCAGGAGCAGGGGTAGGCAATTCAGCCCCTTGAACCTGCTCTGTCATTTAATAGAATCATGGCTGATCTCATCACAGTCTCAGCTCCAATTTCCTGCAACTTCCCCATAACCCTTCAGCCCATTACTAATTAAAAATCTGCCCATCTCCTCCTTAAATTTACTCCATGTCCCAGAGATTTACAAAGATGAAACACCATCAATTAATCTCATGTTTCTAGCCATCAACTTACATGCATTTATTTTATAAGGCAACCTAATTTTGGGATCAGTGTGGGTGAAACACTGGGCATGAGGGGCCTACAGCAAGGCTGGTAGAAAGATTGTTCTGGTGCCAGCTCACCAGGGGTGAATTTTGCCGCAGGGAGTCAGGTGGGGACAATAGAAAAGTCTGATGCCTCATTGACTTACTTGGTGCATTGTCTATGCTCACAGTTTGTTGTCAGTGTAAAGAGCAAGGAGGAGTCTGACATCAATTTGGCAGAGAATTAGTGAAGGGCTTGGAGCCCATTCTTCCAAGCATGAAAGGACGGCTAACTCCACGAAAGCACTTGCAGAACCAATCATAATCCCACTTCTAATGGCTGGTGTCTCAACTTCCACTGGAGTACCAGAAGTGGGAGCATTGTTAAGCAAACAATGAGGTGTCAAGTGGCATGTGACTCTCATCATATTCCTGCTGCCTATGTGTGTTTGAGATGTGCATTGGAATTAGGATCCAAGTAGTTAGCAGATAGCTGTTATCGGCTAGTAGCCAATCTCTGCCTTTATATCAACATTCCTATTCAGTTGCATAACGTGCTTAGCATGATCACACAACAAATGTGCATCCAGCAAATGGAATTGTTTGCAGTTGCAGTCCATATATCTGCATTTCGCAAACGTGTGCAATTAGTGACATTCTGCACCGCGATGAAGCCTGCTATCTTGGTAAAGCCACAAGCATGTTGCTCCCGAGATAGTAGGAACTGCAGATGCTGGAGAATCTGAGATAAAAAGATGTAGAGCTGGATGAACACAGCAGGCCAAGCAGCATCAGAGGAGCAGGAAGGCTGACATTTCGGGCCTAGAACCTTCTTCAGAAAAGCTCCCGCTTCTCTTTGGAAAGTGATCGTCCAATATATACCGCTCTCCTGCTAGATCATCAAGGTCACTTCTGCAGCGGTTGAGATGTTAAGGATTTCACCTGCTCCAGCCTAGAAGGATTGCGACACACACAAGCAGATGGTCACAGTATGTCTATCTGCAAAAGATGACAGTGTTCAGTCAACTCACCTTTCATAAAACAGTGACATCTCATGTCATTTCTCAGTAGGGTTGAGACAAGAGAATTATTTCTCAAAGACCTTGGGTAGATATAGCATCCTACTAATAGCTATTCTGCTTGTCCTTCCCTCCTGTCTTTGAGCACCATATTCTCCTATATTGGCTGTGCTCAATCTCATTGTTGAATTTGCAGATAGAGCAGATGACTCTACACCACTCATAACTGGAAACAAGTGTTCTGAGCCGTAGCCTTGAAGTGAGAGCAAAGTTGTTCATCATGCACATCACTCCCTGTAGACCTCACCAATTTTAAGTAGCAGTCTTATCACCAAACACTTCAATTGATCTTGTAGCAGCCAGGAGAAGTCAATCAGCAACTAATCAAAAAGTAATTGATAATACTTTTAAATAGCACAAAGGTAAGGGGTCCTTCACGCTATTGAATGTGTGTACTGTTACATGAAATGAGAAGAAGATTTGGCTGAAATGTTCAGGTCAAAAAAATAGCACTAAGGAATTAAGTCAGTATTACACACTGGTTAACATCATGATCTACCAAATCTGTAAAGATTCTGGCCGTTCCCCAACACCCTCACCAACATGGCATCACCATGACTGTAGCTGAATGAACCCAAAAGGGCACATACGGTGCTGAAGCTATGGGCTCATTGGAGGCTGAGTGATTTGACCCAACCTGGTCTGACATGGATCAATTTGCTTTGAGAATATTGGTTGTGATTCATTAATCTATGTCTAATAATGGTCTTTGTAGAGAAACGTTTTGTTCCCATTTTTAATAAATATGCCCAATTTTGAGTCTGTTGACTGCCGAGGCTTTAAATTGTAGGTTTTCTCAACAGTTCTCTCTACCTCTGCAACCTCTTGAAAGCTACTCCATAAACCCCATTCCTTTTACCAAGCCTTTTGCTGTTGTCCTATAATTTCTTTACCTGGCTCAACTCCAGATTCTATCAGATTAAGCTCCTGGTAAGTATCTTGAGGCATTTTTATTATGATAAACACTATGTAAATACATTTGTTTAAATTAAAGAGTTTAAATGACCAGTTTCATTTGTAGTAGGAAAATAGCATCATTTTCTTCACACTTTTATTTATTTGACAAGAAATCTGTTTATTTTTCATTGATTTAATTTGATTTGATTTGATTTATTGTCGTGGCATGTACCTAAGTACAGTGAAAGGTTTTGTTTTGTGAACAGTACAGGCAGATCGTAGTAAACAAGGACATACAGATCATAGGGTGCTCAGACAGAGCGAGGCATACAAGGTTACTGTTGCACAGGAGGTGCACAAAGCAAGATCGACATTAGCAAGATCATGTTATTTGAAGTTAGAGAGGTTACAGCAGTTATTAAATGTTGTGCAGTGAAAGACGACCAGAAGGCGTAATACAGGAACTTTCTGTGCTGTCTGTGCATCAACTGCCTACTGATGGCCCTTGTTCCCATGTTTGCTATTCCTTGGGACAATGTATGAATTGTCTTGGGGAGTTTGTTCAAACATTGTTTGCAGCAGCAGATGCTTCTGAATTATTAACTCAGAGATTTGTGAATTCAGCTCCCAGCTGTGACTAATTTGAAACTGACCTTGTTTCTGTGTTGAGTTTTAGCAGTTCTCAGCTGATCTGTTAAAAGGAGCGCTGCACACTGGAGCAGTAGTTGATTCTGTCTTTGGGGACAGGGTGGGGGATGTTGAAGGATATTCTCAGAGGCCTGCCTTACTGAACCACATCATGTGAATAATCAAGTGGATCATGAATGGTGCCTGTGAATTATAAATTAAGCTTTAGCAATAGGAGGGCATGTGTGCAGCAGAGTGAGATACAGAGCTGTCTTTTCAACCACTTGCCCCTAAGGTTCAAGATTGGTGCATATGGAGGTAAGAATAGTTCACAGTTTAGTCAGTTCCTAATGAATGAAATAACCGCTCACATACAGCACTAATGTTTAACAATGCAAATGAATAGAAAAATGTTTGGTACTGATTTTTTTTTAAAACCATACACACACACATATACATATCATTGAAGTAATGGTATAATTCTGATTCCCTTGTGTCAGCTGAATACTTTAACAGAACAGGCAATGGCAGTGAATTCCATTCAGGAAAATATGGGTTTTATCTTTTAACTTTTCCATCTGTTCAGAATGGAAGTTAATGATTCTTGGGAAAAATATTTCCTTAAAGGAAAAAAGTAGCTATACATCTGAGTACTCCCCAAGGAGGGTCTTTTCTTTAAATTTAACTCTATAAAAACTATCAGGTTCCACAGGAAATTCCAGCCTTAAGTCTGTAATATGGCATTTTATCAATTTCCTTTTGAGAATTCACATATACATTTTGACTGGAGATTCAATGGGGCAGATTTTGACTCTGTGATAGTGTACAAAAGGTGATAGCAAATCTTTTTATTTGTATATTATACAATTTTTATTTGTATAATTGATAATGTCCCAGCTAATTGTTTTTCCCATTTTGAAAACAATTTCCAGTTCATATATTTTGGAAAGTGATACTAAGTGCCTCTGCAATCTCTTGCTCACTTCCCTCCAGTATTCTGGGACCAGGACCACGTATGCTTGGTGATATTTCAGGAGGTGTAAACATGGGGAATGTGTACAAATCTGGTGGGAAATAAATCCCTTCCCTATCCAACTACTGAGATATAAGTCATGGATACCCACATCACAGGCTTAGGAACCTTTTTTCATTTTCCAGTCTCCACCATCATAGTTAACTCCATTTACTGACAGAAAAGGGCTCATAGTGCACCGTAGACTAGCAGGAACTATCACACTGAGAAAATGTTTGGAGCAAGTGGTCTTATCAGAAAGATTTGATGCTTCTGAAGGATTCTTTCCTTATTTTCATCCTTTCTATTCTGACAGTAGTGGGCTTCCTCTTTCTGGTAGGAATCCTGCCAAAAGCCTGTTTTACACAAGACAAAAAGTACCCCCCCTCCAACAAAAAATGGGCAGAACTTTAGACACCAATACGTCTGTTCAGATGACAAATGATATGTTAACCTTCATTCGAAAAGGATCTGAGTGCTGTTGCCAAGACATTTTGTTTCAATCACATGGAGCATTGGACACAAATGGCACGTGGGGTAGCTTGTGCAGTTCTTGTCCCCTTGCCTAAGGAAGGATATGCTTGCCAAAGAGGGAGAGCAGCAGACGGTTTCCTGGGATAGTGAGGCTTTCTTAGGAAGAAAGGTTGAGGTTCTGGTGTTTAGAAAAATGAGACGCAATCTCATAGAATGTATTAAATTCTTAAAAGGGAAAGGTAAAGTTGCTGTGGTCCTACTGGACTATGGGTCTGCACTCTTATTAGAGAGAAACAACATGTGGTGATTTAACCTGCGGGTTATCATGCCTCAGGTGAGGGGAGAGGCTGAGAAGAAGAGTCCTTCATAGGAACCTGAGCCGGTACAGGGATTGAACGCCCGATATTGGTGTCACTCTGCCTTGCAAACCTGCTGTCTGTTCATGGGATGTGGATGTTGCTGGTTGGGCCAGTATTTATTGCAGCTTGAACTGACTAGCTTGCTAGGGCCTGTTAAGATCCTGCTTTTGCACCTGGTGTTGAAGGTAGGACAGACCAGGTAAGGATAGTGTATTTCCTTCCCTAAAGGATATTAGTGAATGAGATGGGGTTTTGCAACAATCAGTAGTGGTTATATAGTCACTGTTGTGCTAGCTTTTAATTCCCACTTTTCATTGATTCATATGTCACCAGCTACCAATGTTAGATTTGAACCACTGTCCCAGAGCAATAGATTAGGTCTCTGGATTACAAGTCCAGTGATAATATGATTATGCCACTGCTTCCTCTAAACAGTGTCACAGGATTCTTGCTGGGCAGTGGCAAGTTTTCAGTTGATGGTGATTAACAGTCTTTTAAGAATGGTGTCTGCAACAGGAATGTTGTTCGATTCCAGGATATTTGATCAATTACGAGTTGTTCCAGGAACGGTGTGTGGTACAATGGGGTGGAAATCAGATGAAGTGCACGCTATTGGGCAGAAATAGCAATTCATGCAATGGGTTTGGCTAGATTCACAAGAAAACCCACTCTGCCTCATGGCAAGAATCTTTCACATCGACTCAATGCATTAAGTCAAAAGTCACTGAGTCAAAAAACAGTAAGATATAGCTAAACATGTTTTGAAGTTGTAAAATTACGTACTGAGACAAATTTATATCAGTTTGAAACAACTTGAGGGCTAATTAGGTTTGGATGTCAGTTCAGCTTACATCTCTTCTAAATGTGTGTTGTGTAGAATTATAGGTTTACAGTGGGTGGGAGTTATTGAAGTTATTAAGAGTAATAGGAGGTCTTGCAGCACATTCATAGTATCCCTATTTTTGAGCCAGAAGCTCTCCGTTCAAGGCCTGTTTTGGGACCTGGTGGTTTAAAAAGGTGTGTTTATTACACAGCAAAGCAAAATTGAGCATCCACTTGAAAAACCTGGAGGAAAAGTTCTAGGTCCGGCAAGTGATAGAAAGAAAATTGGAGTCTCTACATCATCATTCATAGCTACAACATATATTTAAAAGGGTATGTTACCCCAACCACTCAGACTCCTTTGATGGGGTTAGGGGAGGGAGTGACTGCGCAGTTGAGTAGATGGCTGACATCGCCATCTTGATGCCAAAAGCAAAGGATTGGTTTAACCGTTTTGACTCGGGTGGATTTGGGGCCTGCCTCCTTGCCCATTCTGTGGTAGAGGCTGTGGTACTGTGGCCCTGCCTTAGACAGAGAGCCGAAGCAAAAGTTGTAATTGATATGATTTGATTGGATTTGATTTGATTTGATTTATTGTTGTCATATGTACCAAGATACAGTGAGAAGTATTGTTTTGAGTGCTATCCAGACAAATCATAACTTACCTAAGTATATATCAGGGTAATAGAATAAAATACAGAATATAGTGTTGCAGCTACAGAGAAGGTATAGAGAAAGGTCAACTCTAATATATGAAAGGTCTGTTTGTAAGTCTGATAATTGTGGGGAAGAAGCTGTTCTTGAAGGGTCAAACAATCTCTGGAGCCGTAAAACACTTAAAGCCAAACTAATCAAATATGTCAAAAGCAAAATACTTCCAATAGCAAAAAACGTTCAAGAAACAAATACTCAGCAGATCTGGCAGCATCGGTGGGGGAAGAAGCAGAATGGGTATTGTCAGGTCCATGACCTTGCATCAGAATGCTAATTCCAGAGATGAAATGTTGAACTTTTGTTCTCTGTCCATTGATGCTGTCAGACCCACTCAAACATTTGTTATTTTATTTCATAGTGCTGTCTGAATCTCTCTGATGCATTACTGTCTAAGAATACTCCACTGTCTTATGCTGCATGATTCTAGTGTTGTCTGGTGGATGAATGATCACTTGTTTCCAATGAAAGCCCTTTCATTTAGACAGGTAGTTTTGAGATGGAAAACATCATGAAATAATATTTATAGAGCAGAATCAGTGAACGATTTATCTTCAGTTCCTACTATGGTGTTGAACATGGGTGATTGTAAAATCTAATAATACCCAGTGCTGATTTCAATTATGCCACATGATAACAGCAGTGAATCTACACAATAGTTTGTATCTTTTATAGACCTGTCAGACCTAAACATAAGATATTATTTTTCTGCAGGTGCCATAATATTTTATGAGATGATATTTCCAATTTTTAATATAATTCTTTTCTTGATTTTCTTACACTAAAATTCCATGAAATTCCCAGGTGTTCTCTCAGATTCCTACAATAACTGCAGGGATGTCTCCAAAAATAATGTATATAGCACTGTCACTGCTTTCGATCTGAAGGATGCTGGGAACTACTAGTGGGAGATCCTGGAGCGATGGCAAAACTCTATAGCCCTTCAATGGCACAGAACCCTTTCTAACTGAGAGGAGAAGCAGATAACCCTTTGGGGTGATAGGCGATAACCTGGTGATAGGTTTTCCATAATTGTACTCTGTAAGTCAGTTCAAAGGAAAGCCCAATGTGAATGTCCAGCCTGTTAATCTTTTATCAATGTAGATAGTGAAGTTTGTGGCATTTGTTTATCCCTTTCTATTCGCAGCATATCTGAGATCAAGGGCTTCCAATCAGGCGTGCGAATACAGCACAACACATTGGATCTCCATCAGTATGTTCTATAATACAATACGTGGCACAATTTCAAAAGCTTGCATTTGACCACAATCTTCTAACCTCAGATGCATTTTTTTGCTTGGAACAGCTCCTTGATGTCCTCAGTACTTCCTCACTGTCTCAGTTTACACCAATTCTACATCCAAAATGGATCGCAGTCTTTAGGTTTGTATTAACAGCTGTATGATTAGAATGGAGACCAGCAGAAGTTGATCCATGACTGTAATGTTCTGTTGTCCCACAGGGTAACTGGTAGCAGATAAAACTAATAGTGAAACACGGCATGGGTTTTAAATGTTTATTTGCCATTTTTTCCCTCCACCCCACAGTAGTTCAGCCAAGGCACAGCCACTGGCCTATTTTGGAGAAGGTTCTGGTCCGATATTACTGGATGATGTGCAGTGCACAGGGAATGAACTATCTATAGACCAGTGTCCCAAGAGCTTGTGGGGTGACCACAACTGTGGGCACAAGGAAGATGCAGGTGTTTCCTGCAATCCTGTCAGAAGTAAGTAGAGAAGATCAAACAATTTTTACCTTAATTAATTGTAGTAAGTGTATATCGCAGTGAACAGGTACGGCATTGTACAGCAGTCTAAAGCTTCATTTCAATTAGTAAATTATAACATTTTTGGTATAGATTAAGGAACAAAATCAATAACTATGGTACAATAATAAAGTTTTAATGGTAATGAGGGAAAATTGTGCCTCAGCATCCTACAGATTTTTCCTTGATTTCTGCACAGTAAGACTGAAAAAAGTTCGGAAGATTTGAGACTGATGTTTTATAAACTCGGTTTTATTCCTGTACTTTGCACTTTCAAAAGGAGAAACTGAGGGTTCTGAGAGGAACAGTCCCTGAGCAGCTTTCAGAATGAGTTAATGTAGAGGCGCATTCTGATTCTCAGTACACAATGCCAGATTATTTATAGTGTTTCTCCTGTGTGTTTGAATTGGAAAGGTGCAGTTGCTCTTATTTTTGTTCTTGCGTAGTCAGTGGAGAGGGAATAGATGTGCTTGAGTTTTATTCATCAAAAATATGCACGGCATCAATTGTCCAAAAACTAAGTAATAAAAGTTCTCAAATGTAATAGATAGGCCCTATATGCTTGCAGCATCTGTTTCCAATGGTCATTTGGAGACCTCTCAGACTGAAGTAATGAAACGCATAAACTGCAACAATTCTTGTTTCATAGAGGAGAAAATTACAGTTTTGTAATTGACAGCACTGCATGAATTTGCTTGTAGTATTTTAATATCAAGCGTTGAACTACAGTTATCTTAAACTAATAATTATTAGCATAAGTTTAAACAAATTTTACTTTTCTATTTAATTAAGTTACACTTAGAAACAACTGGACGCTTTGATTTTTTTATAGTGTATCAGATATCCTGACTACAGCCCTTTGTATTGTTCAGATGGTGCTGTGCGCCTGGTTGGAGGAGAGGGCAGCCATGAAGGACGACTTGAGGTGTATTACGGTGGCCAGTGGGGAACTGTCTGTGATGATGGATGGACAGAGCAGAATGCTCAAGTTGTTTGTAGGCAACTGGGATTCAGGTACTGAAAGAGCTTTCTATCTTCAGGTTGTCCATCAAATCAAAGAAAACTGAGAGTGAGAAATTAGAGATATAATTAAAGCCATGTTGAGGCTATGACATTTTTTTAAACTAATTCAGTGTGAAATCACCATTTGTTTTACTGCATGGTATATTGCATAAGCCACCATAGGGAGGATCTTTTAAAAGGAATGTTAGATTTGAAAGGACCGTGATGATTAAAATAAGTTAACTGCAACAGCTAAGGTTACTGAATTAATTATAATTGATCCAGTTATTTTTATAGCAGGTTTGGGTCAAATATTGTGGGAAGTGCAGAGCAATAGTCACATCTTTTTGGGATTTTTAATGACTGGTAATGTGACTTATGCGGTGATCTGGGTGATCTTGTGTTTTGATGAGAGATGAGTGTGGCTATAAATGTGACTAATGTGCGGTGTCGGTATCATTTTAAGGTGCATAAAATGCAATTAAGAATTCCAAAAGTAAAGTAGCCAAACCGAAATTTTCAAAAGGCATTTGGAAAGATGATGCACAGAAGATAATTGCACAAGATTAAGCGTCATGGGTTGAGGGTGATAAATTAGTCATGGACTAATTTTTCGCTTCCAATTTCCACCCTTCCCTCACTTTCACCTGGTCCATCTCTGACTCCTCCCTTCCCTTCCTTGACATCTCTGTTTCCATTTCTGGGGATAGTTTGGCCACAAATGTCCACTATAAACCCACTGACTCCCACAACTACCTGGACTATACATCCTCGCACCCTTCTTCCTGTAAAGACTCCACTGCATTCTCTAAGTTCCTCTGTCTCCATTGCATATGTTCAGATTAGGCCAACTTCGACAAGGGAGCCTCCGAAATGCCCACCTTCTTCCTCAACCGAGGATTCCCTAGCACTGTTGTCGACAGAGCCCTCAACCAGGTCTGACGCATCTCCCTCACTTCCGCCCTCACCGCTTCTCTTCCCTCCGACAACAGCTATAGGGTTCCCCTTGTCCTTACCTACCATCCCACCAGCATCCACATCCAGAAAATCATCAGACGCCATTCCCACCACCTCCAGTGAGATGCCACCACCAGACACATATTCCCCTCCCCTCCCTTGTCTGCCTTCTTCAGGGATCGTTCCCTCTAAGATATCCTGGTCCACTCTTCCTTCACTCCCAAAAGCCCCTATAGTCCCATGACACAGTTCCCCTGCAACCGCTGAAGATGTAACACCTGCCTATTTACCACCTCCCTCCGCAGAATCCAAGGGTCCAAATATACCTTCCAGGGGAAGCAGCACTTTACCTCCGTTTCCCAGAATCTAGTCCAGTGCATTCGCTGCTCACAACGTGGTCTCCCCTACATTGGAGAAACAAAGTGTAGACTGAGTGACTGCTTCGCAGAACATCTACGTTCTGCTCGCAAAAAAGACCCTGAACTACCTGTTGCCTACCACTTTAATGCACCACCCTATTCCCTGGTCAAAATCTCTCTCTCTGGCTTGCTGCAATGTTCCAGCAAAGCTCATCGCGAGCTGGAAGAACAACACCCCATTTTCCGCTTGGGGACCCTGCAGGCCTCTGGACTCAATATCGAGTTCAATCATTTTAGGGTTTGTGCTCTCCCATGTCTTAGCCCCCTACCCCACACACCATGCCTTGTTATCACATAGCCTGCCAGTACACACTACCTATTGTTAGTCACTAATAGTTTCCATTAACAGCTATTCACCCTCCCAGCCTGAAGGTTATCATCTCATTTGTCTGTCCAACTGTCCTTCTCTGTCTTTGGGCTCTATCCCCACCTATCGTTTATTCCTTACCCCCTCTCCCCACCCTATCTTCTGCATATAAACCAACATTTTCCTAGCTACCATCAGTTCTGAGGAAGGGACACTGGACCTGAAACATTAACTCTGATTTCTCTTCACGGATGCTGCCAGACCTGCTGAGCTTTTCCAGCAATTTCTGTTTTTGTTATTAGTCATGGATGTAGAATTGGTTAACTTGCAGAAAACAGAAAGGAATGGGCCACTGCTAGGTTGGCAGGTTCTAAGTACCTAACATTTGAAGGATCAATGTCTCTTAGTTATTTCCAAACTATATGAACTGTATTAGATGAGGGCATGAAGAATAATGAATTCAAAATTGCTCATGACACAAAGCTTAGTGGAAAATTAAGCTGTGTGGTTATAAGGAGATCACAGTGTAATGTAGGTGGAGGCAGTGAGGGGAAAGGAGTGAAAGATGTTATTAAACATGAAAAAATGTGAGAAAGGTTAATCGAGCTGTCCAAATATTGGCATGAATGATACTGGTGACCACTGGAGGTGGCTGAGATGAATCAACCACTTGGCACTTCTGGCTGAAGATTGTTGCCCAGTGTGTCGGACTCCCCTATCATTGAAGTTGGAGATATTTGTGGAGCCTCCTCCAGTGAGTTATTTAATTGTCCACCAGTATTCACAACTGAATTGACTGGACTGCAGAGCTTAGATCTGATCCTTCGGTTGTGGAATCCATTAGCCCTGTCTTGCATTGCAGCTAATGCTGTTTGGCATGGAAGTAGTCCTCTTTTGCAGCTTCAGCAGGCTGAAAACTCATTTTTAGGTATTCCTTGTTCCCTTTTACACTCTTCATTGAACAAGGCTTAATCCCCTGGCTTGATGGTTATGGTAAGAGTGGAGGATATGTTGGGCTATGAGTTTGCAGATTGTATTGGAGCACAGTTTTGCTGCTGCTCATTGATGCCCAGTTTCAAGTTGCTTGTTCTGTTCAAAATCTATCCCTTTTAGCATGATGGTAGTTCCATAGAACACAATGCAGATTGTGAAGGCAGGGCTCTTTCTCCATAAAGATTGTGATAGTCACACTCATAGATATTACTTTGGATAGATACATCTGTGTCAGGCAGATTGGTGAGGGTGAGATTGAATATTCAACACTCTCTTTATAGGACTCAACCAGCTCCATTAGTAGTGGTGCTGCCAAACCACTGTTGGTGATTCACATTGAAGTTCCCCCAACCATTGTACATTCCACAGTCTTGCCATGCTCAGTGTTTCCTCCAAGTTCTCAACATGGAATAGTACTGGCATCAGCAGAGGAGAGGTGGGTGACAGTACGTGGTGATCAGCAGAAGGCTTTCTTCCCCATGTTTGACCTGAGACTTCATGGTGTCCGGAGTCAATGTCGAGGACTCTCAAACAGCTCTCTCCTGACTATACACCACCGTGATGCTACCGCATCAGGGATGTGTTGTCTGGTACATTGCAAAGATACAATCCCATGAAAACTGGTTCCAGCCATGCCAGCTGAGCAAGAAGCTTTAGCATGACTCTTTAATGAGGTTTCAGTATCTATGAAGTTTTTGCTGGGGACAAGAGAGGATTGCATCTTTCTCCTTGATATTTTCATGAGATGATTCCAGTACTTGTTGCATAGTGTAATATAGGTTATACTCTCCTTCAGTGTGATCTTCTCTTCTGTTTGTTTCTCAAATTACATTGCAGCCTCTTGTGAATATTGTTAGTTACTGACCTCCACAGTAAGCAAACAGAAAAACATCTTCTGGTCTATCAAGCCAAATTTCACTCTGGAATCTGGCTTGTCAAGTATTAGCATCAGCTGGAATCATAGCAAATGACAAACTAGGACCAAGGGCTAAATGACTGATTCCTATAGAGTGCACTTGTTGACTTCAGGCTACTAGTGGAAAACGTCATTTATACAAAACTTACAGGGAACTGCTCTCTAGGAATTCCAATATTTGCAGCTAATTGATGAAGTTCCTGTCAGTCAGGGAGTTACAAAATTTCTTCAAATATTTCTAATTCTGGATCTTTTAACAGGTTCCTTTAACTGTCGCTTTTCTCCCCCCTCCTTCTCCTGCCTCACAGATATGCACAGAATCCCCTGGAAGGACAGTTTGAAGGAGGCTCTGGGCCCATTTACTTGGATGATGTCCGCTGTTCAGGTCAGGAATCGTCATTGTCTTTTTGCTCAAGAAGTGAATGGGGAAAGCACGATTGCAGTCACCATGAGGACGTGACTGTCATTTGTACACACGATGCTGTGAATGACATCCAGGGAATTCATTTTGGTAAGCAATGGTCAGGACTTGCAGGACCTGCTTTGTCTTTCAGATGACAACGGTTCCATTGAGGCCTGGCATTTGTACACGTAAGGATTTGCTCTCAGTCAAGCTGGGGCAAAACTGAAGTGAAATAGTGTTCCAACCTGTTCTGGTACGCATTGGCAAATTCCACTGAGCATATTTCCTGGTTCAGTCGGAATTTTGGACCAATAGTGCTTTAAAAGAAAAGATTACTTATTATTTTTCCATCCACCCAGGTCCCCCTATCAGATTGATGGATGGAGAAAATAAGAAAGAGGGACGTGTTGAAATTTTAATCAATGGTCAGTGGGGAACTATTTGTGATGATGGATGGACTGATGAGGATGCCACTGTTGTCTGCCGACAGCTGGGATATGAGTAAGTGAACGCTAGATTAGGTACAGGTGCGGTGTAGCCTTCTGAATCATTTAAAACATTTATTCCCCTATCTAGCTGTTTAAATAATAATTTCAAGCACAATGTTCAGTCATTTAAATTAATGACTGCCAGATTCTTTTTTTCAGACTTTACATTCTCTCCTCTTGGGATTCCAGGTGGGACATTCTAAGTGCTATACCTAATGGAAAATAGGCTAACATTGAACAAAAATTAGTACCTATATAGACGGTTCATGAATGTATAATACAGTATTGGTAAATGCTGAAATAATGCAATAACATACCTTTAACTTTAAATGTTAGAAAACATTTGGAAACAGAGATTAAAGATTATTCCACTTGGATTTTCCATTAGAGTTCTCCCAATTGATCACCATTTCCTCAGTGGAAGGTTAACTGATATCCTAAATAAATTACCTTTATGGTCATTTAATCAGCTTCTCTAGCTATCTAGTCATCAAGAAAGTTGTCTGTAGTATCTCGCCCACAGTATTTAGTATAAACTGTTTATATTGTTTTCTGTGGTATTACAATTTAGAAATGGAGATTGCATTGTATTTCAGTAAAATATTTTGCTCCTGTCAAGTGTAATGTTAACACAGTTTGATCAATAATGTTTCAGTACTGCTGAAAAAAAAATACCTTTGTGCAAAGTTTAAGCCTTACAGTGTTGCCTGTCTGAATCTTGTACTCATCAGGACATTTCACAAGAATACAAATTTAAGTGAAAACCAACATTTATACTGCATGAGGAGAGACTGCTAATTGGTTGACAAGTGGGTTCTAACTGGTAGAGCGTTGCCATGAAGAGTGCGCCCATTAATGCTGATCGAGAGTTAACAGCAAGGCCTTGTTTGCATTTTGAACCACAAAGATTGACTCTGAATGGTTATGGAAATGTCCTGAGAAATAATCCAGCGAATGAATATCAGCTGTTTTGTCGAGTTGAAACAGCACAGTGTATGTACATATTCTTCTTGTCTGCAAAGAACAGGGACCTGTGGATTGATATATATAGCTTCCAGTACACACAAGTGTATCATGTTGTTGGTCCGGCTAACAAGTCTACACTTGCAAATATCTTATATTCAAAGTGATTTTGCAATTGGACAACGTTTTCTGGATAACCATGAAGGGGTGAGGAATTATGCTGATGGCCGATTTATTTTGTTCATCAAGTTCTGACAAATCCTAATCCTAAACTTATCAAACAACTATTTGAATAATATTTCATATTTACACTCCCAGTACAGATGTGTCCCTGGAGCACTTATCAAGAATTTAGGTGCTAGCTGCGCTTTCAGTTTTGCAACTAGTGTACCAAATTTCCTAAATCAGTTTGGAGCAAGATAGACTTCTAGTCAGGATTTGGTGTCAGAAAATGACCAAAGTCATGATGGCTTCCCATAAAAAACCCTTCCCAAAGCATCCGACATGTAATGCCCCCCATCTCACCATCGCTCACCTATGTGCCTAGGTCCATGGTTATTCCAGGCCGTGGTGGATGTAACACTGGCAAAAGCTATCTCCTCCCAGTCAACAGCTCTCAACTGGGGTCCTTGAACCCAAAAAAAGCCCATCCTTGTCCAGTCAAGTGCTTAATTGGGAATAATACGACAGGCCTTCCCCCACAGCTCTTGCTGGCTCTCTATCCAATGGGTGATAATGCTGTTAACTCCAATAAATACCATGCAATGATTCATTTGAAATGTAATCATAGGAACAGGACACATTGTTTAAGTGAGCAGTGACAATGCTTTTGTGTCCAAAAAGTGAGAAGTAAAATGAATCTGTAAGGGAGATAAGAGAGGTTTCTTTTTCAATCTGGGTGAACAGTGAGAGCAGTAGGGTTGGAAATTTGCAGACTGGTGTCGGTGGTAAAGGAGGCAGGAGGTAGGCAACGTTAGTCATACTGTTCATCAAGACTTCAGAGGTGAACAGGACCTTGAGAGGTCGAGTAGAGTGGGTTTCGGAAATAAGTAAAAAACTATTGATGAGGAGTGAAATTGAGATTGAAGGGAGTAGAATGACAGACTAATGTGTGACAAAAGCCATGACATCATGTCATAGCTGCAGCAAGTGATAAAAATGAATTGCAATTTGGCTTGTCTTTAGATAACGTGACACTTCAGACACATATTGAAGGAATTATAGGAGACAAAATTCATTTAACTCATACATGTAAAGGACAGCACATTTTCAATGCAAACTTGAACGTAGGAGGCCTGAGCAGAAATTGGCCTGTGGCTCTCAATGTAATGACTGGGGCATCTGGTACACCTCCACAAAAAGCGTATGTGTGGCGAGTGGCAATTTTGCCTCTTTGCCTAAGTGGCAGCAACTCTGTGAATCGAAGGTACGGAAAGGTAAAATGAGGTAAGTGTTAACAGTAGGAGGTGATGGAAAAAACACATATTTGGTGCTGGCTGGTTGGTTAGGCAATGGCATAACATCTGAAAACCAGAGCACCATGGACGTAACACCTATTCGAGTCAGCACTATTGAGTTGCTGCAGTGGTGCGCTGGATGAGTATGATATTCCTTGTTCATATACTCAAAGGGTTTTATACCTGTTTTATGGAGCTGCAAGAGCCACCTATGAAAGACTTTGGCTCTGTAGTTACCTGAATGCACTCATAAATTACCTTTTGTGCTGCAAAATTTGTCACTTGACAAAATAATAGTGAATTGCTCCCACATGATTTCTTCCTAGATTATAACCATAATTGCATGTGGTAATCCTTCATGACAAATCCTTAATCTTCAAGTAAACAGTAGAGTTGACATGGGGGGTGGGGTTCCCATGACAATGAATACCACATAGAGCTTTGCAAATCCTACTATCGAGGGGAAGCTGAATACTGTAATTTTTTTTCCCCACAGGAAGTTGTCACTCCTTCTAAAAATAATGAGTATCAAACCTAAGAATTTGGCCTGATTTGACGGATGTTTCATTTGTCGGTGTGGAAGGTCTGCATTGGCACGAAAACTCCCTGCAGTCTTCACCTTCACTTCCATAAATACAGCTGTTCTAAATCTGAATAAACAATGCTGATCATTGTGCAGAAAATTGCACTGCTCTGTTTTGGGAATCAGGCGCAGCTGAGACAGAACTGTCTGCCTGAGTGCCCCTCCTGGCAAAGTGGCCAGAGGTGAAGAGGTTGCTTCCTTGCAAACTCCTCCCCATTATTTTAATACTGCAGCTCACAGGGAAGCTCCAAATGCACACTTTGTAAGGTGCACGTCAAGTCCACCAGAAACTTAAGTGTTGTCTGAGCAACAACAACAGAAATTGCTGGAGAAACGTGGCAGGTCTGACACTGTCAGTGGAGGGAAAGCAGAGTCAAAGTTTGGCCCCAGCGACCCTTCTTCACTTTAGTCCCTGGACCTGAAATGTTGGCTCAGCTTTCAGATGCTGCCAGAGCCATTGAGTTTTTCCAGAAATTTCTGTTTTTCTTTCAGATTTCCAGGATCTGCATTTTATTTTTGGTTGTATGAGAGCAATCCTCACCATTGACCACCAAGTTGTGGGAATCTATCAGCACTACGCTCCATACACCATGGGAGTGATTTGCTGCCACTCTCTTCTTTCAGGGTAAGAATTTACAGGACCCACTTGATATGGTGTGGTGAAGGAAAACTACTTGCTAGTTGAATGAGAAGAGGTTCTTGTCTTATACAATATGTAGTTTGTTGCATTCAATCCAATAAGTAAATATTTCAGTGATATGACAGACTATGTTTCAGAGATTATAAGGAGGGATTGGATGGTATGATTCATCCCTTTGAGATCCTAAGCCATTCTCTCAACTAGTCTGTAGAAGGCACTCCTCAGTATTAGCCCTTACACCGTTATACAACATGAATGATGAAAAACAAACAGCAGATGGAGGCCAGCACAATAGTGGAATAGTGAAAGCTCAGCAACTGGAAGAAGAGCTTGAGGAGAAAGAAATGCGAGAGACAAATGAAAATTTAGTTATGGCTACAACTCAGCTTGAAATCCAGCTGGCAGAAGTGATCGGAGTACAGTCAGAGAGTGAGGAGCTCAAGTCAAAGCTTAAACATGCTTGAGAAAGAGGAAAATACATGCAGTAATCTAAATCTTACAGTATTTTCCAAGAAGGAATACAGAACCTTGGTTCAAAACCTAAAAGAACAGATATAATCAATTAATAGATCATAGTAAAAAGATTGAAAATAGTCCTGTGCACTCAAATTTATGGGTGGCATTCAAGTTGTCAACAGTACCTTGCCCAAAGTCAGGAAATCTGACTGGGATTCCTCAGAGCCTCATCACCAAATGTTTTGGAAGTCTGCAAATGCCAGCCAGTTTATAGTCACTCACAAAGGGTGGATGTTCACAGTTTGTTTCATTGATTACTTTTTCACACAACAGAATATAAATTAGGGATTATGGTTGGCATGGGCTGGTTGACTGCTCCTATGATGCTGCTTGGCCTGCTGTGTTCATCCAGCCCTGCACCTTGTTGTCCCGCCTTGAACCAAATGGTCTGCTTCTGTGCTGTGTGACTCTATGACTTTAAAAGGCCAGGTTTAACACTCACAATATTGGAGAGAAGTGTTTTCCTGCCCAGGGATTTCCCTTTTTCTGAACAATATCAGCTAAAATATTTTAAATCAGCGCACAGCAGGAAATTCCACCAGCTTTCTGCAGAATTAAGTTAACGTTGGGCAATCACAGCTGCTCCAGAAGTGAGCTGAAAGATGCTGTAATTATTTCAACATTTCCTAAATGCCATTTAGCATAACTCTGGGTGGCCTCTTCACAAAAACCCCAGTGTACTATCTGGCAAATATACTCTGATCCGGGTGGCCACTGCTGTTGTGAATCTCATAGGTTCTTTTATAAATATAGTCCATAGTGATATTTTTCCACATGAAGGTTAAAGATGTCAGTACTTGAAAGCTGAATATCCAAAGTCAGCAAGAAACACTGCCAACCCTGACAGAACAATGCTGGAAGAAAAGTAATGTTTGTTCAAATCTACACAGATTTAAAATGTGTCTTAACATTTTTCCCTGTTCAGATCTGCCACAGCGAAAGAGACATTTAAACTTCACACGATCAGCCAGTGTTTGTGTGAATATCAGTAAAATTCCAGTTAGAAGTCCAATCAGTGGATATGTTCCAACTAGTGACTAGGACAAGATTGTACAAATTCATTTAAATTAGGAAACTTTCAAACACACTTCCTACTCCTTCATTTTGCACTTGGTCCAACTGCTGATTGTGGTGTCATGGATTGCTGCAAAATAAAGGCACCAGTGAATTTACTTACAATCTACTGTTCTTAGCATAATCTGCATATGAATGGAATACAAATCGTTCCTGTGCATATACACCATGGAATTATTGTGAGGTTGATGGAGTTATTGTGGTTTCCTGATGCAGCGAATGCCTCTAAAGATTTGAAGGATGGGGATGTGTGAATATTGGATGATGTGATAACTATAGCCTTAAGTTGTGCTGTGCTGGAGTTTGAAGTGAAGGTCGGGCACAAAAGAGATTGTGATAGTCTTTCTCCAGAAGAATAGGCATCAAAGGGAAGCCTTTGGGTTTCATTGTGTTCCAATCATAATATACTGTATTTACTTTGTAGAAATTCCATTGAACAGTATTCAGAAATCGTACAATACAGAAAACAAATTATTTGAATTTCTGATATAACAAGGTGTAGAGCTGGTTGAACACAGCAGGCCAAGCAGCATCAGAGGAGCAGGAAGGCTGACGTTTCGGGCCTAGACCCTTCTTCAGAAAATCAGCATCTCCAACATCTGCAGTTCCTACTATATTTGAATTTCTGTTCAGTTTATGGAACCTCCCACCCACAGCCTCCAACCTCATCGTTCCCCAACACCGCACCGCCCGTTTCTATCTCCTTCCCAAAATCCACAAACCCAGCTGTCCCAGCCGACCCATTGTCTCTGCCTGCTCCTGCCCCATTGAACTCATCTCCACTTACCTTGACTCTGTATTGTCCCCCCGGTCCAGGAACCCCCCACCTATGTCCGGGACACCACCCACACATTCCTCCTTATCCAAGACTTCCAATTCCCTGGCCCCCAACACCTCATCTTCACTATGGACATCCAATCCTGTACACCTGCATCCCATGCCCAGATGGCCTAAAAGCCCTCCGCTTCTTCCTCTCCCGCAGGCCCAACCAGTCCCCCTCCACTGACACTCTCTTCCGCTTAACGAACTCGTCCTCACCCTTAACAACTTCTCCTTCAACTCCTCCCACTTCCTACAGACTAAGGTGTGGCCATGGGTACCCACATGGGCCCAAGCTATGCCTGCCTTTTGTAGGATACGTGGAACAGGCCGTTTTCAACTGTTACACTGGCCCCATCCCCCACCTCTTCCTCCGCTACATCAATGACTGTAACGGCGCTGCCTCGTGCTCCCAGTTCATCAACTTTACTAACACCTTTAACCCCAACCTCAAATTCACCTGGACCATCTCCGATACCTCTGTCTCCTTCCTGGACCTCTCTGTTTCCATCTCTGGTGACGACCTCGAAGCCGACATCCCGCTCCCACAACTGCATAGACTACACCTCCTCTCACCCACCTTCCTGAAAGAATGCAATCCCCGACTCCCAATTCCTCTGTCTCCACCGCCTCTGCTCCCAAAATGGGCCGTTTCCCTCCCGCACATCCCAGATGTCCTCCTAGTTCAAGGACTGTAGCTTCACCCCTCTGGTGATCGAAAATGCCCTCAACTGCGTCTCTTGCATTTCCTGTACTTCTGCCCTCATATCCCTTCCCCCCAACAAAAATAAAGACAGAATCCCCCTTGTCCTCACATATCACCCCATTAACCTCTGCATCCGGGGTATCATTCTCCGCCACTTCCACCACCTACAATCTGACCCCACAACCAAAGAGATATTTCCCTCCCCACCCCTATCTGCCTTTCAAGGGGACTGCTCTCTCTGTAAATCCCTCGTTCGCTCCACACTCCCCAATAGCCCCACCACCCCTGGCACCTTTCCCTGCAACTGCAGGAACTGCTATGCCTGCCCCTACACCTACACCCTCACCTCCATTCAAGGTCCAAAACAAACCTTCCACATTAGACAGAGGTTCACCTGAACATCCATCAACTTGGTCTACTGTATCCGCTGTTCCCGATGTGGCCTCCTCTACATGGGTGAGACCAAGTAGAGGCTCAGAGATCGTTTTGTAGAGCATCTGCGCTCTGTTCGCAACAAATGACAACACCTTCTGGTCACCAGCCATTTTAACTCCCCCTCCCACTCGCTGGGTGATATGTCCATCCTAGGCCTCCCCCAGTGTCACAGTGATGCCACCTGCAAACTGGAGGAACAACACCTCATATTCTGCCTCAGGAACCTACAGCCCGACGGCCTAAACATGGAATTCACCAGTTTTAAAATCTTCCCACCCCTGGCCTCATCTGAAGTTGAACCCTCCCTCTCATCCCTGCCTCCTTGACCTGACACAACCTGTCCATGTTCTCTCCCACCTATCCGCCCCACCCATCCCACCGACCAATCCCCACCAATCCTTGCCTGCATTCACCTATCACCGTCCCACCTACCTTCCCCAGCCCCACCCCTCCTCTCTCTATTTACTTCCCAGATCCCTTCCCCCTCCCCCATTTCTGAAGTTGGGTCCCGACCCGAAACGTCAACTTTCTTGCTCCTCTGATGCTGCCTGACCTGCTGTGTTCCTCCAGCTCCACACTGTGTTGTCTCTGAAACCAGCATCTGCAGTTCTTGCTATCTCTTAGTTTAACAGGTAGTCACATTATAGTCAATGCTCAGAATGTGAGGCATATATTGTCGTCGGATCAAAAATGTGGTGCCGTCTTTTCGACTACTAAAGTGCCTCAATTTATGCAATGGTTGACATGAGTTCCTTGATGGTAGTGCCCAAGCACAGCCAAGAGTTTAATCTTGGCCAACTTTACAGTGTCAAAGTTGTTAAGGTGCATAGTTTATGGGAATCTTTGCCTGTCTGGTGTGCATATCAGGAAATAATGAGTCTACTGCCCAATATGTTGTGCCCATTTTGAACTATTAATGAAAAATGATAGGAAGTCTGACGTTAAATTTAGTGGTCTCTGCTTTTGCTCCAGAAACATGAATTTGTTTTTGGATAAGAATACAGAAAGAAATGCCAAACATGAAAGGATCTGTTGGTTCATTTATTCATTTTATTCTTTTAGGCATTGCAATCCAAAAATTTCCTGCCTTGCCTAAATTTATTTAATACTTGAAGAAAGAGCCCAAACTCAAATTCAGATTGATAACAAAGTAAAAGGTAAAGCCACTCTAGCCCTGCTCTCTCATTAGAGAGAAGTGACTGGTGGAGGTTTAACCTGAGGGTCATCGTGCCTCAGGCAAGGAAAGAGGTTGAGAAGGAGAGACCTTCATGTTAATCTCGGCTACTAGCAGGAATTGAATCCGTAGCTATTATGTTATTCTACATTCACAAACAAGCCATTAGCCAACCAAGCTAACTAATGCCCTGATTGATAACACCTTGGACAATTTTATGTTAGATTGTTTAAACGTGTTATTTCTTATCTGTCTGTAAAGAAACGGAATGTGATCTGAATTAAAGAAACCTCAATGATTGATTTTTAAATTTTTCCTCCCTTGCTTATGTGGAACATTCTGCACCAACCTCTTCAAAAGGTGAAAGCAAGAAACCTTCTCTTGAGATTCAACAATGCTTCTTATGTCCAATCATTAGTGAGGCCAGCTTAACATCAGTGGTATTAAGGTGTGGAGCTGGATGAACACAGCAGGCTGGGCAGCAATAGAAGAGCAGGAAAGCTGACGTTTCGGGTCTGGACCCTTCTCCAGAAATGGGGGAGGGGAAGGGGGTTCTGAAATAAATAGAGAGAGGGGGAGGCGGTGATAGAAGGTGGATAGTGGAGCAGATAGGTGGGGAGACGACGGACAAGTCAAGGAGGCAGGGATGAAGTCGGGGGTGGGGAGATTTTGAAGCTAGTAAAGTCCACATTGAGACCATTGGGTTGTAGGGTTCCAAGGTGGAATATGAGGTGCTGTTCCTCCAGTTTTCGGGTGGCATCATTGTGATACTGGAGGAGGCCCAGGATTGACAAGTCATCCAGGGAGTGGGAGGGGGAGTTGAAGTGGTTCGCGACTGGGAGGTGTTGTCATTTGTCGCGAACCGAGCATAGGTGCTCCACAAAGTGGTCTCCGAGCGTCCGCTTGGTCTCCCACTAACCCCACCACCCCCGGCACCTTTCCCTGCAACCGCAGGAGGTGCTACACCTGTCCCTACATCACCCCCCTCACCTCCATCCCAGGCCCCAAGAAAAACTTCAATATTAAACAGATGTTCACCTGCACATCCATTAATGTGGTATATGGTATCTGCTGTTCCTGATGTGGCCTCCTCTACATCGGGGAGACCAAGCGGAGGTTCAGAGACCGCTTTGTGGAGCCCCTATGCTCAGTTCACGACACATGACAACACCTCCCAATCGCAAACCACTTCAACTCCCCCTCCCACTCCCTGGACGATATGTCCATCCTGGGCCTCCTCCAGTGACACAACAATGCTACCCGAAAACTGAAGGAACAGCACCTCATTTTCCGCCTTGGAACTCTACAACCCAATGGTCTCAATATGGGCTTTACAAGCTTTAAAATCTCCCCACTCCCGGCCTCATCCCAAGACCAGCACCCCCCTCTCATCCCCGCCTCCTTGGCCTGTCCATCTTCTCTCCCACCAATCTGCTCCTCCCACCTCACTGACCAACCCCCAACCCCACTTCCTACCTACACTCACCTCTACTGGCTTCATCCCCGCCTCCTTGACTTGTCCGTCTTCCCTCACACCTACCTGCTCCTCCCGCCTCACTGACCAACCCCCATCCCAAATCCCTACCTACACTCACTTTTACTAGCTTCATCCTCGCCTCCTTGACCTGTCCGTCTTCTCTCCACCTATCTGCTCCACTATCCACCATCTATCACCGCCTCCCCGCTCTCTATTTATTTCAGAGCCCCCTTCCCCTCCCTCATTTCTGAAGAAGGGTCTAGACCCGAAACATCAGCTTTCCTGCTCCTCTAATGCTGCCTGGCCTGCTGTGTTCATCCAGCTCCACACCATGTTATCTCAGACTCCAGCATCGGCAGTTCCTACTATCTATCAGTGGTATTAGTCCAACTTCCTGTTGTGGAGAAATGCCACCTATTCACAGATTGTCAGTTTTTGCCGTAGATTAAATCTGGTCTACACTACGTGGGGGTTCCATGTCCTCTCACTCTTTGGCAATAATACTGAGAGTTCCAATACATTACCTAACATCGTAATTTATGGGTTTACCGTATGAACATCAAAGTAGTCAATCAGCGAAGAATGGCTAAAGTACTTAAAGTTTTAAATGTAGTTTCAAATTGGGTCATTTGCCTTGAAAAGAATTGCGTTAGAAATGTGTTAACAATCAAAGATGTTGTAAGGTTTGATGTTTACTGAGAAACACCTGTGTTTTCTTTAAGGGGCCCAGCTAAGGCAAGATCACTGGCTTATTTTGGAGATGGAGTGGGGCCAATACACATGGATAATGTGAAATGTACTGGTTCTGAAGACAGCTTGTCAGATTGCATCAAGCAAGACATTGGAACACACAACTGTCGACACAGTGAGGATGCAAGCGTGATCTGTGACTATCGGGGCAAAAAACCAGGAAATCTAGGAAACATAGGTGAATGTTTCTGCCTACAATTAACTAGACTAGTTGTCTAAATAATTATTGTGGAGGAAGGCTTCTTCAGAGCCATAAATTTTGTAAAATTCTGAATTCTTTTTCATAAATGAATTGTCATTGGCTGTGGAGGTCACCTTCCCCTGATATCTGACCTGGACTGTAAATATGCACAACTGGAAGAAAAACTGCTTACTTGAAAGTTCTAGTTTTATGAGGCCTCCCTGTCATTTCCAAGCTGAAACCTAAATGACAAATTACCTGAGCATAAATTACAAAGGACTACATTTTGTGCCAACTTTGAAATATCTAAGGTCGTGTTGATGGCAAACGGAGAATTTGTTAAAGGTGTCATAGTCATATATGAACATATGGCTACTCAGTCATAATAGAGAGATGACTAATGGTATCTCTACCTGAAAATCACCAAACCTCAGGTGAGGTGGACGGTTGAGAAGGAGGGTCCTCCATGGTTTCCTCATTCAGGGCAGGAATTGAACTCATGCTGTTGGCATCACTCTGTATTGCAGCTGCCAAGCAACTGAGCTACCTGACCCACCAAGAAAGACTCAAGTAAATTCTTCACTGAATCTTGCAGCTTTCTGGTCACCTGCCCTGTGCAGTTCTGCTTGTTTGTGTAAAACGGGAACTGAAGAATGCATGGCAAAACAGGAGTGAGCTCCTTAAAAGTGAGAATCACTTGTTCAGTTTTGGCAATAAATTAGTACTTTGCTTGTCCTTTTGCTTTGTAATTTTTCACAAGATTTTCCCTTTTGTTTTGCCATGATTTTATGCTTTACAAGAGTTTTATCTTCAAACGTCTTTTTAATAACTCTCTCATTTCCAATGCAACAGCACTGCTTTTTAAAATTATTTGTTCTTGAGATGTATACATTGCTGGATAGACAATGCACTTCCAAAATCAATGGCTGCTGGAAGATCATCACATAGATTGTTGACAGCACTTTGCACTGGAGGACCAGCAAATTGTGGGTATACCAAATTCAACGGGTTACTGGTCTTCCAGCAATAGTTGATGTGTGTGCTGCATTTCTGGACACAACTCACAGACCTCTGAGTTCAATGTGACAGAGCTGTTCAGGATAGTCTTCAACAAATATCTTTGCATTGCTTTTCAGGGCGTCACATATGCACTTATCTCCATACCTTGTTGTGACATCTGCTGGTTTAGACAATCCTCTGTGAGCATGCCAGAGCATACCTGTCTCGGTGTCTCCACTTCATGAGGGAAGTTGCCATAAATTAGGTTGGAGATTGACTAGTGACACCTTAGCAGAGATTTCAAAAGTGGAGTATTGAGGAGGGAACCAGAGTATTGAATAAGCCATTGAAAGTGATTGTAATCTCTTGTCTTATTTACCAATGCAATGAAATATTATCACCAACGCACTGATTGTTTCCATCAACACTCTGTGATGAAGATCGTCTGGTCCAGGAGATTTAGCACCCTTAACTCTGGCTAAGTATTCGAGTATGAACCCTTTACTGGTAATATTTTTAGCCCTTCACATATCTAAGTCTCTTGATTGTTGAGTGCTTCTGGGAGGTTTTCTGTATCTTCCTCTGTGAAGGGAGACACAAATGACTGTTTAGATTTCGTACAATTTCCAAGTTCTCCATTATAAATACAGTTTTCCCTACCTGTAATAAGCTCACATTTATCCTTGCTGATCTTTCTCTTTTCGCATATTAATTGAACCTTTTATAGTCCTTCTATATGTTCCTCATTGGCTTGTATTCATATCTCTTTTCCTTTTCCTCATCAGTTTCTTGCTGTTTTGCTGAACCCTAAATTGCTCCCTATCCTCAGGCTTAGCACTATTTCTGATATCCTGGCTGGCAGAAATATTGCTTCTGAAAATCTGGAGCTTGAGATAGATGTTTGGGATTCAGGAGTCAATCAGCATTGTTTAGCCTTTCCAAATCTCTGTAACAGATAGATTCACCTTGCAAAATGAGGTTTCAGTCAATTAAGTGCATTCTTCTTGTCTTGCTGTATAATACCTGTACTGATCCTCTGACCAGGAAACTGAACAGGAGGTCATTGGTATAAAGAGAACCAATTAACTTGCAATTAATGTTGAATTTGCATAACATATTATTATAAATCAAGCATTCCCTTAAGGATTGAAATGCCTTTGTGCTATAATAGTCTCATAGCCTTGAATGTCCGCATATAAAATTATACAGCCTTAAATATCAATGATTTCAGCTTCTATTGAGCCTATCTATCTTATTTCACTGCTGCCCTAGCTTCTTCATCACCTTCAGCATCAGAATGTCGTTCCCTGAGTATTTCCATCAGTTATCTCTTCCTCATCTAAGGAGATAGGTGGCTGTTCCATTTTCCCATCTTCTAAAGTTTTCACACATCATAGAGCTAGGTTACATTGTGTGCAATATCCATTATGCTGGAGCCTCTGTCTGGTGACTACTGGAGGGCTCCTCTTGAGCAGGTTAGAGTTGCCACCTGGGCAGCATTGTAGTGCTATTTGGTATCATCCTGTGGGTTTTGCACTCGGCTCATAGGCAATACCTTCTGAAAGAGCTACTTGTCACCCATAAGCCAACCCTGGCAGTGATGTGGGGGAATGAACATTTGCCGAATCCCGTTCAGAATGTAAGCTTTGTGACTTCTCTCTGGATAGCAGGGGTATGCCTGCATGAACTGTTGTCTATTGTAATGAATGAGCTGAACATTATGGAGTGAACTGTCCTTGTTTAGGAGTCTGGTTGAGCAATTCCGATGAGCTCTGAGTACCACATGCATGCAGTCGATAGCTCCTTGTACCTGAGGGAACTCAGCGATGGCTACAAACCCGACAGCTTGGGTACCCTGGCTGTCTGGGTCCATGGTGAACCGAACAATCTGTGCTGCTTACTTGTAAAGGATATCAGTGGGCTGCTAATTTGGAAATGCTGCACGTGTCCCCAGCTGAGGTTTGAAGTGAGCTGGTGACGAGGGCATTCGGTGCAATTGTGATCTTCACAGATGCACAGAAAGATCTGGGTGTTCAGATCCATTGTACCCTGAAGGTGGCAACACAGGTCGATAGAGTGGTCAAGAAGGCATACGGCATGCTTCCATTCATCGGACGGGGCATTGAGTACAAGAGTTGGCAGGTCATGTTACAGTTGTATAGGACTTCGGTTTGACCACATTTGGAATACTGTATACAGTTCTAGTCCCCACATTACCAAAAGGATGTGGATGCTTTGGAGAGGGTGCACAGGAGGTTCACCAGGATGTTGCCTGGTATGGAGGGTGCTAGCTATGAAGAGAGGTTGAGTAGATTAGGATTATTTACATTAGAAAGACAGAGGTTGAGGGGGGACCTGATTGAGGTCTACAACATCATGAGAGGTATAGACAGGGTGGATAGCAAGAAGCTTTTTTCGCAGAGTGGGGGAGTCAATTACTAGCGTTCACAATTTCAAGGTGAGAGGGGAAAAGTTTAAGGGAGATATGCGTGGAAAGTTCTTTACACGGAGGGTGGTGGGTGCCTGGAACGCATTGCCAGCGGAGGTGGTAGAGGTGGGCACAATAACGTCATTTAAGATGTATCTAGACAGATACATGAATGGGCAGGGAGCAGAGGGATACAGATCCTTGGAAAATAGGCGACAGGTTTAGATAGAGGATCTGGATCGGCGCAGGCTTGGAGGGACGAAGGGCCTGTTCCTGTGCTGTAATTTTCTTTGTTCTTTGTTCTTTGTATCTCAACAAGGTTCCACCTGAACGAAACATGTCCTCTGGTGAAGGAATCCAAACATGAGGGATGTTACCTTAACTTTGCAACTGAGCCGAAGTTTCTCTGGTACACATTTTGGCAATACCTTGCCCCGTAGTGCTGAAGAACCTAGTTCCACACATCAGGACCTGCTCATTCACCCACAGACGTAGGCCACTCAGCTTTATGTCCCTGATTCATCTTCTCCTCCTCTTCCTCAGGCACAACAAAGCTGGTACAGCTGCAGGGTTAAGTTGTTTAAATATCTGACATAGAAATACCGATCTGTGAAGAGACATCAGGAGTAAGACGTTAAATTTCTTTTTGAGATCATGACATAATCGAGCTACACGTTAAATTCCTGTCAGGCTGCTCATGTGTTAGATAAAAACCTGCCCTGCAGCCAACTCTGTCTAGTGAGATGTATCCTCCATATCCAATGGCTTCTTCTTCTCTTCGTCATTTTGTCATGAGCCAGGTCTTTGGAATACATTGCTTTCCATGTAGTGGCACTAAACTCAATTGGACTCCTAGTGGCCTTCATTATCTTCTGTGATACAGACCTACAACTTCGGAATCTGTAGCCAGGACAAGAATCACAGAGAACCACATGAAGATGCTTACCTTAATCCACAATTTTAAGTCAAGGGTTTTCATACTTCAACATCAGTGTATCAACAGATTGGGAATAAAGATTTGTTTACACAGATTAAAGATGGGTTGCATACAACCTTGAGGAAGCCAACGCTGAGGTCTAATGACCAAGCTCACAGATTTAGGACATGGTCAAGAAGAATTGTCATGGCCGGGAATTCCAGGATATTACAAAGAAGAAAATGCCTGTTTCAAAAGAGCAGTTGTTTTCCATGAAGGACATTCATGAGATTAAAGGTCCCCTGGGTGATGTCTTGAGGAAACTACTTGATTCGGCTGGGAAGAATTCCTCTGCAAAACAAAATCAGGAGGTTAAGATTCAGGAACAATTCCTCTGTGAAAGACATCCAACAGATAAAAGGTAGAGCTAACTTACAGACTATGCAGAAACAAGAAAATAATCAAGGTCAAAGTTTTCCAGCCAAAGACCAACTAATCTTGAAGCCCTTCAAGAATGCTTTCTGGAAGATCTGTGAAAGCTCCAGATTACCTAAATTTTTGAAGTCAGAGATTTACATGGCGATGAAATGAGGATAAATAGTAATTATATACATTAATGTAATGTCACACCTCACTGGAGTAATACACTGGAAATCAAACCCTACTATGTTTGCATTCATCACTTTAAAAAGTGTGTGAAATTCCTGAATTTACCTGATTTTCAGATCCAGGTTGACAGAAAGCACAGTCCAGGTTTCTGTACTTAACAATAATTTGTTACAATTAAATATACTTTAGCTACAAGTAAACATTTTGAACCATGAGCCTATAACTCCACCGGTTAAAACTCTAACCCTCTTATGATTTCACACACACACACACACACACACACACACACACACACACACACACAC